>NC_132786.1:92245000-92558750 GCF_048418805.1 Vulpes vulpes
CATTGTCAAACTGAAGACTGCTTTTCCCTCTAGCAAGGTATTAGCATTAGAACAACTGGAAGCCTCCTGAGAAATGCCATATATATCCCACCCGGGGGTGGGGTAGGGTGGTGGCTGTCCTTTACGGGTTATCAGCTGTGCTTTGTCCTCAGCTAGCCTTGTTCCCCCATCCAGAGGATAACTAGATGTGGAAGTGATGCACTCTCGATATAGGAGCTCCCTTAAAACTTTAAATGTTCAGGTAATTTTTTTCCACTCATTCTCATATGACATTTACTGTATTATATTAGAAGATTATATGCTTAGGGCATTTGTATTTTTTACAATGGCAATCCACAAAACACCAAGCCTACTTGGACATCTTTCCACCATTCCTCACCTTGGTGGCCACTGAAGTAACTCTGAAGAACCCCTATAACCAGAATTATGGATGTCTCATTTCATAAATAAAAACTAAAACCCATTTCTTTAAATGTTAAACTCGATTTAAATAATTTTTTAATAGGACATTTAAAAAACTGTAAAAAGAGGACTGTTCAGAGTTTTCTGAAAAGAAATGAGGGGTCACCTAGTATTGATGTGCCATGATTGAATCCTGCCTCTGTATTTCTAATTCATAATTATCATTTCCCAAAGCCACTTTTGAAAACAAGGAGAAATAATGGCTAGCAGATACAACACCATTATTGGGACTACTGATTTAGGTCTAAATACAGCCATCTTCTTTATCTAATTGGGTTTTATAACCTATTTTTTTTTTTTTTGCCACATTAATCCTTAATTATTTTACAGCTAGGGTTTTTACTCTAGTCTTAATGGACAGACTTCAAGAAAAACTTTGAACTCTTTGAAAATGTATACAAAATACTGTTGTGTATCTGTTTTCCATTGGGAGGGGGAGGGTCTCCAAGATTATGATTTGTTGAAACCAAGCTATTTATTTTGAAAACTCAAATAACGTTAGTGGAAGACGCCATTCCCTCTCCTCTTCCTTCACCTTCGGAAGATTTGGCTAAACAAGAGGGGCTGAAAATGATTTAATCAATGTCCCATTGTTGGGCATCACACTTTGTACAGAAATCTTTTTAGAGTTCTCATTAGTTTTAAGATAAATTCCAAAGGGTAAGATTGCTGCACCAAAGGATGAGAAAATTGAAGTCCCAAAAATTAGTTTACTTAATTTATTTTTAGTAATCTTTACACCCAAGGTGGCTCTGGAACTCAGGACCTTGAAATCGAGTCCCATCCTGCTTCTATTCAGCCATCCAGGTGCCCCCACCCCAATTTTTTTTTAGGTGCCCCCAAATTTTAATAGTCTCAATATATATTGTTTAGTTGTTACCAAGTTTTGAGATTGCATGTTCACCAACATTGTGAAGACTTATCTCAGCTGCAGTAACTTTAAATCTTTAAAAAAAAAAAAAAACTGTGTATTATTTTGACTTGTATTTCTTACTTTCACGTATCTTCATATTCCACCAGCGAAACAAACCGGTCCTGCCCAAAGAGAAATAAAATCCCATTCTTTCCTTCCTTCCTTCCCATGTATGCGGGGACCATGATGGTAACAGCAGCTAACATTCATGAAACGTTAAAATTTCTCTGCAGGCAACAGGGTCTAGTCTGCGCTTGACAGTTACTTTCTGGATCTCACTCAACCCTTAAAACTTAATCCTTAACACAACTCCGTATTGTTATTCCAGCCTTTGCGACACTAGCCTCAAGGCCGGCGGCGACCCGAGGCACCGGGTTCGGGCTGGGCTCTCACGGCGCTGTCACTCCCCTTTCGACTTAGGGGACCAGGGGGTGGAGGATGGTGACCTGTGCGCGAAAACCAGCAACACCAGACCAACCAGGACAAAAGACAGGGCTCCTGCCGCACTTAGCTTCCTTCTACGAAGTCAAAGCTTCTAAGTTTTAAACGATGTGGCTTTTTGGCTGCCCAACGCCTGTCTACCCACGGTTGATCCCATTCCCAGCGTCGCGAGCGTCAGCGACGACTGGCAAAGCTGCTCAGCTGAGGGTTGAGGCAGTTTTTTTTTTCCTTTTGCTAAAGGAAAAAGCCTGATAGGAAGGGGGAAAAAAAGGGTTAATTCTATTTTTAAATTTTCGAGGGCTAGGACGACTGACTTTTTTTTTTTTTACCTCTGAGTCTCGGGAGACCAAGGCAACAGAACCCGCAGGCTGAACAAATTAGAGCCGCCGCTGCGCTTCCGGGCTGGAGCAAAGGGTAAGAAGGACGCATGCGTGGTGCACGCGCCTGGGTCACACACCTACGGAAGCGCTCTGCGCAGGCGCGGACGCAGGTTGCAGCAGCGCCCGGCCTCAGCTGATGCCGTGCTCTGGCCGCCCCTCCCCCGCCCCGAATCCGCGGCGGCCGGGCGCCTGCAGGCCTGTCGCTCCAGCCGCAGCGGTCGCGAGTGCCGACCCCGTGACACTGTCCTCGGGCCTCTGCGCGCGGGAGCAGCTCCGGACGGCGCAGCGCCCCGCGTGACGGTGAGCGACCCTGGACGAGCAGCCCCCCCTCCCGCCCCGTCCCTCTCGCGGAGCAGAGCAGAGCAGCGGCGCCCCGGGAAGAGCCGAGACGGCCGGGGGTTGGGGTAAGGGTGAGGGGGGGAGGAGAAGCCGCAGGGGAGCCGGGCCCGCCCGCCACCACAGAGGCGCTTTCAGGGTTGGGTGATGGCGGTGTTGTGTCACCTCCTACCCGGACCCAGCCTCCTGCCCAGGGGGCTCCAGGCTTTGGCCCAACGCCGGAGCGCAGGGAGGATCCCAGGCCCTCACACCTTGCGCGGCCAGGAGGCCTGGTGTTGCTGTTGTGGAGTTTTCTTGCTCGGTTGCCTTGCCCTTTGACCTCTCCAGAGTAGTCTGTGTGCCGAGTTTTGTTTATGGAGCTTATGAAAGGTGATGGCTTACTTCGTTATCCCAGAAGATCATGACCCTTTTAAGTCGGATGGAGTGCTGTGCTTTTTTTTTTTTTTTTTTTTTTAATCTCTTTATGCTGCCTTACATCCATGTTGGGTTTTCAGTAAGAGATTGTGAGGAAAAACATGGATTACAGGGAAGCGAAGGGGGCATAGCACCTCCTCATAAACACACCGGCGAGTCTCCAGGAATAAGTGGTCAATGTTTCTTCACTGTGAGGAAAATCCGGTGGGGGCGGGGGGCGGGGATACGAAGTACCTGACGAAAGTCTGGTGCCTGTCAGCTAGCCTTGCTGAAACAAACACCTGTCAGAGGCCGAGTCATCAAAACAACAGATAGGAATAGAAAACGGGCCCATGCTGAGAGCCACTTGATCTTGATCTTGCCTTCTGTGTCTCCCCTCACCCTCCACCAAAGCATTCTGGTGCGGTGCACCTTACAGGCCGGTTGTGTTCACTGAGATCCCAAAAAGGATGCCTGAGACCTCACTACTGAGGCCTCCCATCCCTGTTCAGCTGATATTCCATATAGGTCAGTGTGTGGGAACAGGGATGTTAATTCACCCCTCAACTATCTGTGATTGGCAAGGGTTTGTTTGGCTTGGACTTATTTATTTGGTTTTTTTTTTTTTTTTTTTTTTTTGCTTGGATTTAATGTCATTGAGACAAACCAAGAGAAGATAATGCATTTGTGGAAATTACAAAATCATTTATGTTTTAAAACTTATATGGACAATGTATGTAGTTTGTTTTTAATGGTAAAATTGTGAAAGTAAGCATCTTCATTCTACAATTTTAAATTTGTCTCCTAGTTGTATAATTTTTTATCCTGCTATATACACTATGTTTCCGTGATACCAACACTTAGATGGAATGCCAGTATTAAAAAAACTTTTCTTCATACGATAGTGTGACTTGAATTACTGAGTTTTCCTTACTCAAATCAATGAGAATTTTTAAAAGAAATGTTTCTCTTCATACAAATGTCTATAATTATTTTTAGGAACTGGTAAAAGATACATGATCAAATTTAGAAAGAAGAAATGTTATTTTTAAATTATGCTTTCCTTCTTTATTAATTTTCCCTCCGAATATCAGATTGGATTATGACTTTTCTCTTCATCCTTAAAATTGTGTTACTCAACTGCAGTGCTATTGCATTACCTACATGCAAGGATTATTTTAGTATAGGTGTGGTGTATGTATAAGTACTACTACTTATTCTTACTTGGTTTTAAATTTATATTAAATATAAATTTAAATTTAACCCGTTATTTTTTAATACTATCATTAAAATTTTGAAATTAATGATCAAAATTTTGTTTTTTATGTTGGTGAGTTATATTAAATATCTTGGAATATTAATTTCATAATTTTAACTGCCAACTGTTGAATGAAAATAATCTGCATGATTGTTTTTTTTAGTTTTTGTTGCAAATGTTTAAACGTTAAGGCTAGAAATGTGAGAATGAGAAGAATTGTGGATTTTATTTATCACAAAGGAGAATGAATTTTATAAGGCTAAAAAATACTACTTTGAACTTATAACCAGGGGTTAGGGGCCCAAGAGAACCTGGCTCCAGGAGTCCCAAACACACCAGGTTCAACCACTCACCACTGACAAAATCCAAAAGCAAAGAGAGGAGTGGTGGTGAAACAAAGGAATTTAGTTCAGTGAGGCCAGCATGGGGAAGACAGCGGACTATCATTTCAAAAAACTGTCTCAAGTGCAGAAAATACTTCTGAGTTTATATAAAGAAAATGTGGGGGAAAGGTGGGTGGGTACATGCAGGTGGGCAGTAAAGGTTAGGTTAGATCCATCATTGTCTTGGCATTAGTCAAGCTGCCTCTTTCTGCTTGAGGTTTTAGTTTCCCTTCCCTCCATAGGGATGCTTTACCCTCAGGGTCTTTGGCCTGAGTTAAGAGATAAGCTGGAAGGAAGAATTTAATTAGAAAGTATAGCCTGAGGTCTAACTGGAGGTAGTTGTAGTCTTTCAGATTTACCTGGCTATACATATAATAGGTAATCATAATCTGCTTAAACCAATTTTAGCATTTAGCACTAATTGGTTTAAAGATAGAATGTTTTTGTTTTATTTATTCTAAGAAAAGTGAAGCCCTCTTTCTTTTCGGAGAACCTTTAGGGAAGTGTAGACTTCTCATCAGAAGTCTGATATATCATTTTATAATTTTTTGTCGGAAGAACACTTTGGACTCCTGGCTCCCTTGTTTCAGACATTACTTTGATTAAATATAATTCTAATAAAAAATAATTTGAATATTCCCTTGCAGTTTGCTCTATATTAATTAGATTGGTATAAAAATCCCACAGTATTGAGTATACTTTTTTCCCTAAAATTTACTGTAAGATTTTTCTTCTTTTAGACATGGGAAAGTCTTTTTCTCAGTTGCCTTTGCATTCAAATAAAGAAGATGCTTATGATGGAGTCACATCAACTGAAAGTATGAGGAATGGACTGGTTAATAATGAAGTCCATAATGAAGATGGGAGAGGTGGAGATGTCTCTCAGTTTCCATATGTGGAATTTACAGGAAGAGATAGTGTCACTTGCCCCACTTGTCAAGGAACCGGAAGAATTCCTAGAGGTATGTGTTGCTGTTGTTTTTCCTTTAAAGAGTAATTCCAGGCTTTCGCACAAGTAATATAAAATCCATAGATCTAAGTAAGCACAATCCTTTGTTTTAAAACTCTTTTAGGATTAAAGTCAAAACTATGTAACAGTTGCCTTCAGTTAAAGGGACACAGAGGAACAAACATAAACATTTAGAAAAAAAATACACAGGTTAAGTTTCCTAAAGAAGTCACGAAAACCACCTGTCTAGCACTAGTATTTTTTTCTTTCCCACCTGCAATAGCAGATACATACTATCACTTGACTGAAACATTTTAGAACTATTTGGCATCAGTAGAGGGTCATAATCACATGTTGGGCATTAGGAACAATTTTAAGTAGTTTGGTGACCTAATATTTTTATTCATGAACTAAAGAATAGTAAGAAGCCAGTCATGCCCTAATTAGTCATTCTTAAGAGGAACTACACGAAGAGGGATGGTAAATGAAGATGGGCAATATGGGGGGAAAATCAGTTTGTGGTATATCATAGGGAAATCCAGAAGGGAATAATCTTCATGTGCTGTTTGTAGGCTAGACAAATTTTGGTAAAAGTGGCCACAATGGAAATAATAAAAATACTTTGTGCTAATCTCGTTTTGTGCTTGGTTGAAGTTGATAGGGAACCCCAGAGAAACCATGAGGGAAGGACAACGACAACGTGACAATAGAATATACACCAGTTTCTAACTAACACCCTGGGTTGGGGAAGTTTATATATAGAGAGAGTTGGCCTTTTGAATGTGATAGTTTTATCTTTGCAGGGATAAGTAGCTGTTGGAGAATGAAAGGATTTTTCTAAGTGAAGGGATTAGTGCCTCAGGCTCAGAGGAGAGAAAAAAGGACTATTTTAGCAATCTGGATGTGTTTTTGAGGTATAGCCAATAGGCTTTTTGGTAGCCTGGAAGTGGATAGGAAATCAAGGATGACTCCGGAAAGTATTGTCTGAACAGCTGGAAGAATGGAAGTAGCTAGCTCTTTATTAGAATGGAGAAAAGATTTGACTGTATGTGTATGTTCTGGGAGAGATCAGGAGCTCTATTTTACAGATATAATTCTGGAGATGCATATTTGACATCTAAGTGGATATATTCAGTAGGTAGGTAGTTATAATAAGTGCCTGGAATTCAAGTACAAGGCCTCTGCTATAGTCATCAGAATATAGGTGGTACTTAAAGCTGAGTTGGATGAGAGTACCAAGCAATCAGTGTAAATTAAAAAGACACCATAGTGCTGAACCATAGGGCTCTGTGACATTTCAAAGTCAGTGATATGAGAAAGATTTAGCAAAGACAATGAAAAAGCAGCCAAAGGAGAAGGAGGAAATTCTAGTGTGTCTGGTGTCCTGGAAATAAATGTAGGAAGTGTACTAAGGAGGAGAGACTAGGGGGTGGGGAGAGTGGCTCAGCGGTTTGGCACCTGCTTTTGGCCAAGGGCGTGATCCTGGGAACCTGGGATCGAGTCCCGCATAGGACTCTCTGCATGGGGCCTGCTTCTCCCTCTGCCTGTGTCTTGGCTTGTGTCTCTCATGAATAGATAAATAAAATTAAAAAGAGAGAGAGAGAGAGAGAGTAAGGAACTGTTAGATGCTACCAACAGATCAGATAATATAAGGACTGAGAACCGACCATTGGATTTGATGATATAGATACAGACTAGTGGACACCTTTAAAAGAACAGCTTGGCAAGTTGCATAAGCATGTATATAGCATGTACAGAGTGGGATCAAGAGAGCACAGGAGGAGTGAAGTTACATAGTAAAAAAGTTTTTTGAGTTTTACTATATATATAGTATATATAATAGTATATATAGCATATATAGTATAGCATATATATATAATAGTATATATAGTATATATATAGTATGTATACTAGTATATATATAGTGTGTATATATATATGTGTGTGTGTGTAAAGAAGAAGAGTGGTGGTAGCTGGAGGGAGCTATGAGGCCAGAAGAGGGAATTTTTTTTTTAAAGATGGAGTGAATAATATGTTTGTTAATGAGGAAAAACAATGGATAATGCAGGAGATGGGAGAATTATTAGATGTAGTGCACAAGTTTAAGTGACTGCTCTTACAGAGGAGCACCTACAGTTTACTCTTTGTAATAGGAGAAAAGTTAGTACATAGATACAGAAATAGGTGGGTGGATGTGGTAGTGGGAGCTTGTGAAAGTTCTTTCTTGTTTACCACATCATGGGCTAAGAGTGAGGATATGGAAGGAGCTATTGGCAACTTGAAGCAAGAGGTGAAATTACAGAATTGTGATTTTGGAGAGGCAAGTTGAGAGTGTGAACTAGGAGTATTGTATGATGGGTAACATCATTAAAGGCCACTTGAGATTAGTGATCTAAACAAGGCCAGTGAGCAGAGTTGCATATTTTTCTCTATCCACATTTAGCTATATGGATATCAGCATATTAGCTAAAAGATTTCCTTTAGGGCAGCCCCGGTGGCGCAGCGGTTTGGCGCCACCTGCAGCCAGGGGCGTGATCCTGGAGACCCGGGTTCGAGTCCCACATCAGGCTCCCTGCATGGTGCCTGCTTCTCCCTCTGCCTGTGTCTCTGCCTCTCTCTCTAGCTGTGTCTCTATGAATAAATAAATTTAAAAAAGAAAGAAAAAAAAAAGATTTCTTTTAAGCAGGATTGTAGTTTAGCCAAATGAATACCCCCAAACAAGACAGGATACATGTACATACAGAGAGAAAAAAATATATATATATATAATATATATTTACATGTGGGTGTGGGGAGGTAGTGTGTGTACATGAGGGGAGAGTTGTAGAAGGGGCATGGAGGAATAATGGAAGCGCATTATAGGAAGCTTAAAATAATTTGACTATAGTGGTTTAAGAGTTAGTACAAAGAGCCACGTTTCTGATAAGATTGAAAAATTGTTTTTTAAAGATCTATTTATGCATTTAAGTATATGGATATAGCCCAACCTAAGAAATAAAAGATGGATTTTAAATTGAGTTACCGTAGATAGTGTGTGGCCTGTATGAGTTGTGGAAGCCTCATTTTGTATGCAGTCTTAAAGCATGAGACTTGTTATATGTCAGTTTTGGTTTTTAAGGGGCATAGTGTAGTAACCTCTAGAGACTTTTAGGACATTAAGGTAGGAATATTTCTTCTGTTCTTATCCAGATAACCAAATAGAATCTACATGGAAAATAGTTGAAAGAAGTCTTGGTAAATTCAGATCTACTGAAAGCTGGGACTTTCAGTAAACAGATTACTCTTTCTCATTCTTTGTATTATTTGTAGTCATAGCTAGACATCAAGCTATGAAAAATATGTTATCTGTTTGGAACTCTTGTGTCTACTAGATAAGTTTTGAAAATTTTGAGAGCAGTTTACCAGAGAGATAAGATGAGACCCAGATTTTGGTAGAAAGCCACTGTACGTTATGTTAATAAATTTCTAAACCTTTTACTTTTAGGGCAAGAAAACCAGCTGGTGGCATTGATTCCATATAGTGATCAGAGATTAAGGCCAAGAAGGACGTAAGTGATAAAAAAAAATAGCAAAACTTTTGAGTATTTTTTGCTTTTCAAATTACATATAATTACTCTAATTAACAGTATTAAAATGAAAAATGCTATCAGGTTAAATTATGCCATCAGATGCTTCATGTCATTAAAAAAAGGATTTCTGATTTGGGGTAACGTCTTCAAAGCAGCTTAGTGTCTGAATCTTCTCAGATCTATTTACTAAAACAGACAAACCTAGAATAGCAGTAGGAAACACAAACATTTTCATCAAAAAATGGCTGTTAAGGTTCTCCTACTCATCCCAGAATAAAAATGGAGCAAGGATCAAAGCATGTTAGCAGCTGTGTAGAATTTGTGAAGGGAACAAAGAATTGCTGAAGGTCCTGAGAACCCTGATATACAAAGCAAATGTTCTGATACATAATTCCCAAAAGAAGAGGATCCCACACAGAGTACTTCCAGCAAATGCTTCTGGATAACCTGTCAAAATGGGAGGACTCTTGGTGTTATATACCTTGGAAAAGAGTGCAGAAAAGCTACAGAGATCCACTAACGGGCCTTAAGAAGATCAGAAGGAACTAGACCACTTTGATCTCTCAAAGTCCTTGGGAAAACTCACCAAAAACTCTTTCAAAAGGACAGACATATCCTAAGGAAAAGCCTGCTAGGTATTGAATCCATTTTGTCCAAAGAAAGAATGGGGAAAAAAGAAAAGTTTCAAAAACTAAAGAGAGAATCTCAGAATTATAGAAGTGTTTATACATCTTTAAAAAATAAAAAGAAGAAGAACAACTTTGTATTCCAATAGAAGGAGTTTTGAGCAGTGAAGCTAGGAAGGCCACCCTGGCCCATCCTCATCATCTAAAATGCAAGTTTCTGTTAAAGGTACAAAAACATGTCCTTTAAACATGAGCAACAAAAAAGTATTGCAATGAAGCATCATACAAAGACAGTTAAAAAAAAAGTGGGGATCCCTGGGTGGCTCAGTGGTTGAGCGTCTGCTTTCGGCCCAGGGCATGATCCTGGAGACCCGGAATCGAGTCCCACATCAGGCTTCCTGCATGGAGCCTGCTTCTCCCTCTGCCTGTGTTGTGTCTCTGCCTCTCTCTCTCGTGAATAAATAAAATCTTAAAAAAAAAAAAAATGAACTGAAACAAAATGCTGACCGATAGTAGAAGCATATCAGGAGACATGAAAACTGGAACTTAATATTGTAAATTATTCTAAAAGAAATTAAGAAAACTATGGAAGCTATGAAAGAATTGCAGGAGTTGGAAATAGAAAAGCTCAGAAATGAGATGACTAAACAACATGAGGACATGGAAAGACTATGAACCTTGAATTAGAAAAAATTAATTTCAGAAATGAAACCAAGGAAATGAAAACTGGTAGAACACAAGTGCATATTGTAAAGTATGGCAAAGGAAGTAGAAGTTACAAAGGAGGAAATGAAAACACAGTTAATGAAAAGTAAGATAAAATGGTATAGAACACAAAGAAGATTGAACACACATGTTATTGAAGCCTCTGAAGAAAAATCAAAGGAATCAAACTGAACAAATACTAAACATTCAGTTCAAGAACACTTCTCTAAAGTAAAACAAGACACGAACTTCAAAATATTCTACCCATCCTAGTGAAATGATTGGATTTTGAAGGTTAAAAAAAAGAAAAAAAAAACAATAAAACCAGGCAAAAGGATCAATTAATTTATAAGGGACAGAAAATCAGATTAGCATGCTTCTTCTTGACTGCAGTGCTCTAAACAAGTAACCAGTAGAGCAGAATATTTAAACATTCATAAAGGGGTGCCTGGGTGGCTCAGTCAGTTTAGTGTCTGCCTTCGGCTCAGATCATGCCTCAGGGTCCTGGGGTTGAGTTCTGCATCGGGCTCCCTGGTCAACAAGGAGTCTGCTTCTCCCTCTGTCCCTCTCCCCAGCTTGTGGTCTCTCTCTCAAATAAATAAAACCTTTGAAAATAAATATCTATGGAAGGAAAATGAACCAGGGATTTTTAAAAGTCTATAGTAGATGGTTATGAATATTCAAAAAATTAGGCTTAATTCCTCTAAATCTTAGGATGAAAAACCTTTTCTGCATATGATTCAAAATCCAGTGAGGAAAGAAAAGATGGAATTCATCTTACAAAGCATAGATTAACTTTTATAAGATGAAAACAAAAACCTTAATTAAAGCCAGAATATAAATGGCAAGCTGGGAGTGATGTCTGTACATTATCACAGATATTATGAATGACTAGTCCACAAGAAAGAAATACAGATGTCTTTTAAACATGGGAAAAGATGTTCAGTCTTATAAGAGAAAAACAGATTAAGACAACATTGAAATACCACTTCTTATCTACCAGATTAGCCAGAACTCCAAATTTTGACATTGTTTTGTCAGCAGTACTGTGTGAAATGAGCACACACATACCTTGTTAGTAAAGGGGGATTTGGCATTACCTAGGAAAATTACATATACATTGACCCTTTGGCTCAGGAATTCTACTTTGAAATTTTTTTTTCTAAGGATAATTGTCAGATATAGTCAGTGGCTTTTGTGAAAGTTATCCACTGTGCCAATGTTTGTAATAGCAAAAGACTAGAAATAATGTAAATGGCCAGTGATGAGGTTCTAGTAGAATAAGTTATGCTACATCTATACGATGATGAAATGAGGGAGAATTCTATATTGTACTACTGTTGATATCCAGAGTACGTTTTTATCTGAATAAACACATGCATACAGAGAAGAAGAGAGAAACAGTGGAATGATAAACCAAAGACTTATAAAACAATTACTCTGAGAGTTTGGGAGGGAACTAGGAAGGGGGAACAGGTAAGCAAGTGAGATCTCTGTATGTATATGTATTTATATTGTTTGGACTTTAGAAATACATTTTTTTAAAAAAAGAACTTAAAAGTTGAAATCAGAAGGAAAAAGAAAAATTCCTAAAAACTGAAACAAATGATTCTAACTGAATTCCAGTTGGTGGCATAACCACAGATCAAAGAATCACTTTTTTTTTTTTTAAAGATTTTATTTGTCAGAGAGAGACTGTGCACAAGCATGGGGAGCATCAGGCAGTGGGAGAAGCAGGCTCCCCACTGAGCAAGGAGCCCAATGAGGGACATGATCCCAGGACCATGGGATCATGACCTGAGCCAAAGGCAGACGCCACCTAGGCATCCCTGAAAGAATCACTTTTAAGTGACTTGACAATATTTCATTTTGACTGTCAATGTCTAGTAAGACATGTTCTAAATGACAAAGACAACTAAAAACAAAAGTTTAAACTGCACTCAATAGCTACATTATTAGAAGTAATGTTAGTATCATTTTGAAACTGATACATAAAGCAGATAGTTATGTACTAATGCCATTAGGGAACAAGATTCTTTGCATAAAAACAAAGGGCTACAAATACAAAATCAAATAAATTTGATTTTTTACTTCTAACCAAGATGGAATCCTCATAGGCACTAGATTTATTTTTCTGTATAAAACAACTAAAAAACCAGACAGATAAATGAAACCATATTTTTGGACAATAGGCATCAGTAAGTACAGGATGGTGGTATTTGAGAAAGGAAAAACAAATAAGGTAAGTCCTACAATTGTATCACCTTAATGTCTAGGGAAAAATATCAGACCACAGCACAATGGAAAGAGCCCAGACAGAGTTTAGCAGTGCCCCTAAACTGAGGAGATAAATGGTAATGGGAATCTAGAAGGCCAAGACCAGGACATAGTACTAGGACATAGTACTAGACAGTAGAGAGCCACACTGGGTATTCCTTGAGTGTTTAGCTGAGTACTGGTCGGTGTATGTGTATAAGGAAAGTATCTGAGACTGAAGGAAGAACCACGCAAAACAGGACAGAGGGAACAATCCTCAGAGCCCACATAGGGCTAGGGATAGTTTCCACCAATCACTATGGAGAATGTCATAATTCATAGGGAATTGTGTAGAGTACTCAGGATTATTTCCACAGTAACAGAAAATACAGTAGTAGATTAAAAGCTGTAATGCTCATGCTTAACAAAACCCAAGAGCAGACCTTAAAAGATTCAAATTGTTTTCAAGAAACTCAACTGTACCCCATACAAAACTCAAGAATATATGCAGGAATACTAAAATATCCAACACTCAACATGGTAAAATACATGAGTCGGCATCCAATTAAAAATTAACCAAGCATGGAAAAAAGATGAAAGATGTGGCCCATAATGAGGAGAGTTCACTTATAGAAACAGACCAATAAATGACATAAAGTGACATGCAAGCCATAGAAAGAAACAAAGGTGCTGCTGTGGAGTTATTTGTTGGAGAAATCAGGAAAATTGTATTTTGAAACCCTAATTTGGAGGGTAAACTTGAGGATGGAGGCGGATCCCTGGAGATTGGAAATAAAGAGCGAGAAAAAGAAGAGCTAGATTTCAAGGGGAATTTGAAAAATAGCAAAGGCATAGAAAGTTTATTTTTTTCTTGTCTTATATCTGCATAATATTACCCCTTTCCTGATTTTCAAAAAACAGTTTAACAACATCATCAAAGCAGAGTTGATTAATGTCAACAGTATTTTAAAAACTGGAGTACATAAATACTTTGGAATGAGAGATTCAAAGTGTTAGTGCGACTTGGTGAGATTGATGAGGCATGTGGTTATGTCATTATGTTTTTAAGGATTTCACAGGTTCTGATGAGCCGTCACTTTAGGGAATTATATAATGGCAAAACCCACATGTGAAAATTCTGCTTTAGTGAATTCAGAAGGGAGAGAAGGGAGTCATGAAGTCTATTTTTTTTTTATAAAGTTCCTCAGCTTAATTAATTATAGTGTATAGCCTGGTTTAGGAATTACTGTAGTAAATATTCTACCTACAATAGCCCTGAAACCCCAGTCTCCAAAAAGGTACATACATCTTTTAAGGAGGACATTTTAACACTTAATAGACCAAACCCAATCCTACTAAATATTTTTGTAATACAAAAAGTTGGTAAAATTGTACATCTACTGCAAGTATAATAGGGAAAATTCAAGTTGAAAATATCTTCTCTAAATGTTTTTATTATGTACTTTTTGATGCACATGTATTTCAATACGCCATTTTTCTTTTCAGAAAGCTGTATGTGATGGCTTCTGTGTTTGTTTGTCTGCTCCTTTCTGGATTGGCTGTATTTTTCCTTTTCCCTCGCTCTATTGACGTGAAATACATTGGCGTAAAATCAGCATACGTCAGTTATGATGTTCAAAAGCGTACAGTATATTTAAATATCACGGTAAGTACAAATTTACGTTAAATATTTTACTATATTCCTTTATGATATTAAGTATGCCTTTGTCCCTTTAGAGAATATTAAATGTGGCACTGGTCAGTTTGTTTCTGGGTGTCTGCTATTGATCTTTATCATTTCTGGTTCTGCTAAAAATGGCAAATAGTACTGGCAATTCTGTATACAGAATCATTTAAGCATTTGAAGTTGCCTTTAAGATGGTAAAATAAACAATCTTGGGCAAAAAAATATTAACAGTTTGTTCACTTTTCAACATTTGACTTCAACTAGCTTCTGGCAAAGTGTTAAAATAATTGATTCTATAAATGTTATAAACATACCATTTTCTTTTCCTTGTATTTGGTGGAGTACAGTTTTTTTTTTTTCTTTTTTTTGTCATTTTACCAGACTATTCCTTTATGGTCTTGAAAGATAAAGTATAGATGACTGTTTGATTTCTCTTATAAATTAGTGAGTGGGAAAATATCCACAGTATTTTCCTGGACAGTGGTGTTTCAGTACTCTACAGCCTCCCTACTCCTGAAAGCAACAAACAAACAAAACCTCAGAGAAGGTCTGCTTATTTACCTGTTAACATTGTTTGAAAAGAAGCATGGTTTGCAAACCACTAAATAATTAAAAAGGAAAATGTGTATTGGTCATGCCACAAGGGTGCATCTCTGTGGCAGTGGTTTGTTAGGAAGAGCAATATTGGACTAGTTGGTTTTCCTTGCAGGGGTGGTTCATATA
Organism: Vulpes vulpes; assembly: GCF_048418805.1. Classification (NCBI taxonomy): domain Eukaryota; kingdom Metazoa; phylum Chordata; class Mammalia; order Carnivora; family Canidae; genus Vulpes; species Vulpes vulpes. The sequence continues at coordinate 92,260,082 of NC_132786.1, forward strand.
CTTGAGGTAGAAATAGAGATACATCTGGTTGTAGTTGTGAGGAGAGGTTTGGAGGGACAGGATTATAGGGGAATGGTATGTTAAAATGGAATTGCTCATTAATTACAGGAGAAAAAGAACTCTCCTGGGTCCATTTATCCTCATTATTTAACACCAAAAGTTGTTAATCTACAGGCTTAAAAAAACAACTGCATCTATGGAAAAAAATGTGCATAAAACAACATAATGCTAATTATAAATCATTTCATATGACTGGTGAATAATTGTTGACTATTTTCTCACTCTATTTATTTTTTAAGATTTTATTGATTTATTCATGAGAGACACAGAGAGAGGGAGGCAGACATAGGCAGAGGGAAAAGCAGGCTCCATACAGGGATTCCGGTGTGGGACTTGGTCCCCGGACTCCAAGGTCACGACCTGAGCTAAAGGCAGATGCTTAACAGCTGAGCCACCCAGGCGTCCCATATTTTCTCACTTTAACAGTCATCTGGAATGAGAATTGTATTTTTCTTTTTGTACAGTGTTTAAGGCAGTGGCCATATTTTTCTTTTGGCCAACCTCTGAAACTTGTTTTAGTATCAAATATTATAAATTCATAATAAAAGATTAAAAAGTCCTATGATGTTCCATTCTAAATATAAATATATTTAGATGTAAATATACTTTATTTTCAGTAAATATTCAGGAATTCCCACTTTTTGGGATGCTAACACTTAGAAAGGATGAACATTAAATAAGAAATAACATTATTATATAAGATAAACATTAAGTTTGACTGGATTACCGTGAGATGAGGTTGAGTTTTCCATAGGTTCTCTATCAGTATTTTGAAAAGTGGATTATATAATACTGCTTTTGTTTCTTAAAATGAATATACATTAGTACTGCTTACTATGCTTTAATAACTTTTGTCTTTCTGCTTATGAACATATTAATCATTGTAATACATTTGAAAATACTGTAATGTATATTTTTATTTCTATCTAGATCTAACTATAAATATATACATATATTTTCTAATAATGCATGTATATATTTGCACACTTATATGCATTTAGAAATGTAGTCAGGTATTTTCATAATGTATATAAGGGATACACACGTGTATAAGTGTATACACATGCACAGTTTACCTTAAGTGAAATCTCACTAAATTTTCCCATATTAAGTGCTTTCATGTGCTTTTTATATGGATGTATTACAATTTACTCAACCATTTCTTAGTAGATGTTTAATTTTGCTATTATAAATATTCAGAAAACATCTTTGTACTTAAACTTTGTTTCCATTTCAGGTTACTTCTATAGGATAGATTGCTAAGTGTAAATTTGCTAACTAAAGATCACAGATCATTTAAGACCTTTGATAATAAGTCATCATTACCTAAAGGTTTATTTTATTTTAAGATTTTATTTATTCATGAGAAAGAGAGAGAGATAAAGAGGCAGAGACACAGGCAAAGGGAGAAGCAGGTTCCATGCAGGGAGCCCGATGTGGGACTCGATCTGGGGTCTCCAGGATCACACCCTGGGCTGAAGGCCGTGGTAAACCGCTGAGCCACCCAGGCTGCCCTACTTAAAAGTTTACGACTGTGATCTCTTGACTTACAGATTAAGTGGATTCTCACTGCTCTCAGCAACAAAATGTCTGATAATACTAAACTTTCTGTCTTGGTTTTTTTTTTTGGCTGTTGTTTTTTGTTATCTTTTTAATCTTCGGTACATTAGAGGAACTACTTTAGGGACGCCTGGGTGTCTCAGTGGTTGAGCATTTCTGATTCTTGTAGTTTTGTTCTCAACCTGTTTTGCATCATTGATCCCTTCACTATTCTACTGAAAGCTATGGACACTTCAGAGAAAGAAACATACCAGCATTATTTTGCATGTGCAAAGGATTCCAAGATTCTTCTGAATCCCCTTTGGCGTGTATCAGAAAGTCTATTGACTTCAAATTAACAACCCTTCCCTGTAGTGTTTAGAAATTAAATTGACATGGGTAGTAAGAGCTAAGTAGATGAAACTATATATTTAGATAAAGGTTGTTTCTACTATTTTATGGGATTTAAAAATTCTCTATATTTATAACTATAAATTAGTGCATAAATGGGGTCACAAAATCACTGATTGCTAGCATATTCTTTTTTTTTTTTTTTTTTTAAGACTTTATTGAGAGAGAAAGCTAGCAAACCAGCGGTGGTGGGAGAGGGAGGGATAGAATGAGAAGAGCAGACTCTCTGCTGAGCAGGGAGCCCAAAAGCAAGCTAGTGGGGTTCCATCTCAGAACTCCAGGATCATGAGCTGAGCCCAAGGCAGACACTTAATTGACTGAACCACTTAGGTGCCCCTACCATGTTCTTTTTTTTAATCCTTGTTTACTGAGACTGTTGTTTCTTTCCATTTACTCCATATGGCATTGTTCTACCTTTTTCCATATTCATATTAATTTATAAGCCCACATTTAGCTTTTTTTTAGTTTAATACTTATTTTCAAAGAATAATATTTTGTACATATTTTATACATGTTGGTTTTCTCACCTATTAACACTTTGTAGAAATCTCTCCTAATATTCTGGTTTATAGTTAATCTCTTCTTTCCAGTGGGCCACATAATATTCCATGTGATGATTTAATGCTATTCGGTCATTTTTGTGAATGGGCATTCACTTTGTTTTCAGTTTTTTTGTTTGTTTGTTTGTTTGTTTAGGATGTTACTGTCATTAACATCCTAATGTTTTTATTTCTTTAGAATAAATGCTCAAAAGTAGGATTGATAGGTCACAGGATATACATTATTTTTATTTTAGTGGATATTGCTAGTTTCCTTATTTGAATGGTTGCAAGGCTTCACATGTTTTCCAGGAATGTAAAAATAGTCCCTTTTGCTCATATCCCTGTCAGGAATAGAATTTGTTGCTTTCTACAAGTTTTACTAGGGTAATGTATCTAAAGCAATATTCTGTACTAAAATCAACTTTTCCTCAACCATAAATGAATGTGAGAATTTTTAAGTGTTTCTTGGCCATTTATATTTGTACTCTTTTGATTTGTTTACTCATGCTTTGCTTTTTTTTTTTTTTTTTCTCTTAAGGCTTTGTTTTTTTGTTTTGTTTTGTTTTGATTTTTTTTTAAGATTTTATTTACTTATTCATGAGAGAGACACAGAGAGAGAGAGGGAGGCAAAGGGAGAAGCAGGCTCCATGCAGGGAGCCTGACATGGGACTCTATCCCGGGTCTCCAGGATCAGGCCTGGGCTGAAGGCAGCGCTGAACCGCTGAGCCACCGGGGCTGCCCTCTTTTTCGGTTTATAAGGACCTTTTGTGTAGATGATAACCATTACAATCTGCCTTACAAATATTTATCATTTAGTTTCTGTTGATATCCTTTCGTGATGACTATTCTGGATGTTTTATTTATTATATTTTGTCTCTTGATTTAACATTTTTTCTTCATTGGTCATTTTCTAAAATAATTTAAGATAATCATTATGAATTAGAATTGTAGAAGTTGCCCCAGCTATTATGCATAGAAATATATAGCTCCATTTTTTTGCAACAGACTTTGAATGTATCGCATTTCTTCCTCAAAGTGACCCAGTACGAATCTCTACTCATAATAGAAGTTAAAATCCAATCTCTTTTAAACAAAATTTATTTGAAGTATTATTTAACATTTTAAATGGTCATCTTTGTGTTTAGTAGACTAGGAAGTAGCTTATTAATATTGACTGTGAAGATATTTATATATTAACATTTATCAAAAACTTAGGTGAAACTTAAAAAAATTTTTAATAGAATTTTTGCTAAGACTACAAATAGATTTTCTAACATTCATTTTTCTATATTCCTGTAGAATACACTTTTTGGACTTTTTATTGTGTTTATTATCAGTATATTATATACATAGTACTCACCATAAAACCAAATAAGCAGTTCCTTTAATGTCCTTTGATATTTTTGGCAGTACTTTTCTTCCTCCTAATAACTGAAGCATGGTCACAGCTGAAGTCTTTATTTTTTGGAGGTCATTTAAAAAATTTATTTATTTTTAATTTATTCAGGGGAGACAGAGAGAGAGGCCAAGACCTAGCAGAGGGAGAAGCCGGATCTCTGTGGGGAGCCTGATGCCAGACTCCATCCTCCATCCCAGGACCCCAGGATCATAACCTGAGCCAAAGGCAGACACTCAACCACTGAGCCACCCCAGGGCCCCTAAAATTAATTCTGAGTACATATTTGTTATGTTTATACATTTTTTATCTTTCTTTTTCAGAACACACTAAATATAACAAACAATAACTACTATTCTGTTGAAGTTGAAAACATCACTGCACAAGTTCAATTTTCAAAAACAGTTATTGGAAAGGCACGCTTAAACAACATAACCAATATTGGCCCACTGGATATGAAACAAGTAAGCTTCCATCATGAAATACTTTGGAGGAGTTAAATGAATCTTGACTTTGTCTATCATATTAACTTGAGTCAAGGGGAGGTGGGGAGATTTCCTTAAAAACCTGACCTTGACATGTGTCCCGTCCATGTATAAGAGAAAGTCTTAGAATCAACTTTGCAAAGGGAGAAATTTCTAAACCTTGAGATTATGTATGAAATCTGTCTTCAATACTTGACTCTTTGATCCTCTTTCCAGTTGGCTTATTTTCATTTTTTGTTTTTCAGATTGATTATACAGTACCTACTATCATAGCAGAGGAAATGAGTTATATGTAGTAAGTTTTGATTTTTAATCATTTTCTCATTAAATTATAAAGTATGAAGAATAAAGTATATGGACATGGAAACCACATTTGGAATAATCCTATTGGCCTCTGATTGTTTCTGTTCTCTTTGCCCTTGTCAACATACATAATATTTATGTACATTATGTACCTATATACTTAATATTTGTTTTTTACTTATTTATTTTTCAGAATTGAGATATTCTTACACATTTTAGTATTTGTTGACTTTTTAGTGTAAGAGAACTAAAAAAAATACTAGTAATTTATAATACTCTATTATTGGTTTGAAGTTCTCAGGCTTTTCAGTTGAATCTAACTGATTATTGACTCTTACTGAGTAAAAAAAAAAAGAGGGGGGGATAAGGGACGCCTGGGTGGCTCAGCGGTTAAACATCTGCCTTCAGCTCAGAGCGTGATCCCGGAGTCCTGGAATCCAGTCCCATATCAGGCTCCTTGCATAGAGCCTGCTTCTCCTAAGTCTGCCTCTCTCTGTGTCTCTCATAAGTAAATAAAATCTTTAAAAAAAAAAAAAAAGATAAATTTTTATCACTTTTATATCAGGCTAACATAGAATTTCTAAGTAATAGACTGTTTACTAAAATTTCAAAAAGTGAGTAAAAAGTAGCAATAATTTGTAGCCTGGGTTAAACAGCTCTACAAGTTATATAGTAGGAAAGCATGTCTGTTTTTAGAATAAGAAGTCATGAAGATACTTAACCATTATTTGAGCTATAGAAAGTTTTGAGTCAATAAATGCTTTTATCTTTTTTTTTTTTTTTTTTTAAGATTTAGTTGTTTATTTTAGAAAGAGAGAGCACTCAAGGTGGGGAGGGGGAAGATGGGGGAGAAGGAGAAGCAGACTCCCCTCTGGCAGGGAGCCCGATGGTAGGCTGGATCCCAGGACCCTGAGTTAATGACCTGAGCTGAAATCAAGTCAGATGCTTAATCAACTGAGCCACCCAGGCACTCCACTTATATCTTCTTTATAGTATCTCTATTAGTTGTAACACAGGAGGAATCATAATTAAATGATTTTAAATTTATAATATAGCTTGCATTTATTCACATTTTTTTCTTTTTAACAGTGATTTCTGTACACTGATATCCATCAAAGTGCATAACATAGTACTCATGATGCAGTAAGTATGAATTTCTTTTGAGGTATTTCTTTGTTAAATTAAGATGTATAACATTGGCTTATAGCATATGCAACCCCTTTACAAATATCAGTTCAATTGAATTTGAGCCCTATAAAAGTTCTATGAGGTGAGTAAATATTCCACTTTACAAATGATGAAAAGAGGAGTTCAAGGAAGCAATGAAGGATGACATGGCCACTAAGCAGTGAATCTGGACCTTGCAAGAATGCTGGAAAATGGGGAGGGGATTGGGACAGAGAGGAGGACTGCCTGTAGTAAATAATCCTTAAAAGTAATGAAAAATACTGTTACTGGTTTGAAAGATGAGTATTATTCAAAGCCATTAAAAAATTGTAGATTATAGGTTTGGTGTTTGGGTCATTAGCTGACATCTAAATAATCCTTTTCCTGTGATAAGAGAACTATATGATTAAAAGATTTTATTTATTTATTTGAGAAATAGAGCAGGAGGGAGAAATAATCTGAAGCAGACTCTGCTGAGCACATAGCCCGATGGAGTGCTCAATCCCATGACCATGAGATCATAACCTGAGCTAAAACCAAAAGTTGGATGCTTAACCAACTGAGCCACCAGCCACTTCTATAATTATTTTTAGGAGTGAAATGAATGTATTTTTATTTCATGATAGGTGTTCTGGAAACATATTTTGCTTCGTATAATTATTTGAGTAAGGCTTGCTAAACCAGCATTTATGTTTTTCTATTAGGGAAATAGTCCCCAAGAGGTCCACATCCACAAAATTATCATTAATCAGTCTCTGAAGAAAATTTTGATATATAGAAGTATTCTCAGTTTAGAAAACGTTTATATATATATATATTTTTCGTTGTTTTCTTTTTTAGAGTTACTGTGACAACAACATACTTCGGACACTCTGAACAGATATCCCAGGAGAGGTACCAGTATGTTGACTGTGGAAGGAACACAACTTATCAGTTGGGGCAATCTGAGTATCTAAATGTACTTCAGCCACAACAGTAAAAATCGAAAGAGATGCCACTGGAGAAGAAATCCCTATTGATATTTTTCTAAACTCGGAAGGATGAGGTACTTACTTCGTGATAGAAGATCTTCAATTGAACAAACCTAAAGTTTACACTTCCATTTTAGGGGTACAGTTAAAAGTGTGTGGACTTGTACATTATTGCAAAACTCTACTCTGTGTTCATATCTGTACCAGGATCTTTTACTTGAATCTAAATTTGCTGATTTTCTTCCCCCTCCTCCCCTAATGGGGACATTGAGACTTCCCAGGTAGGACAACAAATAATTATCTATAATTCACAGCTTCAGTGACTACTGGAAACATAATTTGATGATGAACATAATTGGAGAAACTTTATTTCTGGATGTTTTATAGAATATTACCGAGAACCTGTTATTCATGAAAGACTTTTAAAAAATAACTTTTTTTCTGTTTTACAAATTCCCATTGCTATATAGTAGTATTTCAGGATATTTTAGCTTTTAGCTAAACATTTGTAGTTTTTCATTTGTTGGAAATCTACTCATTTGCACATTTTTGACAGTCTTATTTCAAGCTAGTACTTGCATAACACTAGAACCAAAATAATCTTTGCAAAGTTCTGTACCTAAAAATTTTTTAAAGCCCCGTTTCACATGTCTTTCCATGTAAGTAAGTTTTGTGAAATTTTTGTGTAGTCTTCAAACATAGTTAATGTACAATATTGTAAATAAACTTTGCATGGCTTTTATACAGCTTTAATAAATATCAAATTAAGTACAGTTTCAACAAAGTAAGTCGCTCATAAAAATAAACAGGAAAATGAAATTCAGAAACTTACAGAATGTGAATATGGTTCCAATTACATATGGGATCAGGCATAAAATAGTTTTGAAATAAAGTATTTTGATTCTCCACTTTTTTTAAATATTGCTTTGCATACTAAGAAGTTGTGGAGATACTTTTCACAACTATTAGGTATGTAAGTCACTCATGTCATCCATTTTATACCTGTTTTAAGGAGGAAATTATGTCTTTGGTAGCAATTATCCAAGAAATTTTGTCATTAAGCGATGGTGGCTATATCAAAATTAAGAGCTGTATTATCCTTTTAAAAAATTAATCACTTTGCACTTCACATGGATATCATGCCTCTAGTGGTTACATTTTAAAATTTTCAAATTTTTGTTTGGATTTTATTTAAAATTGTTTTCAAGTATAAATTACTTTTTCACTTCGTTGTTTTATATCTTCAATACCATTTTCCATTTGGGCTTCTTGCCTTTTCACTTATCAGGTTCTGATTACCTTGTAAATACGTACCACTGAGGGTAGGGCCGACTGTGATACCAAAAAAATAAAATAAAATACGTGGCTTGAGATGAATTTCCTTCTGGTTCCTAGTGACAGAAGTCAGGTTCCCCCCCCCCCCCCCCCCCCAAAAAGTGCCTAACTTATATCTGAAACATACCTAGTATCAGTCGGACTCCAGCTATAACACACAAGCTTTGTTTAACTATTTAGAGTGAATGAAGCCTCCTTTCTGCCTTGAAACACTCAGGTCTCTCCTTAGCTTTCATATTTTCTCCACCTTTTCCTGAGTGAACATTTTAAATGGGTGGAATGTGCAAACTTTTTTTTTAACTGCTTGTCTTACCTTAATCCATTGCGAACTCATCCATCTTCACTGTTAAAAGTCACCCCATCACGTTTGTTACAGACTCACTGTCAATCCAGTCTTGATGTGTTTTTCTTCTGCTGTGTTTTTTGACTACTCCCATTCTCCTTGAAACTACACTCCTCTAATACATTGATTCTATTTGTATTTTTCAAATCCCTTGCATTTCATTTTCCCTGTCTTTTGACATCTTTATATGAGTATTATTTAGATCCTCTTTTGCCTCAAAATTTCTAATTCTGTAACCTTTAATTAACAACCATCTGTTAGGGCTTCCAAGTCTTTCTATATACCTGACTGGTCACCTGTCTACCTAGAGATAATAGTATTTCAGTGACACTGTGGAAAATCATAAAATGTTTGAAAAACTTTTTAATCATATTCTGTTCTCTTGTCCTTGAGTCCTGTGTACTTCAAAATCACCATTTTTTTTTCAAAATCATCCTTCAGATATGCCTCCTTCAAAAATCAATCCTGATTTATTTTTCTGCTCTGTATCTTTTAACCTTGGAAAGGTATGTAGTGCAAATTAAATGGAATTTTCTATTGATTTGTGGTTCTGATATCCTTTTAGAGTGCATGCATAGTGTCTGCTGAAGAGATAGGAAAATGAGGGAACATTTACTTTTAGTGACTTAGTTTTAAATATTTTGTCTTCATTTTTTTAATTAAAAATTCTTTATTATACCTACATTCCATGAAGTATAAGGTAGAAAAACCTAGAATTTAAAATAAGTGCAAATCAACAGTAGAGGAAAAGAGGATCACCTGTTACTGCTTTCAGAGAGGTTTAAGTAACTTGCCAGAATACACCTGGAACATAGTAGGCTGTAAGTTAATAAAATTACAAAAAAACATTCAGGTGAAACAAAATTATAACCATTTAAAAAAAAAACACAGGGAAGAATGAATGAGCATTGTTCAGTGAATTTTTTTCTTGCATAATGGTAGGGTAGATATTGTTATGTGTTTTTGATTTTTTTTTTTTTTAACTGCTCTTGGATCTTATTCAAAGGATATGGTAAAGATGTTAAATTTTTTTCCTGATACTCAAGAATAATTTTTTTCTTGAATTACACTTTTAATAGACTGGTCGTTCTAACCAAATGCAATATTATAACAAGTCTCTGTGTGTTGATATTATATCTGATACTATGGTCTTCTAGAGCTCTTTCATAATGTTTTTCTTACATAATTTTCTTATATAATTTCCCTGGTCCTGTGAGTCAAAGGATGGCAGGATCCTCATCTTTTAGAAGAGGAAGGAGATGCATAGAGAAGTTATGGGACTTGAAGAAGATTACTTACTTAGTAAATAGTCATATTGGGCCCAGATCTAGTTTTTCTGTCTCCTTTGTGGGTGCTCTGTAATTTAAAATAGAGTCCATTAGGAAGCCCTGTTGACTCAGGTTAGTATGAAAAAACTCAGAGAAAACATTTACTTAATAGCGACAATCAAAATAATATTGATGGACTAAGATTTGGGTACTTTTAAAGTTAGTACCGTACCTGAAATAATTCTAAATGAAAAATGAGCACTTGTACAATATTTTGGTATAGCATAAACTATAGTTGATTTTTTTCTGTTAGAATTTATACTCCTTGATCATTCCAATAAATATATGACATACATTGTCAGAGTAGGCTATTTATAAATAATAGAGATTAATGTATTTGAGATTAGAAATAAGAACAGTGTGAAAATATTAAATACTGAATAAATTGCTTGAAATTGCTAAATAACCGTCTTTAATTTAGTATATGACATGTAAATGATTGGTTTTATTTGTGAGCAGTTTTTCATGCCTTTTTTTTCTTTTTTAAGCCAGTGAGGTAATTACTTTCTCTTAAGAGTTCATGACAAAACAAAATTCAATTTAGATCTTCTGAATTATAGTTTGGAAGTGATACAGTGCAGTGTTAGAAGGAAAATGATTGCCAAAACACAAAAAATATCATTACTGCAATATAATTCTGAATGTTTTGATGTAGGTTATATCCTCAATTTTTTAAAACTTCCTTAATTCTTTATATAATGATTATATTTCATTTTGGAAAATAGTTTGTTAGGTGCTTGACCCCCAAAGTAAGTCACTGCTCAACATAAGAACATTTATTAGTTATTTACTGTATCATATACTGTAGTAATCTCTTATGTGCATTATCTGATTATTACTCAGAAGAGCCCCCTAAGGTTGATACTGACAGTGCCTCTCATTTTATATCTGAGGAGATTGAGTTCTAGAGAAGTTAAGAAATACACATAAGGTTGAAAGTGGCAGATTTGAGATTCAAAACCTGTCTGATTGACTCAAAAAACATCATTGCTCTTAAAATTAGCATATCTTCTTTCCAGCCTTTGAGAATGTTTTATTTGTAAAAAATGTATTGATTATTGCACTTAAAATATAAGATTTTGAGGGTTTTGCTAGTATTTTCAAAAATACTATTAGTATACTTTATTATTTTGTAGATCTTTGGTATGATAAAAATCGTTTCTCAATGAATTTTAAAATTTTTAAATTCATACTTATCTGTTATACAGGATTTTTTTTTAAAGAAAATTTTAAATTTACAAATATACATCAGACTTCTTTGGTGAGCAGTGTGAATTGAATTTCAAGTTATTAGGTTGCAAACCAAAGGTTACTTACCATTGTGTCATGATTTTTAGGTTATAATATCTGGAAGCAGCAACTACATGACTCAAATACATCTAAGAATAATTAAATTTTATTTCTCTTTTTCATAAAATCAGATTTTAAGTGAGATGTTTATCTGAAACATTTATTTTAAGGAAAATATATGTGTTTGAGAAGATGGGGTTAAAAGACTTGAACATTATTTCTTTAAAAAGATTTATTTTTACATGAAAACAATATATTTGTGATGTGCTTCAATCAAAAATTTTATTCTATATCCCAGATCTTATTTCAAAGTAAAAATTTTCACTTAGCTGAAATTTCTGATTAGAACCAACATTTGTGTATTTTTGTGCTTAGTGAGAATGTAAATTTCACAGTGGATTTTTGAAATTTATCCTTACTTTGGATAAAAGCAAGTGATATATTTATAAAATTACTATAGGGATAAATTAAAAATGGTAATTTCCATTAAAAAAACTAGTATAATTATGTTTATAGTTCTTTTTACACAAGTTTAGCACAGAGTCTAAATTAAATATCTGTATTGACCCTAAAACTATTCCATAAATTAATTTAACAAATATATGGCAAGTTTTTCATAGCTAAATAGCTCTTCTAGAAGGAAATTGTTGCCTTCTGTTTAATTACATTAATTGAAATGTGTTTAAGAGAAATGTTTTCAGCATATTTTGTATACTAAAAAACAAAAAGGGTTAGTATTGGGCCAATGGCCAAGAGGTAATATTACTACCATGTAGACTATTATTGTTCAAACTGTCCCACTTCCCCCAGAATTTTAGAAACTAGAAGTCTGGGAGATAATGTATCAGCTGTGGTCGGGTGATTCTAAAGTGCTGTAAGTATATTCATCTTTTAATTGTGTAAGATGGAACAAATGCCAAGTTGCAAAATATGCATAATTTTGTTATGTAATGGTTTGTTTTAGGCATAAAATACCAGCAAGCTATGCCTTGTGTTCTGTCTTATATTTCCTTATAGAACTATATTAAGTAAGATTTTTGGAAAATAATTTAAAATGCTTGCTGACTTGACCTGATCGGTCAGATACTTGAAAGATGGCGTTACTGTATAGATTCTAATCCATGATTCTACTTGTGGAATAAAGCATAATATAGAATGAAAGACTATGTTTGGGCACTTACTCTTTGCTAATATTATGTGTTAGCCCATCATAACATGCTGAATTTCCAAGTTGAGCAGTTCTATAATTGTAATTATTGTTGCTGTTCATGTAACAAAACATGCTTATATTAGTAAAAGGAATAGAAGTGCTCCCAAATGCTATTTTTTTAATTACTTGTAACTGTTGCTCTTGTAATTGTGTTTGACAAAATAAAATTTGTAAACATTTTAGCATGAAAAATAAAATTTGTATCAGGCAAGTATCTTGGTCTTACTTTCGAAATTCCCTTGACAAAAACAAATCAATGTAGATATTGAAAGTCCTTTAGCTCAGAGCTCTCAAGTCCTTTCAGTTCTTTCCTGAATTCCACTTTAGCATCATCTTTGATTTATTTTTCTTCATCCATTTGGCTTCCATTCTGTTGTCAAATTCTGTTTTATGTCTGTAATATCTCTGGAATCTGTCTCATACTTGAAATCTCTGTTGCTATTACTCCCTAACTTGTTTACTGAAGAAAGCCCATTTCCTTGCTACTGGTATTGACAACCTTCCATATTTTGGCCATACCTAAATCCACACTCTTTTTTCTTGTCATTTCCCTTCACCTCTGTCCCAGCCAGATTGAGATGTTGGCCATTCTTAGAAATAGTCCTTTCCATTATCCATGCTTTACTCATTATGTTCCCTTTTCCTGTGAAAATTATTTGACCATTTCTTTAATCCTCAAGCCTATCTATTCTTCAGTGTTCAGCCCAGTGCCCCACTCAACTTTCTGATTCTTCCTGTATATTCACTCACACATTGAGTGACTTATTTTCCAAATGTGGCACAGTTTTTTAAAGAATTGTCCAATCACAAAGAAGCTTTTGGTTTTGAACTCAAAACTTTTTGCTTGAACTGAACTTAAAAACTTGTTTTAAGCTTTTGTTTCAATCAATATTTACTCCATGTTTTGCAAGTTTACAACTAAGGTTTTAATTATAGTTTTAAAAATCTTGTGTCCGGACGCCTGGGTGGCTCAGCAGTTCAAGCTCTGCTTCGGCTCAGGGCCTGATCTTGGAGTCCCAGGATTGAGTCCCATATCGGGCTCCCTGCATTGAGCCTGCTTCTGTCTCTGCCTGTGTCTCTGCCTCTCTCTCTCTCTCTCTCTCTCTCTATGTCTCATAAATAGATAAATAAAATCTTTAAAAAAATAAAAATTTTGTTTCAAGTAGCATGATCTGAAATTAGATGAGATTTAACCAAAACAACTTGATAGTTATTCAATAGGGGAATAAAAAAGATCTATTACCTGGGTGTGCTCTGCCTAGTGAATTTCCAAAGGGAGAAAAGAAGAATCACCAGCAAATTCGTGAGAGTTTTTTTTCTGGTAGATTTCTGTTCCTTTGATCTGTGGTTTTCAGAATTTTTTATTATTTTAGTTGTGAAACCTATTTTTAAAGTAACATCTTACATACAACCCCATTATGACAAAACCTAACCACTTTGACTTAGCATCAGAATGCATGCAGTCTGAGACAACTCCTTCCACAGAAGAGGAAGCCAACCTGCAGCCACTTCTTTACTGATAACTTAGGGCAACTTAACAAAATTCCTTTTGTGTATGACTAGCACATTTTTAGTAACTGAGCAAATACAAGCCTAAATTTATTTTTTAAGTTTATATTTTATGAATAGTTTTTTTTTTTTTTTTAAGATTTTATTTATTCATGAGAGACACAGAAAGAGAGAGGCAGAGACACAGGCAGAGGGAGAAGCAGGCTTCATGCAGGGAGCCTGACTTGGGATTCGATCCCAGGTCTCCAGGATCACACCCTGGGCTGAAGGCAGCACTAAACCACTGAGCCACCGGGGCTGCCCTTATGAATTGTTTTATTTTTATTTTTTTAATTTTTTTTTAATTTTTATTTATTTATGATAATCACAGAGAGATAGAGAGGCAGAGACACAGGCAGAGGGAGAAGCAGGCTCCATGCACCGGGAGCCCGACGTGGGACTCGATCCCGGGTCTCCAGGATCGCGCCCTGGGCCAAAGGCAGGCGCCAAACCGCTGCGCCACCCAGGGATCCCATGAATTGTTTTAAAATGACAAGGGAGCTCATGGAATTCCTAACTTTCTAATTAGTGATTTTCCATTTTTACATATATTTTAAATTATTACTTTTTACTTATTTATGTTTTATTTATTCATGAGAGACACAGGTAGAGGGAGAAGCAGGCTCCATGCAGGGAGCCCAATGTGAGACTCGATCCCGGGTCTCCAGGATCAAAGGAAATTAAGAGAAAAAAAGGTTTGAGACTTTGGGCAATATGTATCATCTTAAAGTGATTATATAATGAATTTATTTTTATTTTATTTTTTTAAAGATTTTATTTATTCATGAGAATAGAGAGAGCGGCAGAGACACAGGCAGAGAGAAGCAGTCTCCTCACAAGGAACCTGACGCAGGAATCAATCCCAAGACCAGCATCACGCCCTGAGCCAAAGGCAGACACTCAACCTCTGAGCCATCCAGGCCTCCCATGAATTTATTTTTATTTAATGGATTCCAGATTCATGAATAGAATATATTGATAATAGCATTTTTTTAAGTTACCAGAAGAGAATAGAGCTACAAAGAATTCCAATCCCTTATCTGCTTCAGATATTTAATTCTTAAGTTTTAAAGGGTGCACTTCCTAAACAAAACTGAGTTTTCTGCCCTGTTGATAATTTGTGAACAATTATTTCTGCTGTTTAGAGCAAATACAAATGGAGATAATCAGGCATATGTAATAACCTATGTAAAGTTAAGAATAAGATTAAAGTCAGATTCTTTTAAATGGTGTTTACTAAAATGTGAACTTTCATGGATCTGAAATTGTCTGATTTGAGTAAAAAGACTTTTTCTATTTACAACCTAAAATAAATTTTAAAAAATACATCCCTACTTGTTATGTTTTACCTTTGAGTCCTTACCAGGTAACTTTTGTGTTTTTAAGTTAAGCAATATGGAATATTGCTTTAGAAATTGTAAAACTAGTTATTTGAATTCACATTACTTAGCACATTTAATTTAAAAGCAGCACCTTAAACCAATATCTTCCTTATAGAGACCACTTTTAGGCAAACAGGCTTGAGCTGTGGGATGTAGGAGAGGGTCACAGCAACCTGGCTGAATACAGATGGGCCCATCAGTTGACCCACCTCAAAACCTCCAAATGGCCCTAATTTACCAGTGGGCTACTTAAAACCAGGCACAGGTTCCCCAAAAGGGAAGATTCCATATGTTGCCATACCTCTCCATCCTCCCTCTTTAAAAACAGTCCCTACTGTAAGTCAAGCTAACATTTTACTGTATGAAGAAGACTGTATGAAAAAACCACAGTAATTGATTTAAATAGGCTGTATTTTGATGCTAAATTGCCAATAATTTTCACATCACCTACTGTGTGATTTATAATCATGTATTTGGTCTTCATCACATTCCTGGTACTGCGGTCCTAAAACCTTTGGAATTTCTTAAGTGATAGGAGTGATAAAAATGCCTTCTCTTATTTATAGCAAGCCCCTTTCAATCACAGCCGAATTTATGTTAATGATGTGGTATTTGGAAAATTCCTAAGGGTGGGACTGGTTGCTGGGAAAGCCAGCTATTAGAGGTTGGAACTGGCAATGTAATCCCTGAGATTTTTGCGGAAGGGTGGGGGAGACCAGAAATGGGGCTCAGTTATCAGTGTCTGGTGATGTAATCAGTCATGTTTGTGTAATGAAGCTTCCATAAATACCCAGAATGACACAATTTGGAAAGCTTCCAGGTTGGTGAAGGCATCCAGATGCCAAGGGGGTGGCAAGTCTCAGTTCTATGGACACAGAAGCACCTGTATTGAGGACCTTCTGTACCTCACCCAGTGTACCAATTTATTAGGCTATTCATCCATATCCCGTATAAAAAACTGGCAAATGTTTCCCTGAGCTCTGTGAGCTATTCTAGCAAATTGACTCAAAGAAGGGGTCATGAGAACTCCAGGTTTTAGCCTGTGACTCCAAGTACAGCCAACAATCTGGACTTGAAGTTGGTGTCTGAAGCGGGGGCAGTGTTGTGGGGCTGAACCCTTAACCTGCAGGATCTGATGCTATCTTCAGGTAAATATTGTCTGGATTGAGTTAAATTTGTAGGGTACCCAGTTGATGTTCACTGAAAATTGGAGAATTGCTTGATGGTGTGGGAAAGCAAACCATCCACTGATTACTTTTTATCCCTCAAGTATTTTGCCTTTTATCCATACCTCTGGTAGGAAACAAAAATGCCCATTTAAGTAGAAGGCTTTCTGAAACTGGGTGATCACTTAGTTCTATGTTACCTGAAGTGGATGATGACTGCTGGTAACTCACAAGAGACAAGGAAAAATGAACTAATTTTATAAACCTGAAATGTGATTCTCACATGCAGAATATTAAAAAGCCAACACTTTCTACAGAGCCACTCAGCACTCCAGGGGAAACTTGATCTGTAGGAATAATAATAAGCTATAATGTTAATAACCAAGTGCACCTCACAGGGGTACTAAGCTTTAATGACTCAATATTTGTGGAACTCTGAACACCTCCGAGGTTATATAAGCATAAATGAATAAGTAGGGATATCATATACCATAGTTATTTCTACATTAAATCTCTCCTGATAATTTCTTATAATATCTTATACGGTAGACACTGTATGAAGCTAATATATGAACAAAATTATGGAAAAAATAAAGTACAAAATCTTACATTGTAGTGACTTCCAATGAAATAATTATACTCTCATATTAGTGAACGAGAATGGAGTCATTAATTGCACCTCTAAGAACTCATTCCTAGGTTGTAAAGTAGGAAAATGAAAATCTGGAATAGACAATATATAAATGACTATAAGGAATTTGAAAAAGCACTACTTTTTTTTAATGGAAGGGACAGCTAAATTTTTTTACATTGAAAAAATTATATTTACTGTTTAATTTATTAATAGAAATTATATATATTATTTTTATACATATTCTATTCCTCTTTTCCAGTCTCACCTCCATTACTAATATTATATATACAGTATGTTACTTTTAATGCTCCTAGGTTTAAAAAAAAAATCTTTACAAGAAGCCTGTGTATCTTATCATATTTTCCAAAATGTGCCAATGTGATTGTAGTATTTTCCTCATTTAAACTTAGGTGTCTAAAGATAGAATACATTAACCCAAATGATCTCTTCAACAAGTTTTGCTGTAATATGATATCCACCAATGAAAGATTCATTTTTCCCAGTGAGTATCATCTTTTAAAATAAAAAAATCCTCTGAGAGTATTCTGTTGAGACTGCTCTTCCCATCCTTGCTTTTTGCCTTTCCCTTAGATGGCATCACTTTCCTTAAGATAAAGGGAATTTCTAGAAGGAAAGGGAAAATAATAAGGTCATATCCTTATGAGGAAAATAATTCTGGGTGAGATAACTATCAAGTTTTGAGCAGGTTCCTCATCTTGAAAGGGCAGAGGGGACATAGAGAAGTGGGAAGACATCAATACAAAAGCCACATGCTTTATGTGCTGCCTAGGAGCAGATGGGATTGTCAATGAGCATCAGAGTCATATATCTCTGATCATATTTTCTGTTCACTGGACATTCTTGCCAGCATTCTGCTTTTTATTTACAGCATTGACATTTGAACACAGTTAACTGTTCTACTAAATTTTCTAACTAAATTTTGTCCCTCTGGTAGCACTGTGATCAGTTCATCTCTTAGACTTGGACAACAGAGGTCTTTATCTACCCAGGCAGGTGCTGGAGCTCTGGAGCTGTTTTTCACCATGTCACTCCTTATAGGACTAAGGGCATGTGGTCATCCAGAGACCACATTCTGCCTTTAGACCATACCATGGGTAGCTGGGACTCTGGATGTCTGTTCCACAAACCGTGAGCCCACTTTTCAGCCCAGTGTACTCATCCTTACATCCCAAGGGTGGGCAAGAGACAGCTGTTAGCAGGGATGTCCATGGATCTTGGATGTGAAGGTGTCCTTTGGCCACTGGAGGCACAAGTGTGGAGTGCTGTTGGGGAGAGAAGGAATGGGGAACAGGAGTGGGTGGTAAAGTGGTGAGAGCTGGAGATGGGACTGGACCAATTCCTGCCATCACTACATTAGTTGTAGGATGAAAAAAACTCTGAAAGTCTATTGGGGCCTCCAAATTCCTTTATTTTTTTTATTTTAAGATTTTATTCATTTATTCATGACAGAGAGAGAGAGAGAGGCAGAGACATAGGCAGAGGGAGAAGCAGGCTCCATGCAGGGAGCCCGACGTGGGAAACCTTAAAAGTAACATAGATTGACAGAGGTACAGGTGAATCATCACACTCTTAAACAGGCTAACTACTCTTGTTGAAAAGATTCCAGTTGGGTCAAAAATGACTCTCTGAACCTGAAATGTGATGTTCACATTTGTATAAAACAAAGGATTAAAGGAATTTAAAGATAATGGAAACCTTTAAGTCCTAGAAATTGAAGTAGGAAGCAACATTTTTATCAGAATTTAAGCTATAACAAAGTATACAACACAGTGTAGGATGTAAAAAAAAAAAAGAAAAAAAAAAAAAGATCCTCAATCTTCAGGATCACACCCTTGGCTGAAGGTGAAGGGGCTCCCCGGGACCTCAGAATTCCTAAATATCACCCCACTCCCCCTTTTTTTATGGTATCTCAAGCTTTAACTTCACACACAATTCCTCACAAGGTCTGATCTGAAAAGCCTCAAATAGAACACGGTCTTTTAGCCTTAGGCTTCTTGCAGGATTTTTTAAGGAAGAACCCAGGAGGTAGAGCCTGGGATCACTAGGTGGTCAGAGGATTCTAGACCTAAAGAGAAGCCTTCAAGCCTTCAAGAAATCTCCTTTGCTGCCTACACTGCCTTGCCCCACAATGTTTTTGGCAAAGAATGAAATTAATTTTGAAATTCTGCTATCAATCCTACTGTTCTTTACTGACAATAAAAAAAAAATACAACTGTGTAGAGCTGTATTTGTTTTTACAAAGGTAGAAAATATTTAACAATTTGTTGGCCTATTTTTTGTATCTTTTGTGTTTGGACTGCTAGACCTGATTACCTAACAGGGCATTCATTGCATTCCTGGGTACTACTTTTGGTATAGGACTGAGAGGAAATTACTGATTCAGAAGAGTATTTTTGTAATACTTTCATGCTACAGTGCAAGAAAAGGGGAGGGAGAATGGAGGAATCTCATGCATGCTATGAAGTTTTCTTAAAATTGTACTGCCACTCATAACAAAATGACTCTTTTTTTTTAAATTTTATTTATTTATTTATTTATTTATTTATTTATTTATTTATGATAGTCACACACAGATAGAGAGAGAGGCAGAGACTAGGCAGAGGGAGAAACAGGCTCCATGCACCGGGAGCCCGACGTGGGATTCGATCCTGGGTCTTCAGGATCGCGCCCTGGGCCAAAGGCAGGCGCCAAACCGCTGTGCCACCCAGGGATCCCAACAAAATGACTCTTTTTCTCAAAGTTTGCAAAGCACTGATCTATATTTAAAATGGAAAATGATTAAATCCCTAATAAGTCTGCATTTATAAGTGACTATTAATGTAGAAAGTCATGATACAGTGTATTAAAAATTATTATGGAACTTTCTTTTAGGCAATAAAAAAACTTTAGAAATAGCCCTTCATTTTATATGTATGATGAAGTTGAGGCCAAGAGCTTCAGCTAAGGCCCTATAATTAAATAGTATTGGTGCCAGATTCCTAATCTTTGTGTTATAATCATTCCAAATGGCTGATCTATCATTAATACAAAATGCCCCCAAAAGCTATTTCATATGATACATGGACTATATTTCTTTTTACACTATTTTAATTTATACATGGGTCATGTTTCTGTTAAATTAAGGTAACATTCCCCTATTTCTTGGTTTGTTACATTATTGCTTACTGGTTTAACTGGAATTGATTGTTACTAAGCAAATATTGTGTAAACCTACAGAAAACTATATATAAAAAGTTAACTGGGTACTTATGATCCTTAGTTCATTTCAGGACTCCACTAGACAATGAGGGGACAGCTGAAAGAGGCATTCTCTTTTTGGAGCAATAGCCAACAGAAACTTTTATTCAATCCTAAAAATATGTTTGCTTTAAATCTCTGATTATGATTAGTATCCCACCCGTTTCTCAGTATTTGACAAAAACATTAGGGTAGATGGTTCTGTGTATACTTGGCAAAGAGCTGCTTCAGTTTTTTATAACATGAACAATTAAAAGGAAGCTTAACATTACTATCATAAAAAATACATTAGCAATTAAATTTTAAAGGAAAATTTGTACTATATTTTGAAGATAATGTTTCCATTTTGTCTGTGCAGCAGCACTAAAAATTGATTGTGTAGGGAGGAAAGATTTCAACCTTATATTGATTTCATTTGCAAGGGAAAGGAGAATGTGTCTTTTTAAAAATTGAGATAGAACTTACACAAAATAAAGTGCTCAGATCATAAGTACACAGCTTAATAAGTTTTTACATGTTGGTTCACTCATTTAACCATTACCCTAATCAAGATATAGAATATTCTAGACCTCCCTGAAGATTCCATTGTGCCCATACCCACCAGTACTCCCTGTCCCTGCCCCCAACACACACAGCACTACTCTTGATCACTACATTAAGTTTGTTACTTTTTTATTTATTTATTTATTTTTAAGACTTTTTAATTTATTTATTCATGAGAGACAGAGAGAGGCAGAGACATAAGCAAAGGGAGGAGAAGCAGGCACCATGCAGGAGCCCGATGTGGGGCTCCATCCCTGAGCCAAATGCAGATGCTCAACCCCTGAGCCACCCAGATGTCCCAGTTTGCTACTTTTTAAACCTCATCAGTAGGTTCCTACATCAAATATTCTTCTGCATCTGGCTTATTTTACTCAACATTAAGTCTGTCAGATTCATGCATGTCATGTGTATCGGTAATAAGTTACTTTTCGTTACTGTGCATTAATTGGTAGATCAGGGAGTTTGTTGAGCATTTGTAGAAAAGCAAATATTTTTCCAAATTGGTGATAAATGGTAACAGTAAAAGTTCCAGTTGCTCCACATCCTCATCCATCCTCTTTTGTTTTTTTTTTTTCATTTAAGCTACTCTGGTGGATGTGGAGTGGTTTTAACTTATATTTTTCTGATAACTAATATTTTGGGATCTTTTTATATATTTATTGGTTCTTTTGATACTCTCTGTTAGGAAGTGTTTAATTCTTATTCATTAATAATTAAATGTTCTTTTTCTTACTTATTAGTAGGAGTTCTTTAGGAGATCTAAATGTGAACCTGTTGACATGTTATGTATTGAGAATATTTTCTCCCAGTTTTGACTTACCTTTCATCCTCTTAATAATTTATTTTAATAAACATAAGTTCTTTTTTTAAGATTTTATTTATTTATTTATGAGAGACACACACAGAGAGAGGCAGAGACATAGGCAGAGAGAGAAGCAGGCTCCATGCTGGGAGCCCAATGTGGGACCCCATCCCAGGTCTCCAGGATCAGGCCCAGGCCAAAGGCAGACGCCCAACCTCTGAGCCACCCAGGCATCCCATATTTTAATAAACATAAGTTCTTAATTTAACAAATGTTAATAGTTTTATGGTTCACTGCATGCATATATCTTACTTTGTATCTTGTAGAGGTTTAGTTTTACATTTAAATCTGGGACCAATCTTGGAATAATTTTGTATGTGGTATAAAATAAGGGTCTAGGTTCTTTTTTAAAAATGCATAAACTAGTTGACCCAGAACCATTATTGAGAAGATTGTCATGTCTCTCCCAAATTGCAGTTGAGATGCATGCAAGAAGCAAGCACAGGCACATCCTTTGGAGGAAACTGATCTGTAAACAAACAAAGAAAAGAGAGAGACAGTAAGAGAGAGAGAGACCGAGAGGAGAGAAAAGAAAACCAAAAAGGGACATTCTGGAAAATGCTTCTTTATTTGATATCAGAGCACATGTTAGTTTTCAATTAACAGATAAACTCTGAAAACTGTATAAAAGTGTTCTAAAATAAAAAGTTTAATTTAAAATGTATGTAGACTTCCAGTTTAAACTCTGACACGTAAGGAACTGAGAAGTCATCACTCAGATCTTGCAACAAGAAAAATTTTGAAAAAAACCTGAAAATTGTTATTTATCTTGGGCTTATTGGAGACCTGAGGTTACAGAGCAAATCACCATGCGAAATCTGAAGAGATAGGAGGGACCTCCTCTCTGGAAGAGAAGCTGAGTTGCAGACCGGTAAGAACACTTAAATGTCACTTTGAAGAACTGCGGGATGCAGAGCATAAACTACTTTTCTTGGGTTTTATGTACAAGTTTTATCTCCATATTTGCTAATTTTCTCTTCTCCCTTGCTTAGTATGCTGCTAAAACTCTTCAATGTTATTAATTCCAGATACTATATTTTGCTGTCCTGTTGTCCAGTTTCTTACAGATTCTAAAGTTCTATAGAAATCATTATTCATTCATTTCTTCATTTTCCTCTCTTTAATATTTTATTCACAGTTATTTTGCAGTTCTTTTTCTTCAACTTCATTTCCTTAGTTTTCTCTGGGTCTGAATCTGTTGACTATTTTACATCTTGAATATCAATGACTATGTTGTTTTGCTTGTTTAATAATTTTTAACTTTATGCCAAATATTGTGAATTATTTTATATGGGAGTTCTTAATTATATTCTTCTAGCTTTTGTCATGTTTTCCTCTGGCCAGCAATAAATTAACACCACCTGGGATCCCTGGGTGGCGCAGCGGTTTGGCGCCTGCCTTTGGCCCAGGGCGCGATCCTGGAGACCCGGGATCGAATCCCACGTCGGGCTCCCGGTGCATGGAGCCTGCTTCTCCCTCTGCCTGTGTCTCTGCCTCTCTCTCTCTCTGACTATCATAAACAAATAAAAAAAAAAATTAAAAAAAAAATTAACACCACCTATTTTAAAAGGCTTGATTTAGGGATGTGTGGCCTGGTTAGCTTTAGCCATCTTCTTCCTCTTAGTTTTTTGCCCTTGTAAGGCACGGTTCTGTGCAGCTCCAGCATCTCTACTCATCCCTTCAGGATCCCAACAGCTATTCTCTGCTAGACCTCCCAGCCCTTATTAAGACATATGCAAAGCTTAGGAGTTGGCCAAAGATTAGAGAGAAATGTTTATGCAGATTTTTGAGGCCTAGTATATTGGCCTCCTCTTCAGTGCTCTGACTCTCAAATCTCAAATAATTATGTAACTCTGAACTCTGATCTTTGTTTTCTTTTCCCACAATGAGAATACACCCTCTCATTGGGCTCTGTTTTCCTGAATTACTGTGTGGGAAATGCCTCAGTCAGAAAGCCAGTGAATGTGGTGCTCTCTCACCTTACCTTCTTCCCTTTGCTCAAGATCATAAGTAACCTCATGTGATAGCTCTTCATTGCCAGCAAATCGTTTTTTAAATTTAGAAGTTTTTTCCAGTTTTTATTATATTCACAACAGGAGTTTAAACTTGGTCCTAGCTACTCCATAGTAGCCAGAACCAGCCATTAAATTTTGAAAACTAATTTATTATAAGAAAAAAAATTAATATGTATTTGCAATCAGATAATAGGAGATGTTAGCTATTTTTGAAATTTTGTATTTTATTTCCCAAACTTCCCACCCCTTTTTAAAAATTTATTCATTCATTAGACACAGAGAGAAAGGCAGAGACATAGGCAGAAGTTCACTGCAGGGAACCTGATGCGGAACTCCATCCCAGGACCCCGGGATCACGCCCTGAGCCGAAGGCAAACCCTCAACCACTGAGCCACCTAGGCTTCCCCTTTTTGCCCCTTTTAGATAATGACCATAAGTTATAATGAAATAGAGAGCAGGGACCCGAATTGTTAATGCTAGTACAGAGTGTTTTCTCTGAAATATAAAACATAACAGTAAAATGTCATTTTAAAATTAGGTCTCCTTATGAAAGATTAATTGTATGTGCTACATACTTGGTCCCAAACCACTGAAGTTTTTCAGAAGATAAATGACTGAGCTAGTCAGGGACCTATCAGGAAATAAAAAAGTGATACATTTAAATTGGGTAATTTGAGGAGGGTGCCTGGGTGGCTCAGTCAGTTGAGCATCAGACTCTGGTTTTCTGCTCAGCTCATGATCTCAGGGTTGTGAAATCAAGCCCCACTGTCAGGCTCTGCTCTCAGTGGCACGTGGTGGTGGTGGCTGTGGGGGTGGGAGAGTGTCTGCTTGAGATTCTCTCTCCCTCTTCCTTTGGTCCTCCTCTCCCACTACACTTTCTCGCTCTCTCTCTCTCTGGAATAAATAAATATTTTTTTAAAAATTGGATAACTTGAGGAATGTTTAATAAAATGATTTTTTTTTCCTTAGGTGTGTGGACGGAGTATAGGGAAACTACAAGAAATAGTCCTATACCTTGGGACTAGTGAATGAATCCTGGCACTAATTCCACCCTTAGGACAGAAGGGGAAGTGATAAAAAGTTGTTTTGAGAGGAATTCTTGGCAGGTACTAAGATCTAGTTGAGGGACTTCATCAACCCAAGTCACCTCACAGGAAGGAAGCCAGAGAGAAAACACATTCATATTTCATTTTCCTCCCTTGAATGATGTCCTACAACAAGGGAGCTTTTTGACATAATCCATAAAAGTCCAGTCTTCCAGGATACAGAGTAGGGTGAAGATAGTGTTTCTAGTTGAGCAAATCAAAACTGTCCAGCACACCAATGACAGGATTTGTTTTTCCCTTATTAATAATCTCAGTTTAGGGGCACCTGGGTGGCTCAGTGGTTGAAAGTCTCCCTTTGGCTCAGGGCGTGATCCTGGAGTCCTGGGATCAAGTCCTACATTGGGCTCCCTGAAAGGAAACTGCTTCTCCTTCTGCCTGTGTCTCTGCCTTCTCTGTGTGTGTCTCATGAATAAATAAATAAAATCTTAAAAAAAAAAAAAGTAATCTCAGCTTAGACTTATTTTTTTTTCTCAAAAGAGATAATAAATTCACAACACACACACACACACACACGTCAAACTTTATCAAAGTGGCAATGAACAAAGTTTCCAAAAAAGGAACAGGGTCTTTGTTTTTGTTATCTGTTGAATTCTCAGGACTTTGAACAAAGTGTGATACATAGTAGATAATATTTGTTGTGTGACTAGATCTTTAATTGGAATGTAAGACAGAATAGCAAGTAGGAGTTTCTTTGGAGAGACCCTCAAATTATATAAGCCAATCCTTATTTTGTCTACCAAAGAAGTTGATCCTACTGTTACAGAATGTGTTGCTTAACTTTCAAATTCTGCCTCATTATATAACAAAATTTTATTGAAATGTAGCAACTTAAAATTTGAGCTACTGCTAAGAACTTTCTGAATACTTTTTAAAGTTTAAGAAGTAATGTCTTAACTGACTAGTTGTTTATTCAGAGTAACAAAATATTACTTTATACTAAAAATTATACCCTTAAAATTATGCCCTCAATCATTTAATTACTTACAAGTATATATTTTCATTACATCTAAGCTTTTATTACTAAACTACAAAAATTAGCAGGCTGTTGACTACAAAATTTAATTTTATTTCTTATAGTCATAAAATGATACGAAAATTCACCACATGAGACATGCTTATTTTATTTTTAATTGGGCATAAAACATGTTTAAACTAGGAAGACAAATGCCTTTGTAGGTCATTAAAGAGCAATGAATTTTCAGGGCTTCATTCAAATTTAATAAGTTAGTTAAAGGAATTTTTTTTAAATAAAAAAACGAGGCAAAATATAGCCTATATTGCAAAATATGTTTTACTAAGGATGCTGTCAATGGAAGGTATGTTAAAGCAATTCTGTCTCTCCTTTCAGTCTCTGTGTGATACAGTTAACATTTCACCAGTGGTTTGACAAGTTGATTCTTTCTAGTAAATATGAGATATCCCCCCCCCCTTTTTTTTTAAGATTTTATTTATTTATTCATGAAAGACACATGAGAGAGAGAGGCAGAGACACAGGAAGAGGGAGAAGCAGGCTCCCTGCAGGGAGCCTGATGTGGAACTTGATCCCAGAGTCAAAGGACATGCCCAGAGCTAAAGGCAGATGCTCAAACCGCTGAGCCACCCAGATGACCCAATATGATATATTTCTTACAGCATTCATGAGAAATTAACTTTCGATTGTTTTAGGCTACTGAGATTTTACCAGGGTTTATTCCTACAGGATTACCAAGTCTATCTTGACTAATATGGTGTAGGTAATAGAACTATTAGAACAGTTGTAGTGAAAGGCTTGGCCTATAAGAAATCCCATACCTAATACCAGCCACTCCTCATTTTCTCCTCCTCTTGGCCCTAATCCATTTTCTGACTCTGTGGATTTGCCTATTTTGGATATTTTTATATAAACAGAATCATACAATATGTGTCCTTTAGTGAATGGCTTATTTTGTTTAGAATAATGTTTTTAAGGTTCATCCATGTTTTTAAGGTTTCATTCCCACACGGCTGAAATACCCATTGCATGGATATGTCATATTTTGTTTATCCATTCATTGACTGACAGTTACTTGGGTTGTTTCTGCTTCTTGACTATTATGAATAATGCTGCTATGAACATTTGTGCAAACATGTATTTTCAGGTCTCTTGGGTCCATACTGAGAAGTGAATTGCTGAGTTATATGGTAACACTGGGTTTAATGTTTTGAAAAGATGACAGGCTATTTCCAAAGCAGCTTGCACCATTTTACATCCCCACTAGCAACGTACGAAGATTCCAGTATTTCCACATTATTGCTAATAGTTGTTATTGTCCATCCTTTTGAATAGAATCATCTTAGCGAGCATGAAGTGATACCTCATTGTGCTTTTGGTTTGCATATCCCCAATGAACTAGTGATGTTCATTATATTTTCATGTGCTTATTGACCATTTTTACATCATTTTAAGAAAAATGTTCAAATCTTATGTCATAATGTAATTGAGTCATTTGTCTTTTATTGTTGAGTTGTAAGCATTCTTTTATATTTTGGATACTAGGCCCTTATCAGATATATGATTTACAAATATTTGTTCTCTCTAATTAGGAGGAATGAGGAAGGAAGAAGGAAGAACAATTACTAACTTATTGGAGTAACTCAAAATGAGGAATGGTGAAGCAATAGTGATGGAAAACGAGAGGAAATAGGGAAAATATAAAGAGTTGTTTTTTTGTATCTGATAATAACAGCAGATGAAGGAGCTGGGCTTTGCCGTGAGACACTGTAAGCTGTAATCCTCATGCTTCCTCTTACTAGCTGGATAGCCAAGTATTGGTGTTTTTAGAACATAATTGTACACACAATTTTTATTAATATATATTTTTAAAGATTCTATTTATTTATTCATGAGAGGCACAGAGAGAGAGAGAGAGAGAGGCAGAGACAGGAAGAGGGAGAAGCAGGCTCCTTGCAGGGAGCCCAACGTGGGACTCGATCCGAGGTCTCCAAGATCACGCAGGACTGGGCCGAAGACAGCGTCAAACCGCTGAGCCACCAGGGCTGCCCCACAATTTTCATTAAAAAATGGTCTGGGGGGATCCCTGGGTGGCGCAGCGGTTTGGCGCCTGCCTTTGGCCCAGGGCGCGATCCTGGAGACCCGGGATCGAATCCCACGTCAGGCTCCCGGTGCATGGAGCCTGCTTCTCCCTCTGCCTGTGTCTCTGCCTCTCTCTCTCTCTCTCTCTCTCTCTCTCTCTGTATGACTATCATAGATAAATAAATAAAAATTAAAAAAAAAAACAATTAAAAAAAAAATGGTCTGGGGTGCCTAGGTGGCTTAGTCTGTTAAGCAACCAACTCTTCACTTTAGCTCAATTCCTGATCTCAGGGTTGTGAGATGGAGCCTGGAGTCAGGCTCTGTGCCTCCAGGGAGAAGGGAGGTCTGCTTCCCTC
Source organism: Vulpes vulpes (assembly GCF_048418805.1). NCBI lineage: Eukaryota > Metazoa > Chordata > Mammalia > Carnivora > Canidae > Vulpes > Vulpes vulpes. The sequence continues at coordinate 92,288,384 of NC_132786.1, forward strand.
CTTCTTGCCCCTCCCCCCACTCAAGGGCATGCACACACTCTCTCCCAAATAAGTAAATACATATTTTAAAAACTTAAAAATGGTTCATAAATATTATTTTTTAAATCCAGATTTGCTCAAATGCTCAGGTTTGGGGGATTTTCGAAGTAAAAATTTTCTGGAAGACCTATGAGCAAATTCTTCTTCTTTTTTTTTTTTTTCTATAAGCAAATCCTAATAAAATTTCTGTTTCTGGGAATTTTTAAAGAAAAAAATTGTGTGTTGTACTTATGTTTATCTCCAACTGGCTGTATAGTCTTGGACAATCTTATTAAGCATCTTTGGAAATCCATTCTCTCATCTGTGAAATTAGGATAATAGTTCTTACATATGGAGTTAGAGGGAAAAAAAAAAGGAGTGGTTCATAGCACGTTTTTGAACTCAAACTACCCGCATTCAGGTCATGCCAGCTATGACGTGTGTAACTTTGTGAAATTACACAGCTTACTGTGTTTCTGTATCATTTGGGAAAAGGAAGATAATATTTAACATTGAAATGATGTTATGAAGATTGAGCTAAAACAAATTAAACTCAGCAAGGTATCTGGTAAATAGAATTTCCCAATAAATATTAGCTATTATTGTAAATGCTATATAAATAATTTATGGGCAGCCCGGGTGGCTCAGCGGCTTAGCGCCGCCTTCCGCCCAAGGCCTGATCCTGGAGACCTGGGATCGAGTCCCACGTCAGGCTCCCTGCATGGAGCCTGCTGCTCCCTCTGCCTGTGCCTGTGCCTCTCTGTCTGCGTCTCTCATGAGTAAATAAATAAAATCTTAAACAAATAATAATAATAATTATGTGTAGTACTGATTTTAGGGCCTGGATATAAAGGTAATTAATGCATGCTTGGTGCAATACTTTTAATAAGTATTACTACTTGATGTCTGAGAAAGAAAAAATGAAAAGTTGAGGAGGATGAACACAGTTTCTAGTTTGGTAAGGATGTTGTAGCAAATCACTTAGAAAATAAAGACAATATTGGAGCATTTTAAATCACAGGTGCTTGATAACTTGGTAGAAATTTCCAGGAGATAACTGATTGTATTCATTTAGACACTGGTTAAAGGAAGGACTTGGGGATGCCTGGGTGGCTTAGCGGTTGAGCCTCTGCCTTCGGTTCAGGACGGGATCCCAGAGTTTTGGGATGGAGTCCTGCATCGGGCTCCTGCAGGGAGCCTGCTTCTCCTCCCTCTGCCTATGTCTCTGCCTCTCTCTGTGTCTCTCATGAATAAATAAATAAAATCTTTAAACAAAATAAAAGAAGGGCTTGAAAATTGCTTAAGATGTTCCCAAACATCTGTGTTTGTTCTAGGCTTTAGTTGGAGTAGAGGCTGTTTTAACGGGAAGATACAGTCTAGATCTTTGGTTCACTTGGAGAAATCAGAGAATAGGAGGAGGAGATAAGCACAAGAAAGGAGCTCAAGGTAAACTGATCATAAAATTGATTTGAGAAAATAGGAAGAAAGGTGTTCTGTCGGTAAAGGAAGAACTTCAGTCATCCATCTGGGATTTACAAGCTCAGGAGTGTGTGTCCAAGGAAATTCAGTGTAGCGATTATAAGTCATGAATTCTAAAGTAATAATTACCTTTTATAATTTTGCTAGCTTTTTGTTGTAGGGAAGAAAAATATACTTAGAGTAATTATATTAACCAGGGTCCTGGTAAGAAACACACATATGCTCAAGTTTGGTCATGAAGGAGAATTTTTAGTAAAAAGGACTTTACAATAGTGAAAGCATTGTTCAGAAAAAGCATCTATGAGTGATACACTATGCTTGTGCAACTAACAAGGGCCTTTACCAGCCCAAACTTGATAGAGGCCAAGGGAGGTAACAGTGATTAGATCCCAGAGAAGAAAGCTGTGGAGAGGGTGGACTCGCAGCAGACCACAGTCAGCCAGGTGCTGATTATGAAAGAATGCATACTTTGACATGAGTTTCCCCACTCTCTCCAATCTCCTGGCTTTGTCCCATTGGCTGAAGCCAAAGCCTGTGAGCAAGGGAATCACTGATGCATCCTGGGCTCAGCATCCTGAGGCACAAAACAGGGTGGGAAAAGATGGAGAAGGCATCAGCTGGTGTACTGGCAGGTAGTTGGCATAGCAGTGGAAGCCAAACAAAAATGAGTATCTCCAAAAATTACTCCCTTACAGAAGCAAATTAGTTAAATGTGTTAAACTATCAAATAGTAGTTTAAGTGAGGTTTCAACTTAGGCTTAATGTATTCTACATCTCTGATGTGTCCCACAACTTTTTAAATAAATCCATGGAAAGGTTTAATCGGAAATATGAAAATTACTTTAGAAAAAAAATCAATCTCCTTAATGACTACGTAATAAGCCAACAGGCTTTAAAATGATGCTGCGTGATAGCTAGCTTGCCATGATTGTCCAAGCCCTGTGGGGTTCAATATGAGTGCTCTGAAGTGGAATGAAAGGATGAGGCAAAACAGAGTTTCTCAATTGATTTTAATAATCTTTGAAATTAGAAATAGATGTTCTCTGACAAATAGCTTAACCTTCTCAATTTTCAGTTGAAGTCTTATTACACTGTGGCTTTTCAAACAAGCTCTGGTATTAAAGAAAAGTAGATTTTGTATATACAGCTTCATCTCTTTTTAATTGCACATTATCCATAACCCATTTTCTAATTTAAAAAATCATATTCTATGATAGAAGATACTGAAAAATAAGGATAACAATTAAGTTTTTAAAATTACAAGTAAATTTAGAAACTCTTTTTCTCGGTATCTTAACATACTTTATATCAATCTAGCATCAAAATGCTGTTTTTTCCTCACCAATATGGTAATGGATTGTGTATGGTTTATTGTCCATTCATGGTTATCACTGGGGATGACAGACAGCAAGAAACATTCAACAGAATTGTCTAAATTTCAAACTTTACTCTTTCCTGCCTCTATTAGTAGCAGCAACTTTACCTCCTCATGATAATCAGATCCATGACCTCTCCCCCTATAGTAACTCTGCCCGCTTGTCTCTTGGTATTAGGAATCCAACATGTCCAGGTGGCAACCACAACTATAGGCTTACAGGCAAAACTTTGCTGTGTTTCCTGAAAGAAGCATTCCATCCCCTACCCCTCCCTAAACCAGTATCGCTAATCCTACAAAGCCCAAAGTTGTGTCAGAGTTAAGCACACATTCCCCAGGTGGGTCAGTAGGAGTGATGATAAGAGAGTCTAATTGTACTCACTTGCCTGGGACTCCGCCTCATGCATTTATAGTTGAGAAAATATCACCATATAATGACTTTTGGTTTAACATATATACTACATCTTATATAATAATGTCCCAACCGCCAACCACTCATCCTCAGACTGGAGCCTTAGCTGGGCATTTAAGAGGCCATTCCAGAATTTTATCAGTCCGGCAGCTTTTGGGTGATAAGTTTAGTAAAACCAAACTATGGGGTCTATGGTTGTATTCTGTCTGCTCTACCTCCTATCCCATAATATTGGTTGTCAGCATCAGTCACAAATCAGTGTCCAACAGTCCTGAGGAATATCTGTACTCTTCCTTTTCATACAGTTATATGGGTACATGTCATGGATCCCTCTGGGAACAGGCTAGGAATACTATGAAGAGTAGGAATACCTACTATACTTGCCATGGTGTTAGAGTCTTTCCTTAACAGCACTCAACATCCCTCTCAATTGGGAATGAGAAATGGCTTAGGTCTAGAAACTGGGTAACATGATCAATGATTTTTCCATTGTAGCAGGCTTCTCTACTGGCCTGCTCTTGATATTTTTGAATTTTATAAAATGAGAAGTAATTTTGTTGGTTACTCCTCAATCTGACTTCCATAACAAGCATGATATGTAAACCTTACTTCTAATTGTCAACATGTGTATTTCTTTGCCAGAAGAATTTTTCTGGCTATTCCACTTTGACCATGTCAACTGGAATGGCACATAATTAATGCCTGCCTTCTAGTCTCCCGTAACATCCTTCAAACAGTGACTAGTGGAAATTTGTAGGTAAATACTACTGCTGCCTCAGTGAATGAGTTTTGAGATATGAGGCCATTACTGTGTGAGATCAGGCTTCAGCTGACCTCAATAAAAAAAAAAAAAAATCTCTTAATCAACTTTCTTTTCTTCTTTGTCTCATTTTTTCACTACCCTGCAAATGCTATCTAGAATCACCTTCCAATAAACTACTTAAACTCAAATCCTTGTTTTAGGGTCGACTTGGGGTGGGATAAGCAAAATTAAGACAGTATCGAAAGTAAAACCTTGAGACACAATAATGGAATTGAATCACACACTAGGTAAATGCCAGCAAGTTCCCATTGCTGGTGGCAATAGGATGTGATTGTCCCTGGGATACGCAGCATCAGTAAGATCTGCACCTGTGGTGAATTCAGGTGACATACAGGCAGAAAGAGATGTGTATAAACTTATGTAATCCACTAGCCCTTGAGAAAAGCCCTTGAAAAATGGGTATGATAATAAGGATTGTGGGGCTGGTTGGTTGATTGGTGAAAAATGCCAATAAGGTATGGAAAGAAAAAAATAATGGCTTTATGTCATCCAATTCTTAAATCATTGCATACTGAAGAAGTTCAAGAGTATTTAAAGAGACCTTCACCTCCTGTAAATTCCGTGTGCTGTCTCTTTCCATCTTTGCACTGGAAAAGCTTTAAAAACTGCCAGTGGATAATCACATTAAAATATAAAAGTTATGGTGATAAAATGCACAAGCCAGAAATATATGAATGAAAAGATCATATGTCAATAAATAGGGCTGGGGTAACACTTAATTCTTTATCCTTTTATTATGAAGATATAAATTAATCAATTTCTCTTCAAATAGAAATTCAACTTTGTAAATATGAAAATCTTTGTAATTCCCCTTTGCATATGTCCTCTCCTCGGTCACTCAGGGCCTAAAAACAATGTTCAGTTTCCTTTGATTGATAGATAACACTTTGTAGCTAAAAACTGAGTTTAATCTATGTTCCCTCTAAGAAATATTTCCAGTCACAGTGAGAATACAATTCTTATAAAGTGACTTATAATTTGACCTCAGAGCCTCTTTACAATAAAAATCCTGCACTCTTATTAAATTTCAGCATGGTGAAAACTGATGGCCTGACAATTTGCACTGGATAACTGAAGAATAGGCCTCTTTTTAAATTTTATAGCAGCAATTGAATCAGTAAAAGTTGATATTGGAATCATTTATATCCACAAAAATCATTAGCTAGTTTTTATAAATTTTAAAATGTGTTCCAAAAAAGAACATGTCTCCTTAAGGTAGCATCAATAGTAACCAAGAGTTCATTAACCATGTGCTAAATCAATTTTTAAAATCTTGTGTCAGTCTGTGGTTTACTTAGAACTAAAATTCTGTTGATTCCTTCATGAATCTACCAGACATTTCTGATCACCTCCTATACACAAGGAATAATGACTGGTGCTGGGAGCTTTATAATAGAGTATGAAAACAGAGACAGCTAAAATATGCTCAAGGCTCTGGGAATGCAGATACTCATGCTGCCTAGAGGAGCCAGGAAATGGCTTTAATTTTAGGAAATAAAACTTGAGCCAGAACTCTTAAGTGGGTTAAAAAAATTGGTCTGTGACTTTTCAGTAGTTCAACTGAGAAGTAGTCCAGCCTGGTGGCATGGAGGAAAGAGAAATAAGCCTTGAGGGTAAGGAGGGCGCCGAATACCAGGACAAGATGTGGAGGATGGCACACTGTGGCAGGGTGGCTGGGCTATGGTAGAGTCCTCATTCTTCTCTTGTTCTTGCTGACGTACCCTGGACAGTCCTTCCTGCCACTGTAGGAGTCTGGGCAGTAGCCTTCCATCAGCTTCTAGGGATTACCTGAAGAGATTTCCTTTCCCTTATATTTGGATATTGAGATGTGGGTGGAATGGCTTCTGTGAATTCCTAACCTTGTTCCCAATGATACTCCTACAATAACTGGTCTGAGAAATTCTTTTTTACCTTTCTATTTTGTAGGGTAGGCTACCTGTGACCAAGACCTGGCTTCTCTTCTACCATGTTTTTTTTTTTTTTTTTTTCATATTTATATATGGTTTTCTGTATTTGTCAATTTACTATAATTAGAAACATTAAAACTTCCATCCATAGTAATAATCAATGGAAACAAAAAGTAAAAATAAAGCTATTAACACATTTCAAAGCTGAACATTCAGGTTACAGTTTTTAACATGAAGATCCTGCTTTGAAATGGAAAAAACTGGTAAAATGCAATATAATTTTCAAAGCTCAATAAAACAAACAAACAAACAAACAAATCAACAGAAGTTCTCTCCAAATTAGAAAGCAAAATGTAGAGTCAAAGAAAGGAAAAGTTTCTGAGGGCAGCCTGGGGACTCAGTGGTTTAACGCTGCCTTCAGCCCAGGGCGCGATCCTGGAGACCCAGGATCGAGTCCCAAGTCGGTTTTCCTACATGGAGCCTGCTTCTCCCTCTGCCTGTGTGTGTCTCTCTCTCTCTCTCTCTCTCTCTCTCTCTCTGTTTCTCTCATGAATAAATAAAATAAATAAAAATGAAAATACTTAAAGTTTCTGAAAACTTTACTAGGACTTTGAAGCCTAACTCATCAGATAGGCCTTAAAAATACAGAATTTTGTATGTGAAGTAGAAATTTTTCCTGTAAATGGAAGGAACATCTGGGCAGACTCCGATGAAAACAGAATGCCACAATCAGCTTATAATACAAGCCAATTCAAATGGAAAGAGATGATTCTCAAAAAAGAAAAACCATTTTGAGAATAAAGGAACATACTCAAAACCTACAATTTATTCTTAATGATGCTTCATTTTTCATTTGCTTTATAGCAGCCTTCTACCCAAAGGGCAAAGATTGACAGACTATTTCTTAGTCCCTTTATTTAGGCTGTCCCCTTAACTATGACTCCGGGGCTGGAATGTACAAACAGGACAGTAAATCAGAAGGAACAAAGAACCTTTAAAGCTATACGGCAGAGGGGAGAAGGAAAGTATGCAGAGAAATTCCCTTTATATGTATTCTTAATAATTGATAAAGTATCAAGTTTGCTGAGTTCAGTTATATATTTTTCAAGACAGATACATTTGTTCATAGTTTTTTTTCCCAAATTTTAAGCAACACAAAGGGTACTGTTTCACATTTCTTCCTTGATGTTTTACCCTAGTCAATTTATTTAAAATTAGAATAAATTTGGTTTGGTTTTAGAAATATTCATACTTGCCCTGTCCTTAGCACTTTCAAAACACACAGTGTATGTCTTTGTTGGTTTGAAGCAAACCTCCATTTAAATGTCATCTTATCAAAAGTGGCACACTACTGCATTAGTCAATAATACTCTAAATTTGAGGTTTCTCTTTAAATACATGTAGCACTTCTGAAACAACTTAATTTGCCCAATGCAACACACAAATACCAATACTTTTTAGCTTCTTTGTTAAAGAGCAGATCTCATTAGATTTTTTCTTGATTTAAATGTTTTATAATTTAATAGTTGAACTGTTTTTAATGCATTGAAGTATTATAGATAATTTTTTCATGTAAGTAATAAGACATCTTTGACCTAACAACTAAAAAGCATGCATATAAGGGTCAACATTTGTCATACTAGATTTCATTACTATTTTTACTTCTGTCACTATAAGATGATTAAAAGCACAATTAGGTCAAAAGGAAAGTTCAAGAATGGAGGCACTCGTTAGAGATGCTTTGGACAAATTGACTTCTGTTATTTCTCATCTCAAGGACTTTGGTGACACTATTACAGGTTAGGATTTGTGAGATGGTCATTGGGTAGGACAAGGAAGTTGGTTAAGCTTTTCAGCTACTAACACCAAGTAGCAGTGCTGAGAGAGAAAAGCAGTTCTGGAAATGATGTACACATGCTTCAGTTCCCCTAAGCTTCAAAGGGAAACTAAAAATGAGCCTGGATGATGGCAGTGTCCGTTCTCATTCTTAACTGTATTTATTTTTTTTTAATTTTTATTTATTTTAAATATTTTATTTATTCATTCATGAGAGACCCAGAGAGAGGCAGAGACACAGGCAGAGGGGGAGCAGGCTCCATGCAGAGAGGCTGATACAGGACTTGATCCCAGGTCTCCAGGATCACGCCCTGGGCCAAAGGCAGGTGCTAAACCGCTGAGCCACCCATGTGTCCCACTCTTAACTACATTAGATGGTAGGGGAAAATTTGTAAAATATAGACTAGGTGAAGAAGTTTTATGCTAAAGCAGCAGTTTCCTTGCAGTATGAAGTTAATTTCTTCAACTTTTAAAATTCCGTTCTTCCTTCTTAAATCTAGAAGTTAACTTGCAATCTTTCTACCTTACATGTGTCATTAATATTTTAGTAATTGCCTATAAAAAATAAAACTATACAGAAAAGTAGCAAAGCATTTTTATGATTAGCATCTTTTATGTCGCCAAGGGAAAAAAAACATTTTAGCTTATAAATTCATTTTTCAGCAGTCTTTATTTTTTCCTTTTCTAAACACTTTGGATCCATTATGCCAAATCTCTAAGCATTAAAAAAAAAAATTTTTTTTTTGTAATCAGATTCCCTCGTCTTCATTCAACAATGCCCATTCTGTTACCAGATGTGCTACATCTATAGAGAATTGCTCTGTCTTTCTTATTTAGAGTGGAAAAGGATTTGCTTATTTATCTTTAACATTGTTGAAGCAATCCCACATAAAACACCCAGAGATGATGGGCATGGCAGTATTCAGGTGAAGCAAAAATGTTTTGTTTTTCCTGATTTATTTGGGAATTAGTCATGATTCTGAAGAATTCAACTCACTCGTTTGAGGAAAAACACCCTTTGTGTTTTTGTGTCTTTGATCTATTGAAGAATAAATCGAAGCTTCAGAAAGAAGTAAAATGTTAATTTTGCTAAAATGCAAGGGCTAGGATACTGAGAGAGAGAGAGAGAGAGAGAGAGAGGACCCAGTACCCTGATGTCTCTTCCTCCTAACAATCTTAGATCTACTGCTGCTGACTCCAAGTGTCCTGGCTGCCTCAGAAGCTGCCCTGCAGGAAGCCAGGGTAAGGCTCTCTGTAAAAATCAACAGGACGGCACAGAGACAGAGACTGACTAACCACCAGTACAAGGGTCAAACAGCAGATTAGACAAAATTTAAAAGATAATTAGCGATTTAGATATAGGTCTGAAGAAATCATCCAGTAGTACAGAGAGGATTTGGAAAATAAGGAATATGAGTTAATTGACATGCAGAATGGAAGAGAACAAGGGATTTATATTTGTTTTTTAAATTTTTATTTATTTAATTATTTTTAAAGATCTTATTTATTTATTCATGAAAGATACACAGAAAGAGGCATAGACATAGGCAGAGGGAGAAGCAGGCTCCATATGGGGAGCCCAATGCAGGACTCGATCCCAGGACTCCAGGATCACAACCTGAGCCAAAGGCAGATGCTCAATCACTGAGCCACCCAGGTGCCCCAAGTGTTTTATATTTCTAATGAGTATTCTGGAGGAAAGAACACAAATAAAGGAAGGAGGCACAATTAAAGGAGATGATAATAAAAGTAGTCATTTTCCAATAATAAGAGAAAACATGGAGGAGCTTGGGTGGCTCAGTCAGTTAAGTGCTCAATTCTTGGTTTCAGCTCCTGTCATGATCTCAGGGCCCTGGGATTGAGCCCTATACTGTCTCCCTGCTCAGCCAGGAGTCTGCTTGTCTCCCTCTCCTTCTGCTCTTCCTCCTGCATGCACTCTCTCTGTCTTTAAAATAAATACATCTTTTTTTTTTAAATAAATACATCTTTAAAAATAATAATAATAGAAAACACCTGATACAGCATTTTCTATGTGCTGGGTATTTGACATCCATTAACTAACTTAATCAATGTAACAGTCTTAGGAGTAGGTATAGCATGAATCCAAAAATACAAGAAACACAGTAATTAGTGAGCAGTATAAATAAAAAATAAACTAACATTCACCTTGTAGTCAAACTACAGCACACTATGTAAAAAGAAAAGAAAGAGAAAAGAGCCAAAATAAAAGACAGTAACAATAATTAGATTGATAACAGAAATTTTAAGAACACTGGAATAAGAATCCAATGTATAGAAAGAAAATAGCTATGAATGTATAGTTAGGTGTCCTGTAAAACTATTTTCAAGTATGAGGGAATCACAGCAATATTCTAAGGTAAAAACAATGTTGACATTCAAAACTTTCACTAAAAGAGCTTCAGAATGTACTTCAGGAAGACGAAAATTAATTGCAAAAAGAAGGTGAAGAAGCAAGGCAGAATGGAGAAAATATTGATAAATATTTAACTAAATTTAAGAAAATAATGTCTTTATACAATAATAGTAATAATTGTCTTTATAAATTATTTTTATAAAGTCTAAAAAATTCTAGAATGCCTGGGTGGCTCAGCAGTTGAGCTTCTGCCTTCAGCTCAGGGTGTGATCCTGGGATCTGGGATCCAGTTCCGCATCCAGCTACCTGTGGGAAGCCTGCTTCTCCCTCTGCCTCTGTCTCTGCCTCTGTCTCTGCCTCTGTCTCTGCCTCTCATGTATAAATAAATAAATAAATAAATAAATAAATAAATAAATCTTTAAAAAAATAAATAAAAGTATTAAAAAATTCTAATTTTAGTATGTAAAAGAGGATAAAATTAAAGTACAACAACAGGGGCAGTCTGGGTGGCTAAGTGGTTTAGCGCCGCCTTCAGCCCAGGGCCTGATCCTGGAGACTCGGGATCGAGTCCCACATCAGGCTCCCTGCATGGAGCCTGCTTCTCCCTCTGCCTGTGTCTCTGCCTCTTTCTCTCTCTGTGTCTGTCATGAATAAATAAATAAAATCTTAAAAAAAAAATACAACAATAACATGTAACTTGGAAGGGGGTTGCGAATGGCTCATATTTTTTTAAAATGAGAGTGAAGAGAGATTTATATTTTATTCATCAATTGAAAATTTCAAAGACAATTATCAAAAGGATCAAAATATAAATTACTCCCAAGCCTGTTAAAACAAAAAGATGAATCATAATCAAATAAACATAATATCTCAGTCAATCCAAAAATAAACCAAGAAAGGGAGGGAAATAGTAAAAATGGGACAACTAACAAAAAAAGAAAAAAAAAGATCGAAATGTCAAAGTACTTATAATCACAATATTCAGTTCTTTCCGGTTGAAAGACAAAATGACTAATTATATATATTTTTTAAGATTTTATTTATTTATTCATGAGAGAGACATACACACACACGGGGAGAGAGAGAGAGAGAGAGAGAGAGAGAGGCAGAGACACAGAGGGAGAAGCAGCCTCCATGTAGGGAGCCTGATGTGGGACTTGATCCCAGGACTCCAGGATGACGCCCGGGGCTGAAGGCGGCACTGAACCACTAAGCCACCGGGGCCGCCCCAACTAATTTTATTTTTAGAAAGAAATTCAGCAAGCATCCAGCTATATATTGAATTCAAGAGGTATGCATAAAAGTGAAAAAAGTTGAAAACACAGGAGAAAACGATTACTCAGGAGGATTTTTTTTTCAGGAAAATTCTTTTTTAAAAAATGGAGTAGCTATCAATAACCTGTAAGTAACCTTTAATAGCCATTAATCAAAAAAATGCATTATTAGGAATAAAGAAGTCAGAACATGTATTGATTTATCAATAGCTGTACGTAAACTTACTACTATGGGTTTGTAGGTATTAACTTATTTAAACCTCATTTTAGTCCTCAAGTAGGTATTATTTCTATCTCCATTTTTCAGGTGAATAATGAAGGGATACAGGTTAAGTAATTTGCTCAAGATCACCCCGCTAATAAGTTTAGGATTCAAATCCAGAGGGCAATATGTCCCTAGAGTCCATGCACTAAACCACCAAGATATGGTCCCTGATCAAAGGCTCACTGTACTAGAGACTTGTAGGCATCTAATTTAATGGCCTCAAGAATATAAAGTTATTTATTTATTTATTTATTTATTTATTTATTTATTTATTTATTTAAGATACAGAGAGAGAGAGAGGCAGAGACACAGGCAGAGGGAGAAGCAGGCTTCCTGCAGGAAATTTAACGCAGGACTCAACCCCAGAACCTTGGGATTGCAACCTGAGCCACCCGTACGTGCCCCTATAAAGTAAGATTTGAGAAAGCTACAGGGAGAAAGAGACAAATACAAAAATGATTTTAAAAAAGAAAGATTTCAATACCTTTCTAAATTATCGGAAGATCAAGCAGCTAAAAAATTTGCAAGGTGAAGAAATTGAACAACATAATTTAAGAGTTTGATTTAGCAGAAATTAATATACTCTGTGTTCATTCATCAACACTTTACATAGGGCAAGGACAATATATGAGTTGTCCACTGCTTACAAACAATCACTCCAAAACATAGTCTCTCAAAATAACACACATCTTTTATATTCCATTTCCTGTGGGTCATGAATTCAGGTTTGGTTTAACTGAGTGCCCCTGGCTCAGGGTCACTTTTAGGTTTCAATCAGAGTGGTGCCTGGGGCTATGCTTTCATCTCAAAGCCTGACTTGGGCATGATCCACTTCAAAATCTCTCAGGTGGTTGTCAAGATTCAGTTCCTCCTGGGTTGTTTGGACTGAAGGCCTCGGTTCTTAATGGCTGATTGCTGGAGGCCCTCCTCATTCTTTGCTACCTTTTCATAGGTAAACTGACTGTATGGCAATTGGCTTTCCTCAGAGCAAGCCAGAGATCCAGAAAGGAGGGGTGAGAGGAGCAAGGGAGAAGTTATAGTTATTTTATAATCTAAGAAGTGACAGCCATTATTACTTCTCTCATATTCTATTTGTTAGCAGTGAATCATTAAATGCAACCAACCCTCAAAGGAAGGGGATTACATGAGGGTATGACTAAGAGAAAGTGGTAGTCATTGGTGGGCATCTTAGAAGTTGCCTGGCACAGGTAATAAACACAATACAGGGCAGTAGCTTGGGGCCATGAGAAGCAGAGTGACAAGAGGAGCAGAGAAGTAGGTGCAATCATATTGACATAGCATATTTCTGGATTGGATGACTGAATTGTGGATGTCTATTTTGGTATGTTTTATAACCTTAGAGATACATACTATTTTCTTTTACATGCATAAAATACCACATGTCTTTTCAAAAAGAAAGGTACCGGTCATCCTCGAAAAAAAACAAATCTCTATGTATTCAATACTGACCTCTTTAGTTCTACTGAAAATTAGTCATTGCATTTCATTTGATTTATGAATCTTTGGGAAAGTTGCTTCATCTCTATCTGCCATATATATATATACACACACACACACATACATATATATGCATATATATATATATATATAATGAATAGAACATTTTAATTCTACCTGTAAAGTAATATGTTCATAAATTCATTTTAAAGTATCATTAAGTCATTTCTCTAAAGATTCCAAAAAGTGGCATGTGGGTGGCTCAGTGGTTGAGCATCTGCCTTTGGCTCCGGTCTTGATCCCGGGTCCAGGGATACAGTCCCACATCAGGCTCCTCATAGGAAGCCTGCTTCTGCCTATGTCTCTGCCTCTCTCTCTGTGTCTCATGAATAAATAAATAAAATCTTTAAAAAAATAAAGGTTCTAAAAATTTCACATAATAGGCATTCTACAACATATAAGTATAAAACATTATTTTGTGGTATATGTTCTCCCATAAATTTAGGCAAATGTGAACTCCTTGATTGAATTATTCAGGTAATAAACTCAACTCTAAGCTGTAAATGTGTGACCTCTAAATGTTAGAACTAATGCAAACAAAAGAACTTGGTTTCATCATTTTCATATGTAGCATATTTCTCTCCTGCCCACCCCCTTGCCTGATAGTATTAGAAATATAGTTTGATAACATGAATCAAGCTAATAACATTAGCCTGTGACTGATTACCTGTCCCGTTTGGCCTCATATGAAAATTCTGAGCAATTAATTTTAATCTTATGATAATACTCAAGGGACTGTAAACCATTCTCCCTAATTTAAATACAATGGTTTCCAAGTTAAACACATATGCAAAAATGAATTAGCAAAATCTTTTCTCTGAAAAGAGTAGAAGCATCATGGCTAAAATTTTATACAAAGAACATATTATATTTTAACTCATTTTTATTTACCCTTTTCTGTTAAAGAAAACTACGCATTGGTTCTTTGATTTTCAATTCCTATTATTTTGAGTGCCTCTTAATTGGCATTTCAAGAAAGCTGCATTGTTTGGGGCTAATTAGAGATTCTGCAAAAAATTATATTGTAAAAATAAGATTATTATTAAAATTTTAAGCAGTACAAAGATATATGAAATAATAAACAAATCTACCTACATCACCCTTCAGCTCCTAATTCCACTCCCCTGACTTACAAAATTTTAAACATTTGATATTTGTCTTTTTTTTTTTTAAGATTTTTATTTATTTATTCATGAGAGACACACAGAGAGAGGCAGAGACATAGGCAGAGGGAGAAGCAGACTCCTTGCAGGGAGCCCAATGTGGGACTCGATCCCCGGACCCGGGATCATGCCCTGAGCCAAAGGCAGATGCTCAACCGCTGAGCCACCCAGACGTCCCGATATTTGTCTTTTTAGAAATTTTCTTTCTTTTTTTTTTTTTTAGAAATTTTCTATGCTTTTAATAATATATATCTGTTTATATATATGCAAACATATACTATTTAAAATGAGAGTATATACTATAATTATTGCCTGAAAATTTGCCTCTGCATTTTTTTCATTTGCTATAACATAGCCATCTTTCCAAGATATAAGACACAGTTCTGCATGAATCATTATTTTATTGAGTATATAGAAATTCTATAGATATAGATGAGTATACAATAATTTAACTATTTTCCTGTTAGTGACTTAAATATTTTTATTTATTATTTTTTTATTTTTTCGTATTGAAAACTATGCCACAACAAACATTTTTGGCAGTGGAATTATGTATTGCCCTAATAATTAAATTATCAGAAGAGTAACATACCAGAGGTTATAATTTTAAATCTCCATGTGCTCTCTCTCTCTCTCTCTTTTTTTTTTTTTAACATTTATTTATTTATTCATGAGAGACACACAGAGAGAGGCGGAGGGAGAAGCGGGCTCCATGCAGGGAGCCCAACGTGGGACTCCACCCCAGGACTCCAGGGTTATGCCCTGGGCTGAAGGCGGCGCTAAACACTGAGCCACCCCGGCTGCCCTCCATGTGCTCTCTTAAATGGCCATATCTCATAATTTTCACTGGCAGGTCCCAGTTCATTGCATTAAATAGATGTGATAATTCTTTAAATTTGGGCATCAATGAAAGGTTATAGATTTTGATTTTAATTTTCACTTGTTAATTCAATTATATTATATATTAACTAAAGTATTCATAATTGTATGTCAGTTTCAACTCAAATGAACAGCTTAACAATAATAAAGTTAGTCTTAAATATTTTATCTAATTTAGCATAAAAACTATCACATATAGAGTATAAGAGTATTTGCTCTCCTCTGACAGTCTTACACTTAAGATAAAGAATTTACTTTGCTTTTTAAAAAATAATGAGTAGCAATCATCTTAATTAATTGCAATGTGGCTTTTACAAAGAGCTTGGAGCCTCATTAGTTAAAATCTCACATGTATATTTTCTGCATGAGTATTCTATCAGAAGTTACAAACTGGTTATTCATTTTGGTTTCAACCACACTTGTCTTTTTGAGTATTCCCTAAGGGAGGGGAGCGAGGGGAGCCCACCCCTTTCCTCTTTCCTGCAAGTTATCTCACTGATGCTTGTCAGAGGGAAAGGCAGAGCCTGAAATAGGCCTGTCTGGGTTGGTAAAGGAGTTTTCTGTTTTAGTGGAAACTCAATATTTACTCGCTTGGAAGACTGTTATGGTGTTTAAAACAATTACAAATAGAATTTTTCTCTTAATTTGCTTGTCTTAACAGTGATAGGAAGGTTAGATCAGCTAAACAGAGCTCACAGATAGTATTCTATCTGGGATCTTTGTTCTTTCATTTTAGGTGAAACAACAACAATGTATTCCTTGGCAGGCTCCTCCTTTTTTAAAGTGAATCTAATGTTGGAAGCTTTTTAGAATATATTATGCATCAGGACTTTATCATTAACGGTAAACTGCCTTCTGTCCGCTCTAGCCCGTTGCCCTTCTTGATTTGACCATATGGCTTTAGAAAAATCCCACTCTTGCTCTGCAGAGCCAGGCACACAGCCATATGCCAAACCCTCAAAAGGAGCAATTCAGGCTTTATGTTTTGGGAATGCAAATTTCCATTTCCTATAGCTATTTCTTCTCTTATGGGGTGACAAGTAAAACTAAAATATTTTTTCAAAGTATTTGCGACTCATGTGAGACATGATGCATTTTCTCTGTATAAAGGTACCCACATTTTACGCCAAGCTCTGTTGGTGCCTTGTGATTTTTTTTTTCCTGGATCAAACCATTCTACTCTCCTATGTAGTCCATTGTGTAGGAAATGATTGGTCAGACTATGCATATACATCGTTAATGCTTTATTCATTTCACTTGTAATGCTGCAGCAGGCTGTGTTTACGACATTACACTGGAAATGGCTCGACTCTTTGATATAGGGAGACAGGATTCATGTCAACTCCAAAGAAAGAATGGAAAATTGCCACCAGAAAGGATTTGAAATAATAATAATAATAATAATAAAAATCCTGTTCGGGATCCCTGGGTGGCTCAGTGGTTTAGTCTCTGTCTTTGGCCCAGGGTGTGATCCTGGAGTCCCGGGATCCAGTCCCACATCGGGCTCCCTGCATGGAGCCTGCTTCTCCCTCCGCCTGTGTCTCTGCCTCTCTCTCTGTGTCTCTCATGAGTAAATAAAAAAATATTTTATTTATTTATTTATTCGCAAGGAGCCTGATGTGGGACTGGATCCTGTACGTTGGGATCACACCCTGGGCTGAAGGCAGACGCTCAAAACCGCTGAGCCACCCAGCAGTTAATAAATAAAATCTTAAAAAAAAATCCTGTTCAATTTTACGGTCCTCAAAATTGTCAGTCATCAGCGAAAATGCTTTAGCAGAGAAGGTTGACGTAGCAAAAAAAACAGTCAGATTAGGGGGATGGGGCATCCATCAGCTGCCATCTGTATTGACCAACATCAAGGCAGCATCAAGGTCTTCCCTAGAAATGAGTGACAGGTCTTGATAGCTAAAAACACAACTTGACGGGCCCCTGGGAGGCCCAGTTGGTTAAGCGTTCCACTCTTGATTTTGGCTCAGGTCATAATCTCAGGATTGTGGGATCGAACACACTGTCAGGTCCTCACTTAGCGGAGGATCTGAGATTCTCTCTCTCCCGCTTCCTCTCCTTTTCCCCCTCCACCCCCACTGTGTACATACTCTCTCTCTCTAAAATAAATAAATAAATAAATCTTAAAAAATAAAAACAAATAAATAAAAATAATAAAAACATAACTTGGGGCCATGGAATAAGCAAACTTTAAGAATTTCCTTTGATTTGTAATCAGAGCCCTCAACCAAAAAGGAATATTTCAACTTAGGCAGCACTGAGCCAAAGCACTAAAGGAAATGCTGATGAAGATCCCTAGATCATAGGATGAGAATCTAAATTAGACAATAACAGTATTTCCTGGCCACATTAACAAGGATTGCCACCAATTCCATGGTGAAGAAGACTGATGTCTGATATCAGAAGCCGCTCCAGGGACGCCTGGGTGGCTCAGTGGTTGAGTGCCAGCCTTTGGCTCAGGGTGTGATCCTGGGGTCCTGGGATCCAGTCCCACATCGGGCTCCCCACAGGCAGCCTGCTTTTCCCTCTGCCTGTGTCCTTGTCTCTCTCTCTCTCTCTCTCTCTCTCTCTCTGTCTTTCATGAATAAAGAAATAAAATCTTAAAAAAAAAAAAAAAAAGAAACCACTCTATATATTTTGATCTATGTATCTGTCTGCCTGAGGGAATTAAAAAATAAAACAAATTGAGGGATCCCTGGGTGGCGCAGCGCTTTGGCGCCTGCCTTTGGCCCAGGGCGCGATCCTGGAGACCCAGGATCGAATCCCACATCAGGCTCCCGGTGCATGGAGCCTGCTTCTCCCTCTGCCTGTGTCTCTGCCTCTCTCTCTCTGTCTGTGACTATCATAAATAAAAATAAATAAATAAAATAAAATAAATAAATAAAACATATTTAAAAAAAAAATAATGTTTGTATCCAGTAAGTCTTATACTTTTCTCAAGTTCATAGTTTTGTTTTGTTTTTTTTTTTCTTAAGATTTTATTTATTTATTCATGAGAGACACAGAGAGAGAGAGGCAGAGACAAGGCAGAGGGAGAAACAGGCGCCATGCAGGGAGTCTGATGTGGGACTCGATCCTGCGTCTCCAGGATCACACCCTGGGCTGAAGGTGGCACTAAACTGAACCACCAGGGCTCCCCAAGTTCATAGTGTTTTTAGTCAAAGATTCTTTAGGTATCCTCATGTACAAGACACGTGGCTGGGGTGGGATCCTACTTACTGCAGACAAAAGGCTGGTGCCAAGAAGGAGCATATTCAAGAAAGCATCCTTCACAAATATTTTTTTCTCTTTCATGGAGAGATCCTATGAATCTTGATTTAGAATTATTTTTTAAGGACAGGGAAAAAAAGGTTTAATTTTGAAATACTTGAAACTACTGGCTATTTAAATTGCTAGAATTTTCCAAGTTCAGGGTATATATGAAAATGAAAAGGTTTTCTGCTTACATTAATATTACTCACAAAAGTTTTAATCTAGTATAGATTGGGTGAATCACCACATCTTTGAAGGAAATGTTCACTGCACTCAAGCATGTGGCTGTTATTATTGATTACTCATCAGGAGTGATGAAGACTTCTAGGTTTGCAGGAAAGACTGATACTGTATTAATGAAGAATTTTAATTTTGAAGAATGTCCTGTTTGCATTAAATATTTAGTAGGCTCTCTTACTAAAGTCCTTTTGCGTTTCTGGTGTGTTACCTGGGAACTGAGGATCTAGCACCACCTGCAGGCAAAAATTGGCTAATTTCATCTGGCAGGATACAGTTTTACAAAAGCTTTCCAATATTTTAAAGCTTTCCAAAGCTTTAAAATGGTTTCTCCAATGAAGAAGGCGGTCCTTACAACAAAAATGTCAGGTGAAATGCCATCTAGTTTGTTTTCCATTTCTTTCATTCTCTCAGAGCATCCACAGTGGGTAGTACTGTGGTCTAAGGCTCGGTATGCCACCGGCTGCTACACTGGCAGGCAGGGCCACCTTTCTGATTAGGCACAAAAGACATAGTGACTAGGATCCACAGTACTTTTAGAGGCTCAAGGAAATGTTTTAATTTTATGTAAAATCAGGGAAAAAACCATTTATAGGTCAAAGAAAATGTTTTATTTATTTATTTTTTAAGTATTTTATTTATTTACTCATGAGACACACACAGAGAGAGACAGAGAGAGAGAGAGAGAGAGAGAGAGAGGTAGAGACACAAGCAGAGGGAGAAGCAGGTTCCACGCAGGGAGCCTGATGTGGGACTCAATCCCGGGACTCCAGGATCATGACCTGAGCCAAAGGCAGACGCTCAACCACTGAGCCATCCAGGTGCCTCAAGAAAATGTTTTAAAGTATAGTATTAATATATTGGCCTTTTTATCAACCTTCCTGAAGAATATCATTTTAAATATTTTTAAGTGGAGGAAGGGGCCCAAAAAGACAGGAGGGCTCAGCACCCATGGATGGCTCAACGCTGAGCTAGAAAGAGCACCTCCTCACAGATGAGTCAGGAGGAGCAATCAACTGAACCTTGTAAAGCACTTACAACACACACACAGTTCACAAATTGTAGTCATTCTACACCAGCTGCTTTTAAAGCCTTTTTAGTCTCATTCTCACTAATTGTATGCCAGACTTGATTTAAAATTTACATCCACTTATTTTATCTTGTTTTCATTTCACATACTATTTAATCAATGTTGTTGTTGTTGTTGTTGTTTTTTAATAAATTCTTTAATCAGGGAACAAGAAACACCAATATACAGTAACCATTGGAAAACCTAGAACCCAAGTAGGGGAGTAGATTTGTCATCCTGTCCTTGGGTGGTTCCACAGACTTATTTTCAGCAACAGAAATAATAGGTAATAAATATAAATAATAAACCCATATATTTGGCACTTATTAGATGACAGTCATTGTCAAAAATCATTTCTAATAATCTCATTTTCAATTTAAAATTACCCAGTGTTCCCATGAAATAAATATTACTTACCCCTATCTTACACATGAAGGAATTAAATATGAAGGAAGTGAAGCTCTCTGTGCATGTCTACATCACTGGGAAGAGGTGGAGCAAAGATTTGAGGCTGAATTAAACTCAGGCTCCCCCAACTCTAAAGTACCAGCCCAATGTCATGCTGCTCTCCGGCCTTTAGTTTTATTTCTGAAGAATGCTCTTTCTTATCAGACTCCTTTCTAGATATGGATGCATATTCCACAATTAAAATGAAACAGGCTACTAATTCAGAAAGTCTTTTGAAATGTGTTCCATTCAAAAATAACTTTGCTAGATAAGTGAATAAATTAAAACCCCTTATTTTAACATGCATTGTCTTTTTTATCAGTGCATAAAAGAGGAAAAGATAGGTGGATCGAAAAGATATGGAGGGGAAGAGATACCCAAGAGGAATCCTTTATTGAAATTATCAAGTGGTCTTGAGCCATTGAAAGCCATTGAAAATCCTCAGCTTTTTTTTTTTTAAATAAGTGATACGATGCATTAAATAATAGGCTTCCATTTCAGATAGATATGCATTCAAATACAATCACTGCAATACATAAGTAGCAGCATATTAAACAACTGGACTTTTCTGGCCTTTGGAATCTTCATCTGTAAAATGGGGATGAATCTCCTTATCTCCATAATTTTGTGAGGTCTAAATAATTAATATTAGTTAAAATCCCTGGCGTTGTGTTCAATGCAGTTTAGTTTTATTTCTCTCAATGTAGCCTGACAATTTGATAATCACATAATTGATCTACTTCAAATCAAGAAAATACTTCTGATTCTCATAATACGCTACTGAAAAAATCTATGAAAAAAGAGTGGATGTTGACTGGAGATAGTATCATAGGTAGCATTTTTCTTTAACAGACATTTATTCTCATGAGCTTTGGTTTACCTGCCTCAAATACATAATATTTTTAAAATCCAGGGGTGCGTGGGTAGCTCAGTCATTTAAGCATCCAGCTCTTGGGTTTGGCCCAGGTCACGATCTCAGGGGCATGAGATCGAGTCCCGCTGGGGGAATCTCCACTCAGCCGGGGGTGTGGTGGAGATCGTTCCTTCTGCCCCTCCCCACACTGGTAAGCACCCGAGACAGAGCACGAGTGCTATCTCTAAAATAAATAAATAAATCTTTAAAATAGTTAAAAAGAAAACTCAAATACAAAAAACTTCCCTTGACAATTTTCTGTCTAGAATTACCATAATTTCTCAAGAATAGGGGCCTATTCTGGCCTAATTATTTACTTCAATTAATTTCAGGAGCGCCAAAGTCAAACTCTTAGTTATTTAACTCAACTAATGTTAGCATCACAAAATCCATGGTATACTGGGATCTTCCTGTATTCAGAAGTCTTATATACCCACTTCAGAACATGAACTTTCTCATAGCCTAAATACAGGCATCTCCACCCGTATAACTCTTCTGGCTGTGATCATGGCTAGTCAGAGCTGGACACTGGTTCAAGCCTACCCAATCCTTAGACTTTCATTACCTTCTGAGTTTTTTCTCACTCTAGACTTTTGAACTAAACGAGATGTTTTCTAGCCAGTGGGTGGCTGCTATGGGAACTGAAAGACTGCCATGTAGATTTGGTGGCTATATTGGATCCTGAGGAGGATCCATAAAGGACAGCAGAGTAGAGAGAACTAGAAAATTTCAGAAAAACCAAGGGAAGATGAGCTATGCAGCTCTGGTAAGAGAAAAGAGTGGGTCTATTTTCTTGATTGTTTCTGGTTCCCATTAATCCCAACTTCTCATCTTGCCTTTGAGCTTTATGAGATTTCTCTATATTCTTTTACTAAGTCATTTTCATGGCGTTCAATTAGACTTACAACTTGATGCTTTGTATGTTCGAAAAGAGGCAGTTTTCAGCAAAATACGACAAGACAGAAAATGAAGGAAGCTGGGGGCAGTTAACCACTCTTCAACACAAGGGAGAGGTAGCCGTCCCACATACATATATGCAGCAAACTCTGAAGTATTCCAGGCTGTTGCGAACAGATAATCAGAGGATGTGGTGTCAATGATGCTGCCCATCTTTTTTTTTTTTTTTTTTTTTTCTGCTCATTTTCAACATCATTGAAGAGTTATATGAGGAGGAAGTGAAAAACTGACAAAGTCATCGACAGGCTCAGTTTTTGCCACCCATTGTCAGGATTAATGGCTGAGTTCTATGAAAAATGTAAGGTATCTAGGAAAAGACTTTGTAAGATGTTTCTTTTTTTTTTTTTAAAGATTATTTATTTATCTATTCATGAGACACACACATACACACACACACACAGAGAGAGAGAGAGAGAGAGAGAGGCAGAGACACAGTTAGAGGGAGAAGTAGGCTCCATGCAGGTAGCCCGACGTGGGATTCGATCCCGGGTCTCCGGGATCAGGTCAT
The DNA here is from genome assembly GCF_048418805.1 of Vulpes vulpes. Classification (NCBI taxonomy): domain Eukaryota; kingdom Metazoa; phylum Chordata; class Mammalia; order Carnivora; family Canidae; genus Vulpes; species Vulpes vulpes. The sequence goes on from NC_132786.1 coordinate 92,311,099, forward strand.
GGGCGGAAGGTGGTGCTAAACCACCAAGCCACTGGGGCTGCCCAGATGTTTCTTATTCAATGTTAAATATTAGAAATTTCAGCATAACTGTATTTTACTGCTGTTTACAAATATATCATTTCATCCTCTTCATCAGATGAGGAAAATATGTTGAAAATGTATGGATTCTTAAGATTATCAGGATTTTCTTTTTCTATAAAGAATTGAGTTGATGTTTTTGGTATCATTTGCAAACAGTGACTGAGAAAATATCAGCCACAGGGCTATCAAAGTCTCAGAAGTAATTAATACATTCCACATAGATCATCTACAAATCTTTTATGAACACACAGCTATTTCTCTTTTGTTTCCCCATTTAACATGTTTAATATTTAGGCTACTTCATATCATTTTAGAAATAAGAGGCACACATATCATAAAGAATGAATTATTAAGTGGCATAAAGGAAAGCAAAATATTACATTATTTAACTAATATAAATACACTGGTTTAAACTCTAGCACATAAGTACTATAAAAATAATTACAGAGTAATAATGATACTTATAAAATATATATAATATATATATGTTCCATTATTGGTTCTAAATATTTACAGATAATTCTAATCTAAAATTTAAAATTTTATTATGTATGTTGTGATTTGGATAAGTTTTATAATTCATGAATATGAAAAATAAGATATATTTATAATTCCATCAAAAAGATTATGATACTTTAATATTTTAGAAAAAGGGCTGGCAGGGATATTTTAAAAGTTTAGAGAAGTTTATATTTAAATAGAGGGCCAGAGAAAGGATCGGAATATTGAACAACTCAAACATTTCATTTAAATGTTAACATGAATAAACAAAAAATAGCCAAGCATATTAAGCAAAGCCTATGATCTGAATTCTTTTTGGAAAATGATTTATAAGGTAAACATTGAAAGGTACACATTTTAAAGCTTTTTGCTTAAGTTCTCAGACACTCATTATCTTCAAAGTATTATCCAAATGTATTCTGGATAAAACATTTTAAAGTTAATAAATGTGAAAATATCAACAAGAAGTAAGAAAAATTAAATTCTCCATAAATTTATCAAATTACTTGCTTTTCTAAACTCACATTATATTTCTAAAACATTACTTTCATTTGCATGAGTCATTAGCTTTCATAAAGAGTGCTTTTATATAAAATCTGTAAACCATAGCATTTCTTCATTATTAGCATGTACAGGCCCATTAAATCTATTATAAATGGATAGTCTACTGATTAATATTTTAATTGTAGCTTGGGGTTCTTGATGTAGATCTAGAAAATATTAATGAAAGATTAAAAGTGTTGGTTTAGACATTTCAGAATAAATCCTTGAGCAATTATAACTTTTTAGTCATAAAAAAATACATTGAAAATTAATTTAATAAGGTATTGATAAAGTTGCTATGTTGAATACAGCAAAGGTCGTAAAGAGACAATTATTAAAATTATATCTATTTTTATTACATCTATTTTTGTAGGAATTTTAATTCCAATCATTAACTTTTAAAAAGTATTCAGTTTTATCTAGTGTTGTTTTTCTTTCTAGGACTTATATTTTTATGAAAGCACAAAAATTGAAACATACACTAATTCTCAATTGCATTGTCATTCTGCATTCATGTATCTGTACTTTTGGTAACAAAGTAAAACATGGTGAAATACTGTATTTTCTTTCTTTCTTTCTTTTTTTTAAATTTATTTATGATAGTCACACAGAGAGAGAGAGAGAGAGAGAGAGAGAGAGAGGCAGAGACACAGGCAGAGGGAGAAGCAGGCTCCATGCACCGGAAGCCGGACATGGGATTCGATCCCAGATCTACAGGATCCCGCCCTGGGCCAAAGGCAGGCACCAAACCACTGCGCCACCCAGGGATCCCTCTTAAATAATTATTTAAAAATACCTTTCCGTAAATATGAAATAAATTAAAATCTCTTTAATTCTGACATTAAATGCTATTATTTACAAGATTCTTACCAAAGTCAGCATAATTTTAGTCTAAAAATGTCTTACTTTATCTTATAGTTTAAACATGACTTAGAAAAAAAATAAACATGACTTAGGAATGCTCAGTATTTCCACTTAAAAAAACAAAATGAGTTTTGTGAACTTGAACGCTTTAAAATAGGTATCTTCAAATTAAAATATTTTCTGGGGGTGCCTGCGGGCTCAGTTGGTTAAATGTTTGCCTTAGGCTCAGGTCTTGATCTCTGGGTCCTGAGATTAAGCATGGTGTCAGGCTCTCTGCTCAGTGGGGAGTCTACTTTTCTCTCTCTCTCTCTCTCATAAATAAATATAAAAATATTTTTTTAAAAATTAAAATATTTTCTGGAAAAGACAAAGTGAGGTCAAATATGAGATAGGAGAGGAAAAGATTTATAACTGTAGATAATCTAGAATTATTTATATCTGAGGCAAATCCTTCAATCACATGTTTATACTTGTTGACATTACCCACTTCCCCAATAATTAATGCCATTAAGTTTTGCTTTTATTGGGACGCCTGGGTGGCTCAGTGGTTGAGCGTCTGGCTTCGACTCAGGGTTCTGGGATTGAGTCCCACATCAGGCTCCCTGAGAGGAGACTGCTTCTCCCTCTGCCTGTGTCTCTGCCTCTCTCTCTCTATGTCTCTTATGAATAAATAAATAAAATCTTTAAAAAAAAAGTTTTTCTTTTATTTAGCATTCACTTCTCTTTTGATATTTGTAGAAGGATTTGATTTTGTGATAGTTTCTCTCTTTGCTTCTACATCAAAATAGATCAAGGTACCAAAAGAATGGAAAAATGAAACAAACATCTTCATGCTCTTTTTACATATCAGTACAGTGACCAAGTAAGCCTTCCAAGACAAAAATTTCATTATTTCTTCCATTTCATTCAGAAGTGGTACAGGTTAGAGCAACAGAAAGACTTGAGGGGAAAAAACAGCAAAACTAAATATAGTATTTTTATCATGGAAAAATGATGGCTTTAATCTCTGGAATATAGCCCAAAGCAATAAGTAAGATGCAGGGTATGTCTTCTATTAGCTTACTATTGTTTCATCGGTAACACTGTGACTTCCTTCTAAGGCTGGAGCTACATTCTCCCGAATCCCCTTTTCTGTGTGGTTCTCAGTTAGAGTTTGCTGATGAGAAAAGCTTTCCAGAGAGACAGGAGATGGAAATGTAAGTCATTATTTTTTCAAGGTGTTTGCATCTAGGTATTTGGATAGATTAAAAAAAAAATTCACAGTGGCTTTGCAACAATTTTTTTATAATGACCTGCTTTGCTTGAGAAGTTGGTGGAGTTTTTAAAGATTCTCAAGTATTGCAGCAGCTCTAAGAAAGTTGAAAGGCCTCTGCTTGAGCCTTTAGGCTGTCTTCAATATCTACTTCCCTGACCTCCAGCAGCAGCTTTCCTGACCTCTACCTCCCCTTTCCCCACCCTCACCTCCAGCTCTTCCAAGAGTCCTCAGAGTTCTTAATTCTGCATTAAAGACTTCATATCTGGATACATCAAATGGCTTCTGTTATGTTGACTGATGACTGATTCTTGATAATAAAGACACCATCACAGTAAGAATTGGGAAATACTCAGTTTATTAGGTTATGGTGAATGTCTCAAATATCAGATACATCATCTCAATATGAAAATAACAAATCACATTTCCAGGTCAATTCAGATTACCTGGATTTCTTCTTTGATATTCTCTAACAATGACAGGTAGGAGCATTCTATATGCTATTAGTTTCTTCAGTCTTTAAATAATTTTTAAAATTAGGTTCAAATCAACTTCAAGTAGTTATCTTCAACTTTTTCTGAATTAAAAATTTCATTCTTACAACAGGCTTGTGATTCACATAACTTGATATTAATGGCGTTTTGTCTGTAGTAGGAAGAGGGAAATCAAGTTTCAATGAATATTAGAAAACCATTTGACCCTTGCTCATTATTTGTACCTCCTTTTCTCTGATGTGACAGAAAGCTCTTGGTTCTACGTTTGCCACTGCAGACTAAATACTGTTCTCATAAAACTAAGATCTAATCCAGATCATATTTAAATATCAAAGCAGTTGTGACTAAATGGAGCTTGGATACTACATTACTCCATCTTGACAAAAGATTGTATTCAAGAAACATCCATGCTGAATAGAAGCCAGGGCATTTCTTCCTGACACTTTTCAGGAAAAGACTGTTTTTTCAGTGTGTGACAACATTTCTCTCCAGTCTTTTTCCTCATTTTTTTCCTTCTACTGGTCTATTCCTCTATTCAACGTAATAATCGTAATAATCGATAACCAACTTACACAATGTTTTCTCCATACTAGGCATATGTGTTACTTTAGTCCTTTAACAATCCTATGATTAGGTGTTATGAGCACTGTAGTACAGATGAAGAAACTGAAACTCAGGGGGTTTCAATACCTTGCTGAAGGTCATAGAGTGAATAAGTGGCAGGGCCAATGCTAAATGTACCTAGCAGCTGGCAGCAAGTTCTGAAACCTCTGGAAGCCTTTCATAAATCCACCTGTCCTTAGCACTTCCTTTGCCCAATTTCCCCTTTCTGTATGTCCCTAGTTTCTAGCTAGAAATTCTCGTTTTGTTGTTTCCATTGAAATTCTAGCAACTCAATCACTATCTTCCATTATTTTTCCCCCACTACCTCAGGATGCTGGAAGAAGGGCCAGGAAGGTAGGCAGGGAGGGAACAGGGAGGAGTTCAGGGAGGCGTCAGGGAGGGTTCTGTGAAACCCATAAATAGTAGTTGTTTGTTTGTTTGTTTTTCCCTAAAAAGAAATTTATTTTTACCCTCTGTTATTGCTCACCAATGAGCAATAGAGTAAAGCTCAAGTGAGAACTGCAGTCAAGAATTTGGAAGAGAAGATTATAGGAAAGTAGGACATGAGGCCCCCGAGCTATTTTGTTTGTTTGTTTGTTTTCCTTTTCCTTCCCCATGACCCACTGTTCTTTCCTTCCTTAATAAGACTCCAGGTAGGGTCTCAGAAGCACCATTAGTGGGGATGAAGATAATCTCAGGAAGGAGTGAGGTAGTGAAGAAATAGATAAATATAGGTTATAGAGAAGACACCTAGTTTAGTATGTCAAAGTGGATTTGAAAGCTTTTGAGGTCATAGGGTTTTCTGTGGCATAAAAATCTCAAATAAAATAAAATAATACACGTGTTTGCTGCTTTTGAATGAGGGAATTCAGGTTTTTATATTTATTGTTCTTAACAACAGTTAATCAAATGGATACTCAATAACTTTGGTTTCCTGGTTTTCAAAACACAGTAATGTTATGAGTTTGTTTTGTTTTTGTTTTGTATGCATCCAGGCTGGACACCAGGGCAAGGAGAAGTGCAAGTGCATGTCTACTTTGCCTCTAAGCCACATTGATTCACTATCACACTTCAGAAAGAAAATTCCTTATCATTTTTCAAATTATGGTACTCCAACAGACTGATATTCAAAACCTTGGGCTTTCTGAAGTGCTAAATAGAATATAATTGCTATTTATTTATTTTTTAAAAGATTTTATTTATTTATTCATGAGAAACAGAGAGAGAGGGGGGTGGAGACACAGGCAGGGGGAGAAGCAGGCTCCATGCAGGGAGCCCGATGTGGGACTCAATCCCGGGTCTCCAGGATTATGCCCTGGGCCGAAGGCTGCGCTAAACCCCTGAGCCACCCAGGCTGCCATATAATTGCTTTTTAAATTAAAACTAATGCAGATTAACTTTAAGAAACTTTTGAGAGCTCTGCTGCCTTTTTGTTGTTGTTGTTGTTGTTGTTTTTGCAAATAGCATTACCCTCATACATACTGGAATTAGGACTGATAAAATACCTTGGCTGTAGATATTTACAAATTTAAGACTGGAGACAAAATAAAATTCAGTTTAACCTTGTAAGCACAGATTTGATTACAGAAACTCTTAAAATAGATGTTTCTATAGCACTGGACTTCTAAATAAGTGTGGGGCTCTATCAGGAACTCTAAGAAAACATCTATTTTTCCTTTGTTTTCTTGATTTTTAAAATTTAAATAAATCCAAATTCTAATGATAAGAAGAGTTTTTTTTTTTTTAATTTTTTATTGCTTTCCCTGAAATGGATTCTAATAGGGAGCAAGTAAAGAGAAAGAAATACAGTATGATGGGACACCTGGGTGGCTCAGTGGTTGAGTGTCTGCCTTTGGCTCAGGCCGTGATCCTGGTCCTGGGATCGAGTCCCACACTGGGCTCCCTTTGGGGAGACTACTTCTCCCTCTGCCCCTCTGCCTATATGTTTCTTCCTCTCTTTCTGTGCCTCTCATGAATAAATAAAATCTTAAAAAAAAAAAAAAAGAAATACTGTATGAGAAAAGAATGAGGATAGACAAGGTTTTTTTTTTTTTTTAAGATTTTATTTATTTATTTATGAGAGACAGAGAGAGAGAGAGAGAAAGAGAAAGGCAGAGACAGAGGCAGAGGGAGAAGTAGGCTCCATGCAGGGAGCCCAATGTGGGACTCGATCCTGGGTCTCCAGGATCCAGATCATACCCTGGGTAGAAGGCAGTACTAAACTACTGAGCCACCGGGGCTGCCCGATAGACAAAGTTTTAATGGCACACAATCCATCCTCAAATCAATGAAGTAGTGGATTTAAAAAAAAATTGAGGGAGGAGGAAGGTAGTCTTTTAATCTAGTATTTGACCAAAATATAAATTAATGGTCTTAAGTCCATATTGGGGAATATTGGTTTTCTTTCAGCTCCAGTGCCATGAAATAAAACATTATACTTGCCAGTCATATCTATTCATTAAAATTCCTTAAGTGCACATCAAAATTTTGAATAACTATAATGATACAAAATGATATTATTTTTAGTTTCAAAGGCAAATAGTAAATCCTCCCATGTTTTTTATTTGGAAGTAAAAGAAAATAAACATAATAGGTAGGTGTCAATTGCTAAGTAGAATATCTGAGTAGACAGCAGATGTCAATATATAATATTTATTTTCTGTTTAAAATTGAAAATACCTGTACTTTCTTTTCACATTTGACTCCAGAATATCCATTGCGACAGGAGCACACATTGGGAAATACACATCTCCCTCCATAAAGACACTTCTGTTTGCAAATTGCTGCAATACACAAATTTTTACAATTACTGTCCTTTGACACAAATGCTTGTGACATCATCTATTCTGGTGGTCTGAAGCCATTCAGCTACTCAACTATAAAATAGTCATAAGATTTTATGAACGACCAACTGCAGTCCCATCCCTGTGCAGCCACTGTGCGTGCACACACACACACACACACACACACACACTCATACACATAAAAAACAAGACATTCAAAACACAACACAGTATTTTCACATTTCTATGAAGATATTAAAGCAAATAGAATTTTCATTGGCTACACTTTAAACACTAGGTATATGGTTTTATTTTCTTTAGAGAGGAGATACAAATCAGCAACATAAAATAGAATTCATAATTTGCTTTTTAATAATTTAGCAAAAGTTTAAAAAAAATAATTTAGCAAAAGTTTAAAAGAGATAATTCAGTACTGGCCAGTGTATGGAAAAATTGACAATTTAATATACTATCATTGAACGTAATAACTTTATTAGAAACTTCCTAAAGGAATGCCTGGGTAGCTCAGAGGTTGAGTGTCTGCATTTGGCTCAGGGCGTGATATCAGAGGGGCAGGATTGAGTCCTACATTGGGCTCCCTGAATGGAGCCTGCTTCTCCCTCTGCCTGTGTCTCTGCCTCTCTCTCTCTCATGAATAAATAAATAAAATCTTTAAACAACCAAAAAAAATCTTCCTAAAAATTTTTACACTACCAATTTCTTCCTTAAAATCTCTTCTCATGAAATCTAATACCTATACCTATCTCAATATACCTCAATATCGATCTATTTATCTATCATCTATCTATCTAATCTGTCAACCTACATTATCATCTATCTACCTACAGACTTATAGAGAAAATGCCTGGTAGAGTAATACTCTGTAAATGACTATAATGTTCAAAATAAGAGTAAAAATCAAGTGAATGTCATATGTATATATGTACATATAAATTATGTTACATTTAAAATTACATTTTATATGTATTACAGAACTTAATATTCCATTCAAAATTATGTTTTGAAGGACATAGAAAATGCTTTTAAGTAATACTGAGTGAAAATAAGCATAATATAAAATTGCATACAATACAGTTATTTTTCATGAGAGAGGTATCTGCTTCCAGAGCTCGTAACGAAAGCTTGTATAACTCAAGAATAATATTGTCTTTGGTATAAGTGCAACATTAAAAGGTTATGTTCTTCTCAGGGCTGGTAGGTATGGTTGGGCAGGTTGTGTAAGGCACAAAGTTCCACAGCTAAGGAAGAACTTTTCACATCACAGACATCATAGATTTGAATATTTGTTACAAGAACCTTCCAGCAGATGGCAATAAGACATCTAGTTCAAGTAACGTCAATATTTAGAATTTCTGGACACTTGGAAATAAAGGATTTTGAGGAAAGGGACTTTGAAAAATTCTCAGAGAAGCTGCAAGGTACAAAATTAGAGTGCACATCTTCAGGCTGTGGTCAGAGTACTTCAATCCACACACACTAGGTCACGTCCCACATTAATGTGCTTTTAATATCTTATCATTCTCCCTCCTGGTCCACATAGACCTCTCTCCAGAATAAGCAGGTCAAATTGATGGTGATAGCTCTTTTTTCTAGCAATTTAATCACACTGACCTTCAAGCAGATCAAACTTTTGAGCAGATATTTCCGAACTAGGTACTAGCACTTAGTGAATTCTTTGATAATATTTTCTTAGGATGAAAAACGTACAAATTATAACAGCAGTTACCAAGAAAATCAAGTCAAAGAGTCATAAAAGATATATGCAGATTCTCTGGTACATGGAAAGAAGTGTGGTTCATAAAACATCAAAAAACAGTGCAAGTATTTCTAGTAAAAACACATGGTCATTTTGCAACTGTATATATTCAGTTTACAATGCACTTGGATCATCAGTTTTGAAATGATGCAATTATTGATCACTTGAAAATATTTGGGGGGATTTCCAGTTTTTCCCATTGAGTTAATTATTCAATATTTATTTATTTAAAGATTTTATTTATTTATTCATGAGAGACACAGAGAGAGAGAGAGAGGCAGGGACACAGGGAGAGGGAAAAGCAGACTCCATGCAGGAAGCCTGATGTGGAACTTGATCCCAGGACCCCAGGATCACACCCTGAGCTGAAGACAGGTGTGAAACTGCTGAGCCACCCGGGATCCCCAAGTTTTTAAATATTTTAACATGGTATTTCAAGTTTTCATAAATTTCAAAATTTCATGAAATTTGATTTTCCTCAATATCCTGACACCTCATTTACGTAACATCTATGACTGAAACTAAAGGGAACTATATTAACATACTAAAGTCATAAAAGGAATTAGTTCTGGGTGGTGAAATCTGGGACAATTTAGTTTAAAAAAGTTTTTAATATGTTCTATTATTTTCATGGTTAATATGTATTTTTCTCATAATATGAAAAAATACTCAAAGTGTATATTAAGTGCATCTTTAGCACACCTGAGGGAACTTCAAAGGCAATGCACAGACTGTAATTTGGAGTTAACTCTATCATACAAAATCTTAAAATCATTTTACCATATTTTCTCCTTTTGAATGGGTGTAACAATGAATAAGATTTTCTTTATTTCTAAAACCATTTTTTGAATGGATCCACATGCTGGGATTTGCTCTTTTCTGTGATTTTTCCTCACTCTACCCTTTGTTTGATAATTGTAAAGATTCAGGTTCAAGAATGTAGACTAACAGACAAAGTTTGTAGGCTTACGTATTTGACACTGCCCTCCTTCCCATGTGGTAGGACAATGGCATATACTGGGAGCAATACATTCACCACCATTTTTACATTTCTGAAAGCAGAGAGCTGTAAACAGAAATATAAAAAAGTTAAAAAATTAAGCCACAAAAAATTCCACTAAAGGAGAGAACCAGTTAAAAGTTGATGATTTAAAGTTTTCTCGTAACATTTTGCCAAGAATATTTTTCACTGTTCTTGCTGACTCAAATAAGTTGGTTTTAATGAGTATATAACGTTCCACTGATCTAATGCATTGTGTTTCAACTTTTCCTCAATTGTTGGATATTTAAGTTGCCTCTTATTTTTTGCTTTGATAAATACCTTATAATAGCTGATAATTTTAAATAATAATTTAAAAAAGGAAAAAAATGAATCATTTGGATGAGGAGAGCTGCTATCACCTCAAAATCTAGCCAGATTTGAAAGCAGGAGCACCCCAACTTGGAAGGTTCTGAATTGGTTGGTCTGAGACAGGGTCAAGGAATGTCATTTTTTACCCTTTCTCTTGTCTTCTAGTTAATGACAAGGAGACAGGAGTTAAAGACTTGTCATTTATGCTGGCAATCACAGTGTAGAGACTGGAAAAACACCCTCTTTCTCTGGTAATCTGAAAGAATGAATTCAGAGCGCTTGGCATTTTATTCTATTTCAAAAGGGAATCCCCTAAAGTAGGAACAAAAAACACAACACAAAAAACAAGGAAAATGTTTTTTGTAGTAAATTCTGCTTTATGTTCTCATGAGGCTTTAACATTTAAAGAGTATTCTTACCTATGTTGCATTGTTTCCCTCTCCAACCGGAAGGACAAGAGCAAATGTTTGGTCCCACGCATTTTCCTCCGTTCATGCACATGGGATCACAGATACCTTAAGGTAAAAGGATGAAACAGCCCTGAAACAGCAATACTTTTGAGATTTAATGTGTCTGCTTTACCTGTGGTTGGCAAATACATCCAGTGGTGTCTTACTTTTTTGGCATCTCTTCCCAGCATATCCTTCACGACAGGCACACACATTATTTCTCATGCAGCGGCCACCATTCTTACAGGGAGGGTGACAGATAGCTAAAAGAACACATGGCAGCAATCTGTGAATATTACAAATTCAATTATTATATATTACATATTGCATCATGTGCTTGTTATCTATGGGGCCATAAGGCAGAGAAATGTGCTATTAAAATAAAAGATCACAACTGCAGGTGATTAAAACCATCCTTTCTAAATCATAAAATCCAATGCTCATAGCTTTAAGCAGCTAGTGAATTAGCACAATTTGAAATGTATTGATGAAGTGTTCACAACAAATGGCATCTTTGGTATTATAGTGCTTAAATTATGAATCTTATATTTCACCACTCTTATAAGTTAAGAGTGAGTGAATGATCTGAGTGGAACCAAGAAAATAAGTTAAAACCTGGCTCAAAATAAGAAATGTATCTATTCCTGCAGAAATTAGAAAAATGTCAATAATCTGTCACAGGATTTTTGGAAAATAATCTTAAGTTGACTTTTGAATAAAGGCAGAACTTTATATGTGACTTGTTTCTGTGGATGCTTAGTGAAAATTCATTTTAACAATAAATCCTTGGCTTTGTTAGGAATATTTATTGGATAACCTTGACTATGCTATTACTCGTATTTTCTGTGTAAATGATTCTGCTCCATGGAATTCAAAAGTTAATGTTTATCATCTTTTATGAGAGAATTTTTATTGTTTCATGTTTCTTCCAGACATGATGATTAAATGCTTTTACTTAAAAAAAAAAAAAAAAAAAAAGCAATCCTGCCTGGAAATTTAAAGTTTATTTTTTCTGTAAATAATAATAAAGATCATGTTTTTTATCTCTTCTGCATCTTGTCCAGCATGTCTTAAAGACAATCGTACTGGAGCATCTGGGGGGCTCAGTCAGTTAAGCGCCCTACCTAAGAGCCTGATTTCAGCTTAGGTTGTTTCTCAGAGTCATGAGATCAGCTCTACATTGGGCTCTGCTCTGGGCATGGAGCCTGCTTAGCATTCTCTCTCTCCCTCTACCTCTGCCCTTCCTCCTATCCCTCTCTAAAAACAAAAGAAACGAAAAAATGAAAAAAAATTATTTATGATAGCTAGCCATATGCTTACAGTATGTATGTATGTCTCACTTAATCCTACAGCAACTGTCTAGTTCAAACCTGAAAGGCAGGAGGTCTGATCCTAGAGACTTTAAGTAAATTTCAAACCCATGCCAGCTACAACTTTTAGAGGCTACCTAATTCCAAAACCTGCTAACATGACATATGTTCAATAGGTACATTTTAGTTCAATATTTAATAATTGAGAGATCTGCTCCTTTCCCAGTTATACAGTTGGCATATAAATATTAGAGAAGTTTTCTCACTCTTATCTTACATCTACTGCAAGGAGCATGAGAGAGATCAGCTTTTTATTGCTCTCTTACATTCTTAGTCAAAACTACATCTATAGCTCATAAATATGGGTTTAGACATAGTCGCTTGGTTTCCAAGGTTTGCCTTATCTTAGTCTTTACTTCCTCCCCTTTCACAAACTAGTTACTTAAAGGAAATCTTAATTAGAAAAACTCATCTGCCATGCCTGTATAGCTAGTACTCTAGTGATGGTTTCTTCCCTACCTCAATGGCAATGTAAGAATCCTAGCCAACCTCCAAATAAAAGAAATGAAATCACATCAAAGTATAACATGGCAAGGAAAGTATAGGTTTTAGGAATTGAATTATGACAGGTTCTGACATCTTTCTACTAAAAATCTACTCTGCATTTTGCATAAACTCAAAGATATGATGATGTAGAAAATACATTTTAAATTCCATTTACTGATACTAATTCATGACTACACCGTGAGCTTCAGGACATGCTTGTTATTCTGAAAAAACAAAACAAAACAAAACCCTGTATCATTACTATATCAGGAAAAGCATTAAAATAGCAGGCCACAAAGGGGGGAAATGATGCATCTTTAGGTCCCCATATCACCTTGCACAGTGCCGTGCATAGCTAGATTTTCATAAACATTTAATAAAACTGAAGTTGAGAGATCATGAGATAATAGCAGACATTAGCTTAGCCATAAATCAAATGCTTTTGCTGTGGGGGCAATAAAAATGACACCACTGCACACAACGGACTGCAAGAGAACTTTACTTATTTGGTTCACATTTTGATCCTATCGAACTGCACAGACAAGTGCCAAGGTCGGGAGCCTAATGTATGTTGAATAAATACAAATATTTTATATAATAACTCATACATTTCTATGATCTGGTCATTTGGTGGCCACAGGTGCAACATCACAAGAAATAGAGAAAAAAATAGCATCTTCCCTTTTGAGACTTATGTTTACTCTGAATTCTGTTTATACTTTTCCCTTTTTATTTATAAGAAAAAAAGAAAGACATTAAAAACTAATTACCATTCTGACACTGTGCACCAAAGAATCCATCTGGACAGAGGCAAGTGTTTGGCTTATTACAGGAACCACCATTGAGGCAAATGGGGTCACACAAAGCTGAACAGCAGGGGGAAGAGACACCATAAAAGTTTTATTATTTAAAAAATGAAAGCTGCACTGAAGTACAAAAGAGTGCATAATGAAATATTTTATTTTTACTGCAAGTAAAACCCATAACCTACAATTAATTTGACTTTGCCAAACATAAGAGGAATGAAATAACTGGATAATAGCTTTGAAAGTTTGTTCATTAAGTTTACAAATAATACCATGCTAAGAATATGGAGGTTATCATTAGAATTCAGAATGCCCTCTGTAGGCTGAGAACATGATGGGAAACTAGAAGACATTTCAACAGCACTAAGGAATGGTCTGTAATCTACTCAAATACCTCTTTAAGTCTCCTTCCTAATCCAAATTGGAACACTCAAGTCGTTCTTTTTTTTTTTTTTAAGGTTTTATTTATTTATTCATGAGAGACAGAGAGAGAGAGAGAAGAGAGAGAGAGAGAGGCAGAGGGAGGAGACACAGGCAGAGGGAGAAGCAGGCTCCATGCAGAGAGCCTGATGTGGGACTCGATCCCGGGACTCCAGGATCACACCCTGGGCCCAAGGCCATGCTAAACCACTGAGCTACCCAGGCTGCCTGGAACACTCAAGTCCTAACATTTTCAAAAGCATTCTCTGTTTTTGCTTCTTCCCTTGTCCCACTTTGAGAGGCACCCCCAATTCGATTTTTCAACCCAGACTTTACCCATCCTCCAAGGCCTACCTCAATACTATTTTCTTCCGAACTGTACATGCCAGAATTAATTTCTATCCTCTCTGCTTCCAAGGAACTGTGCATTAATTACATTGCCTATTATAATCCAACCTGTATTATAGTCTTTTTAAATAACTGTATCCTAAGTCTCCTTCACTAATGCTGTGCTACTTGAAGTCAGGGAAAACATCAAACTGATCTTTGTTTCCCCCTTGCATCATGCTTCACACATAGTTGGCAAGCTATAAACATTAAGTTAAATTTGTGAAGTCATTAGATCACAATAGATTAGATTACACATAGATACCTGCAAACATTGCTGGCAAAGAAGTAAGCCTGATATTGTGATAAAGAAACAGAATAATGTGATGGTGTCACTTAACTCAATTGCCTGCATGTTTCGTGAAACAGAATGTCTGTGTTGTGACAAAAAAAAAAAAAAAACTTGAAAGAGATCGAGAAGATGTAGCACAGATCTGTTTCTCTCCACTCTAAGGCAAGTGGATGATGGAAATAAAAAGCCCCGCCCCCCCCCCCCCCCAAAAAAAAAGAAAGAAAAAGAAAGGTATTGGTTGGGGTGGATAACAGTAAAGCTGAAATACACTCTATGGTCTGAGACAAGAAAAAGAACCAAGATAAGAGATAGGGTTTTAGTAAAACTTCAAATTAATCTTATCATATTAATGTTATGCTTTAAATTTGTTTTAACTGATTTATTCATTGAAATATTTCTTATTTTACCTGTACCACAAGTAGGTCCATACCAGCCAGGCTTGCACTGGCAAATATCTGGTGTAAGACATTCACCTCCATTTTCACAGTGCCTGTTACAAACCACTAAGGTCATAGAATAAAAATAAAAGCAAAGTAAATTAGTCTTGGAATTGGTTATATTATTGGCTCTTACCTAGCTAGCTCATAATTGCCTATCACATTTTCTAATGAATGAGATCAGAAAGAAAAATAAAAATAATTTATTCTTTGGCTTTAAATGGTCTCTGATTCTCACATTCAGCTATTTTTTTGCTAATAGATATGGGGAAAGAAGAAAATCACTGAACTGAATGGTAAATAAGAGTTGGCTATTTGAGAAAATTATTAGTTATTAATGAAAATAATCATAGATATAAATGAAACAAGATAAACTTACATGCAAATCAACAAACTGAAATTCTTATTATCTCAAAGAAATGGTCAAGAAGAGAGTTGCTAAGAACAAACTTCTTTATCTTAGTACTGGCACCCAGGGCTCCTGGTGGTATGCAGAATGATAACTGTCATAATAAATCATGATGTACGTTCTTTAACTAGGCTCTGGGTTTATCTTAGTATTAAAGCCATCAACTATTTAAAGGAGCAGTTTCATTACATTAGGCTGCAAGAGAGTTCTGCTTACTTGTTTCACACCTTGGTCCTATAAAACCGTAAGGACAAGTGCAGAGATTTCCAGCCAAGCAGGTGCCACCATGTTGACAAGGTGGGCTACAATGTTCTGCAGAAACACATTATGTTATTAAATCAGCTATTAGGGAAAGGTCAGTTTATATTTACCAATCATAACCGCAATAAACTTTTTTGTAAGAGCAATTTATAAAAATTGCTGAGCCAAAGGCAGCTGTTCAACCTTCTCTTTTATAAAAAGAGAACTCAGTTCTCTTTTATTTTATTTTTTTAAAAAAAGATTTTATTTATTTATTCATGAGAGACAGAGAGAGAGAGAGAGAGAGAGAGAGGCAGAGCCACAGGCAGAGGGAGAAGCAGGCTCCATGCAAGGAGCCTGATGTGGGACTTGATCCCCGGACTCCAGGATCATGCCCTGAGCAGGAGGCAGGTGCTAAATCGCTGAGTCACCCAGCGTCCCAAACTCAGTTCTCTTTTACTATGAAATTTAATTCTGTGGGATTGACTATTCAGGTTTATACTCTAAAAACACCAGCAAATCATCAGCATGTTTTGGTTAGTTGGATGGAAATATACCATCTTAGGTTTCTTCTGAAAAGTGAGACTTAGACTTACATGTTCCTGCCCTAAAAATACAATACTCCTATATTTCCACAATTACTTTCATATGCTATCGATATTGAGTGTTCTATTAGTTCACTCTCTACTGAATTTAATTTGTTAATTTGTACCTACCCTTGACATGAAAGTATTTAATGTAACTTAGTTTATTCATAATTATTGTACCATCTATCAAAGTGTGTTCTTTAAAATGTTATATTAAAAATAACAAATGTGTTCTTTTAAAATATTAACCATTTTTAAAATGCCATTTCATAAACTCTCCAAAGATTTCAACCAAAATAATAAAATTATATGGCTATAGACATGTTTTTAAAAATCACTCTTCAGGATTCTTTTTACTATTTAGTATCTTCTAACTATTTGGATTTAGCACTTTCTTGGAGCCACATTTGGCAAGTTATTCAATAATCAGGTGTCCTTTGCTTGAAGCTAAAATATATGTAGGGATATGGCACCTTATAACTAACACATATTACTTCCGAAGACAATTTTACCAAGGACAAATAAGCTATTACTCTTTGGATGTCTAATTCTCTATTTTTAAGTTTTCAGAATCTTCAAATGAATTAGTTTTAGGGATGCCTGGGTGGCTCAGCGGTTGAACAGCTGCCTTTGGCTCAGGGCATGATCCCAGGGTCCTGGGATTGAGTCCCACATTGGGCTTCCTGCGGGGAGCCTGCTTCTCCCTCTGCCTGTGTCTCTGCTTCTCTCTCTGTGTCTCTCATGAATAAATAAATAAAATCTTTAAAAATTAAATAAATTATTTTTAATAAACATTAAAAAGCTTAGACTTCCTCACTAGCATTAATGAGCATATATTAGTATAAACACAGTAAAACTGGTTTATCTTTACAAAAAAACTTTAAAGAAGACAGTTTTATTTTGGATCTGTTATTTGATTTTTAATTTGAATTATCACCTTCATCACAGGTTGCACCCCCATGTCCCGGGGGACAGTCACAAATGTTAGGCTTGATACATTTTCCATGGTTTTTGCAATCAGGATGACATACAGCTGTGTAAAATAAAGCTCATGTTTTAGAAATGTCAATTATCAATTAACTTCATTATGTGAACTAATGAATACTATACCTACCAGTTTGGCAGTTAGAACCAGTGTAACCAGGTTTACATTTGCATATGTTTGGGGCAACACACTCCCTGCTTTTTCCACATGGGTGTCTACAAATGGCTGCAGAAATGAAGGAAAAAAAGCTGAATTGTTGATACAATATATACATGTTGCTCATAGACTTAACAAGGAAGATCAAATTCTGTGAAATTTGAAAATTTTGAGGCTGCTTATTAAGCAATAACCACTGCATTTATCCATAAAATTTTTCCCTTGTATTTGTTTTACTACTAGAGTGACTGAGAAACATGACTAATATAGTCAGAAAGAAGTACCATATGTGGTAATTACTCCCATAGCAAAGCCTGACGTTGAAGGTGGCTGCTAGCCATAAATGGGATTATAGTCTTCTTTCAGAGGTCTGTAAAGTTTCAGATACTAATCAGGTAAATGTTGGTAAATGGCAGGAATAATCAGAATATAAAAGTGCAAGAGCAAGATGCTAGGAACACATCCTAAGTTTATAGGTTTGTATTCCTTAAGCTTCTTTAACTCATGATATATTCTATTAGGCATTTAACATTTTTCTGAGGTAATCTAAATGTATGTGATTGTTTTGTTTTGTTTATTAATAATATGGAGTTTTATATTATAAACATGTAAGATTTGAAAGTTATTATTATCACTATTCCTACAAAAAAAAAAAGAAAGAAAACCAAAAAAACAAAGTAATTACTCTTAGTAATACTGGGAACAAAGAAATACTCCAACAAGCTCTATTGCTTAAGTTGGTCTCAAATAAATCAAAATACAAATAACACAAAACAAATAACAAAATAACAGCAACACAGAAAAGCTTCTGCAGTACCAAAGCCAACAATTTGATTTGCATCAAAGAAAACAATACTGATAATTGTGAAAAGTAAACGCTCCTTTCAAAATTAAAGTGATGCCCAACTTGTTTTATTCTCAAGAGCTAGAGGAATTACAGAGAAATCTAGTTTATGCAAATAAGTGAATATGCCAGAATTAGTAATTTAAATTACTAATGGGCTAAATGCCCACCATGAGCTGAAAAGAACCCAGACCACAATGTCATTCACATCCTTATTTTGTCTCTTTAGCTGCTTAATGCTAGGCAAGTGAGCTAGCCCTCTAAGGCTCTGCCTTCCTATCTGGACAATGGGAAAAATAACACTCAATATGTGGAGTCTTTATGGATTATATGGCATACCTGACAAAGAATGTTTCTATAGAGCTTGGAACACAGAAGGTACTCAGAAAGTATTTATAATATATAGTTTTAGTACTATTTGACATTATTTAAAAAATAACTCAGGAACACTCATGTTAATATTTTTTTGAAATATGAAGAGTATTTATACAAATAATTAACAAATACAATGAATAGAAATTGGTGAACTAAGTGGAGTAAAAAGAAAAGCATCTCTTAATTACTTAAATGTGAACCAAATAGTTTTCTTCCCATCTTCTGAAGAATTTTCATACTACCTCTGCAATTGATACCATCTCCATAATATCCAAAGGGGCAGCGTCCACATTGGAAGTGACCATCTGTGGTTGGCACACAAGAAACACCGAGAAAACAAGGTGATCCAGAACAAGTTGATATTTTCATCCATCCAGGCTTTTCTGGCAAAACAGTGATGGCTCTAGTAACTGATGAGGCATACCCATCTTTATACTGCGTGTAACTTTGGGCAGACCTGTTAATTTGAGAATTATGCCCTCCTGCCTCTGTTTGGATGGTGCTCTGTATAAAATCCTTTACTTCACCAGGGGAATGATTTGGGTTAACACTTAAAGAATTATGGTTGTTCATGGAAACTCCCAATTCCTTCAGACTGAGATTTGTACTGATAGTATGATCCACCTGTTCAAAGCCTGATATCTGATGGGAAAGAACTTTCTTTGAATTATTCATTTGAGTTGTAACTGATTTTAATGAGAAGTGTGAGATGTTACTGGGTGTGTCCAAGAACTTCTTGACAGTAGGAGGACTGTGGGTAAAGTTTGCCCCAGATGGTGAGTGATCTGTTGATGGTGGCTGAAATGCTGTATCTAAAGAACGAAAAAAAGAAAAAGAAATGTCAATCAATAACATTTATTAATATTCTGCTCTTCCCATAGTATTTAACATTAAGCAATTAATTCCTTCATTTAATGTCTATCACATGTATACCATTATACTAGGAGTTGTATCGCAATAAGAAGTCACCAATCAGTTCCTGCCTTCAAGGGATTTGTAATCTATTTGGATATGCCAGGTATATAGAATGTTAAACATTGTAAAAGTTAAAGAACAATAACTAATAATTTTATTAAGAGTTAGAAATAGCAAACAAACATTTATTGACCACTTCATACACTGAGGCTCAAAGCAAAGGAAATTACTCACAATTCATAATAATAATCTGAAGCAAAATTTTTTTAAAAGATTTTATTTATTTATTCATGAGAGACACACACAGAGAGAGAGAGAGAGAGAGAGAGAGAGAGAGAGAGAGGCAGAGACACAAGCAGAGGGAGAAGCAGGCTCCATGTAGGGAGCCCGACATGGGACTTGATCCCGGGTCTCCAGGATCGGGCCCTGGGCTGAAGATGGCGCTAAACCTCTGGGCCACCTGGGCTGCCCTGAAACAAATTTTAAATTATACAAACATACTATGTATAATTCTAAGCTAAGAATTTGAAATCTCAAAGAGATAAACTTTTTTTTTCAAATTATAAATGATTAAATTGACTGAAGAAGAAACAGAGGAATTGATAGAACAATTGCAGGGAAACAAAAATATTTTAAAGTCACCCCCAAATATGATGCCAAGACAGATGATCTAATGGAAAAAAATTACCAAATTATCAAGGAAAGAATATTTTATAAAACTCTTGCAATGCACAGAAAGAGATGAAAAGTTTTATAAACAATTGATCAAGTGGTATAATCCTATCATCAATACCATTTATGAAAATACATAAGCATTTTAAATGAAATACTAGCAAATCAAATGCAGTAGTGTAATTACAGACTCTTACATCAGGATGAAATAGACTTGTATCTCTACTAATCGAATTACACATAATTGCATTATAATATTAATAAAGAGAGCAATATAAAATGTTAAAAAGTAATTTGATACAATTTTCTGTTGAAACATTCTGAAAAAGTTAGCCTAATGAAACATTAACAGAAATAACAGCAAGTAATAAATGATGCTGAAAAACCATTTGATAAAATTTGAAAACTACTTCTAATTTAAAACTAAAGAGAATTCTTAGAAAGCAACAAATAAAACAATCCTTAACTGGGTGAAGGTTTTCTAGCAGAAACCTATCATGATATCATAGTTAATGGTGAAACATGAGAAGAATTTCCATTAAAACCATTAAGAAACAATTCTCTCCCTACACACTTTGCACTGGAGGTCCCAGCCATTTCAATGAGGGCCCAAGTTTGAGAGCTGGAACTCTGCAGTCAGACTATTCAGGTTCAAATCTCTCTTCTTTTACAAACTCTATAAATCAGAACAGAACACTTAACTCATCTATGCCTCTGTAAAGATGAGTAATATCTGTTAAATGGAAATAATAACAGTTACTGTCTATAACTATTGAGAGGACTGAATGAGATAGTATATAAATAATATCTGTCTAACGCTGGTATATCATGAATACAGGATAAATCATAATTACTACTATAATAAGAAAGTAAATAAGAGTTAGAGACAAATTCACTATTGGCAAGAGGTATTACCTATTTATAAAACAAAGAAAGAGAATAAACTATAAAAACAGTGTAAATAAGAGTGTTTAGTAAGGTAATGATGCATGAATACATTAAAATCAGATAGCTTTCCTATATTGCAGTAATCAACAATGATATCTTTCAAAATAAATAAGTGTAGTGATAATCTTGCAAGATGAATAGCTAATATTGCAAAATGCAAAAGCATAAAGAAAACTAATGTAAAATGTGTAAGGTCTTTATGAAGACAATTAGAATATTTATTGTATAAATCAAGAGTTGTAAAGATAGTACTATTTAGGAAAAGAAAAGGCATTATGAAATAATGAGCTTCTTATATTTTTTAGGGTTTGAGCTGATGTTGAATGACCAGGGAGTTATAAAATGTAACTTTGAAATGGTCACTTCCAGTCATAAGCTTCTCTGAAATCATCTTAAATGTCATTTGTTCATTATACAACATGCATTATTTTTCTAGAATATAAGCCAAAGGAGTCAATGGATTAGCGAGAAAAAGAATAATCTGTAAACTGTATTGTATAATCTTAAAAAGAAAAATCCCTACGGAAAAATATGTTGGTCTTCTCGGAAATAAATGGGAGGTATTACTCATCATTAAATTTTAGCAAGATCGTTACTTACTAGAGGCATTTCCATTTGTTGACTTACCACAGCTCTCTCTTTGTATGGCATTTTTACCATTCTCTTCCTTAGTTTTACTTTTGTTAGAACTTGTCAGAACCACAGTATGTGTAGTAGATTCATGTAAAATCTGTGTTTCAACTGTGGATGTATGCATGAAAAACAGACTAAACTATTACAAAATCAAAATACTGAAAGAACATACAATAAAAATGTCACTTGGAGGGCAGCCCGGGTGGCTCAGCGGTTTAGCGCCTCCTTCAGCCAGGGGCCTGATCCTGGAGACCCGGGATCGAGTCCCACATCTGGCTCCCTGCATGGAGCCTGCTTCTCCCTCTGCCTGTGTCTCTGCCTCTCTCTCTTTCTCTGTGTCTCTCATGAATAAATAAATAAAATCTTTTTAAAAAAAGTCACTTGGAATGAACACTTCACAATTTAGATTACAGAGCTAGTTTAAATGTTCCTCTTCAGCAAATCCATGCGTTATGGACTGAATTGTGTTCCCCCAAATTTATTTATTTATGCTAAAGCCCTAATTCTAAATGTGACTGTATTACCTTTAAGGAGGTAATTAAGGTTAAATGAAGTAATGAGTGAGGTCCTAATTCAACAGGACTGGTGTCCTTTTAAGAAGAGGAGGAACCACAAGGAAGGTGTACAGGTGAGGACACAGTGAGAAGGTAGCCATCTGTCAGCCATGGAGAGAGCCAGAAACCAATTCTGCTGGCACCTTGATCCTGACCTACCACCCTCCAGAACTCTGAGGAAATGAATTTCTGTTTTTTAAGTACCTTATCTGTGTTATTCTGTTATGGCAGCCCGATGTGAATAACAGATGCTCCGACGGTCTCACAGCCACCCAACCAATTTCATCCATCTGTGTTCTCCCAGAGAGTTTTGTCTTTCATGATATTGACTCCTATGTGTTTCTTTCATTTTCTAGTTAGCAACCTCAAGAATAAGAACTGTGCTGCATTTCCTTTTATAGTCAGTGACTCTGGTGGCTGTTATAAAACTAACCAAACAATATCAACAATAAAAAAAATATTTTGTATAAGCATCTTCTTAAATACACAAATGTCTGTACAGAGTTGAGAAATTTATTAATCACTCATGTGTAATGGGACTTGGTTCAACCTGCTTTTGTCTTAAGTTCCACTTGCTACAGGTTTCATTCAGGGAATGAGTCTCTGTGAAAGGCAGATTTTAGATCACTTGAGTTCATAGAGTGAAGGGTATGATACTGTTGAGTATTTGGGACTGTGTATGGAGGGAGAAATGTGAGTGGCTGAGCTAATAGGGAACTTCCCTTACCATCCTGCATTAATATCTATTTTTCACCAAAATGGGATCTTATTCACTTAACGATACCAAAATACGGTTCTTTGACACTGTCTTCTATAAATAACTTTTCTTTTTTAAGCTTTTAAAATGTTGGCATCCACCAATTTTTGTCCTCCCTTCTCTTAGCATTCTCTTTGGGCAATTTCATCCAGGACTTATGCCGCTAAGAACTGTATCTTTACTTTAACCTTCCCTCCTGAGTGCCACTTGAAGTCACCTCAATCTCTATGTATCCATACTGAATACATTCTTTCCCTTCCCAAATCACTTCTTCTTTCTTAGTTTTCATGCATGTTGTGTGTCTTGGTCAGCTCAGGCTGCCATAATAAAACACCAGAGACTGAGTGTCCTACCAACAGGAATTTATTTTCTTACCACTCTGGAGGGTAGCAAGTTCAAGATCAAGATGGAGGCCCTTTTGGTCTCTGGTGAGAGTCTCTTCCTGGCTCCCAGACAGCCACCTTCTCCCTGTGTCCTCACAGGGCAGAAAGAGAGTAAGTTCTCTGGTGTGTCCTTTTATAAGGATACTAATCCTATTGGATCCAAATCCTCCCTTATGATCTCATTTAATCTCAATGCGAATGCCAATTCTACACACTCATTTGCCTAAACTGAGTGCTTGGGACTTAGTAACTCTTTCCTTTTCCACATTAATATTAATTACAGACCACAGGTCATCAACTTGCTTCTTTAGTGTTTCTTTAAGACATTACCTCCTTATTAAAGGTCAGAATATCTTCATGTCTTTCCTATTTATTTGTAATATTGTCTTAGCTTTTCTTCCCACCTTCAGACTTGCACAGTTCCTCACGCATAAGTGGTCATCCTCCGTATGCATCTTGAGTAGACTTCTCAGATGTAAACTGTATCATGTTTCTCATGGTGTCTCAGTGATCTGGCCAGTGGCTAGTTCTCTAGCTTTAACTCTTTGTAGCAGTCCCTTTTACCCTCGACTTTAAGCACACTGAGTTATTCATAGTGCCCAAGGTGTGCTGTGACATTACATGCCTCTCTACCCTTATTCAAGATGTTTCTTTGCCCAGAAAGCTTCTCTCTCTTGACTGGATACATTAGATTTAGCTGTAACGATACTTCCTTTTTAAAACTTTTCATTATCCCTCCAGGTAGACATGATTCCCTGTCTTGTATTCCTCCTATTCTCTCCTGGCACTTCTATCAAGACACAGAACACCATACTGAACTATGTGATTACACATTAGACTCCCTGGTATTATACTCAAACCTATTAGGTCAGAGGGCATGTCTTATCTATTTTTGCATCCTCTGCATCCAGCTCAGTGCATGACACTTAAAGAATATATACCGCATGAATGCATGAATTAAAGAGATAATAGAACTGAGAAATTTGGATTAATTAAATGTAGCAAAAAACATTTCATGGCAGAAAATCGAGACGTTTACCATGACATATTTTCCCATCACCATAAAATCCTTTTGGACATGCACCACAATGATAGGAACCAAAGGTATTGAGACATTCTGCTCCTGGAAAGCAAGGCCTGGATTCACACTCATCAACATCCTCCTGGCAATTTTTGCCTAAACAAAATACAGATTGAGAGTTTAAATTATTTATTTTGAAAAACATCATATGTCCTATCAAGCACTCATTATTTGATTTCTTTTACCTAAAGATATTTTATTTTACTTTCCTAAAGACATCCTTATTTCTTTTACTTTAAGCTATGTCTTATAAATTCTGGAAAAGCTATCATACATTAAGAGGAATGTACTCATTTTAAAATTTACAGCAGAATTAAAAAGTCATTAACTAGATTCTATTTAACATTAAATAAAGACCTTTCAAGTACATAAGATTTTTTTCTATAAAAAAGAAGATAAGAAGGCCATTAATATTTTAAGGCAAAAAATTACCATATAATAGCAGCAATTTTTACCTTGTTACAAAAAGCTCAGGGAATTTTTAAAAAAGTTATTAGAATGACTGCCTGCTTAACTTAAGGACAACTTAGTGCAGTTAATGCATTAGCCGTGAAAATCCATGAAAATTTTACAGCATGCTACGAAAAGTTAATCTTTCCTCAGTAAAATTTTTTGAGATCAAGTATTGCTCTCTGAAATGCTTAAAAACTTAATTGAATTAATATATTCATAGTCATTTATTCATTAGAGTACAACATATGAATTCTTTAAATGTAGTCTATAGTTCAATAGTTCCAAATTATAAAATGATAGTTTTTATTTTAAGATTTTATTTATTTATTTGAGAGAGAGGGAGAATGTGAGCAGTAGGAGGAGCAGAAGGGGAGGGAGAGGGACAAGCAGACTCTGTGCTGAACATGGAGCCTATATAGGGCTTGAACTCAAGATCCTGAGATCATGACCTGAACTGAAATCAAGAGTCTCACACTTAACTGACTAAGCCACCCAGGTGCCCCTATTATTTTTATTTCAAAATGCTGAGAAAACTAGAAGACACCTAAATATCCTGCTTAGTTCTATTACAATGTTAAAATAGATGTCTTCAAGGAAAATATCAGCTCAATAATTGCATATTTACTTATTTAAAATTTATATCTAAAAAATAATAAAATAAAATAAAATTTATATCTGGAAATTAGAGGAACTATCGGTATGACATATAAAAAAGCCTTGGGAAATTAAAAGTTGTCATTCATATACTTGGTTGAGATTTCTAGAATCAGACACTTTAGGAAAATTAATGAGTTAGCAAATTTTATTTAATTTCAACTCTAACTTTATGTCATGATCTTTTTTTTCATGATCTTTTTATTTTTTTATTTATTTATTTTTTTTTCATGATCTTTTTAAGTTAATGAAATATCAACGTTTTTAAATGATAATTTTTACATTTCCCATGGCAAATTTCCTTATTATTCCATACAATTTTAATGGAAATTCATTAAATTATGTTTCTACCTACTAAATATATACAGAAGTGTTTGGGAACCTGCAAAATACTACATAGACATGGAATATTGCCATTAAAATTATGAAAATGGGAAAAATTGTAAGAGTGTATGTAATGTAAATCATAAAAGAATATGGGTAGCAAATGTATTTGTGATGACTTTTACTAGACTTTCTAAATGTGTATTAAAATCTTTAGGACCATATACTTGCTTGAGTAATCTGCAGATTAATTTGTTTGCAGATTAATCTGCTGTCTAACTTGTTCACATATTAATTTCATTCACGAAGAACCAAAACTTACCTTTGAGTTCAGGTGGACATACACAAGAATAACTCTGAAATCCACTAACACATTTGCCAAGACCACAGGGGTTTGACTGGCACTCAGTGACGTTCACTTCACAAAGACTGCCCTGAAAGCCAGGCAAGCAGACACACAGGTACATTCCACTTCCTGGAGGAGATTTAGTGTCTGACACGCATAATCCACCATTCAAGCAATCACAAGACTTCACAGTCACCTTCAAAAGAAACAAAAAGTAAATGCTCTACTTTTTAATAAAAGTAACTTCAGTTTAGACCCCAGAAATTGTGATAAGTATGTATGTTTATGTGTAAGTAGGACCAGATCACAAGTTTTGCAAAAAATAAAAAAAAAATAAAAATACATATATATTTCATGTACAAGAGTATTTGAAAAGATAGTTTAATAAAGCAATTATGCCAACTTTCAAGCGCATAACCAAAATATAAATGCTGGGGAAAATTTTTTAAATGTTACTAGATGATCGATCAATTTCTATAATGCAAGCAACACAATTGGAAAAAAAAAATCCCTGAAGTGTAAAACAGTCACCAGTTATCCCAAATATAGAGAATAAACAGTCACTTGAATTAACAGGTTAACATGACAGTACACAATTGCGCTTCATACTACTACTTCTCTATAAAAGTGTCCCAAATTTCAAGTGAATACAGTGTACAAAATACACTATTAATAGCTCATGACTGATAATACCAAAATAATAGTCAATAAAAAATGACCATCCGTGAAGGAAAAGTATATAATTATCAATCTTAGGTTGATCATTCAGAGAGAGAGACATGAATGTATTCTTTATCCTTGTCATAGTTAAATACAGGCCAAAATGGTCTAGGAATTAGTCATTTAGCTCCATGCTCTAGACTTGAGACTCTCCCTAAGGTTTAAATTCCAACAAAAACAGCATTTTGGCAGTTTAATTTTTCCATGACGTTGAATAATTTAGTTCCTCATCACAAATTAAGAATTATATTTTGAGTTTAAAATAGATAATGGTATTGTTAATTAATTCAGTGGCATTTACCTAATGATAAATATTACCATAATCGTGACTCTCGTTTCAGCATTACAGTCGTCATTAAAACGTAGAGTGAATTCCTGTGGGGTTTGGGACTCTGTTTTCCACATAAGAAGTCCTGAAGAGGAAACATTTGCTCCCTCAGGACCTGAGTCCAAGGTAAAATGGACGTCAGAACCTTCAGGATCAAAGGCCGTGAACTGGTACAAAAAGTTCTCCCCGAAAAATGTCTGTAATTTGTCTTGCGGTGTTTGAATCACTGGAGGTTGGTTGTCTGTCACAGAGAAAACATATACTTTATATTAGTGTAGAAAGATAAAGGAAAAGGGAGACTAGGCTACAGAGAGCTCTCACTTCAACATTCTGATGAAGTTTTTGAACTCTGCTAAAACATCCAATACCTACCTTGACTCCTTTTTCAATTTTTTTTTACATTTGAAATAAATTCAATTGCATTCTTAGAAAATGTAAAAGTAACCGGCAGGTGCAAGACTTCAAAAGTTGCTATGAGAGCATAAAAGCTCTTTGACCAGAGCATAAGATACGTAGCCACATTTGCATTCCCCAGACAGGATGCGTCTTCTCTGAGATCTGAAACTACTTCTGGATGTCGACCAACTAACTGCTTGCTCTTTCACTCTCTCTTCTTCATCCTCTCCCTTTTCAGCTTTACTTTCCCCCTCGACACCTTTCTTTCTTGTTCATTTTTCTTGTCCCCTGAATTTTCCTCACTGCACCTGTCTCCTCAGTTAGAACTGGGGGCCAGAGAGTCACAGCAATACTCTGCTCCTCCAAGGGCTTTCCTGCTGCCAAGCTCACATGCTGGAATGCTGGTTATTTCAGAGGGCACAGGGGGCTCCCTTTGTGCTCAAGTCATGCTTTAAAACATCTTTTTATACTGTCACATTAAAAAATGTCCCCCTTCCTTACCAACCGGCTTAACAGATAGGAAGAATAGCCTTTTTAATTGCGCTGGGTACAAATACACTCTGCTGACATGAACAAAGCACTGATGCCAAGAGAATGTAGTTCTGGCTCCTGTTCTGCCCTCATATATCTTTTTTTATTTAAGATTTTATTTATTTATTCATGAGAGACACAGAGAGAGAGAGGCAGAGGAAGAAGCAGGCTTCCCACAGGGAACCCGATGTGGAACTCGATCCCGGGACCCCAGGATCAGGACCTGAGCCAAAGGCAGACGCTTAACCACTGAGCCACTCAGGCGTCCCTGCCCTCATATATCTTTATATAATTTACTGATTTTAATGTCCTCACCCCTCAATATGAGAAATTTGGAATAGATGATATTTCCAGACCCTTTTATCCTTGAATATTATAAATCTATGATGAGTCAGTCACACCAAGCCATGAAGAACATAGACATCAATTCATAAGCTCTATTGTGTTTCCCTGGTCTCTGGCACTAAATTCTTCTCCAAATTCTCATCATCTTCCTATAACACCCCATGAGTCTTGCACCTGAGCGATGAATTATCTGACAAAAGGTCTAACACAGTAACAGAATTTTTATATACAATAATATATATAGTGATGTTACAAAGCACAGTATAAGGTTTTATGACTCAGATAAAATTACATGGGGGTGGGGGCAGGGAGTAATTATATAATTATATCTTGTCAATATTTTATGATGCCTGGTCTTTTGACTGAGGAAAGAGAATGAAGAAATATCTACATGGAATTATATAAGCTGTACTTCAGGAAGTGACAAATTTTATTTTGTATATTTTTTTATTGGAGTTCGATTTGCCAACATATAGTATAACATCCAGTGCTCATCCCGTCAAGTGACCCCCTCAGTGCTCATCACCTAGTCACCCCATCCCCCCACCCACCTCCCCTTCCACTACCCCTTGTTCATTTCCCAGAGTTAGGAGTCTCTCATGTTTTGTCACCCCCTCTGATTTTTCCCACTCATTTTCTCTCCTTTCCCCTATGATCCCTTTCACTATTTTTTATATTCCCCGTATGAGTGAAATCATGTAATGATTGTCCTTCTCCGATTGATTTACTTCACTCAGCATAATACCCTCCCAATTCCATCCACGTTGAAGCAAATGGTGGGTATTTGTCCTTTCTGATGGCTGAGTAATATTCCATTGTATACATAAACCACATCTTCTTTATCCATTCAGCTGTCTATGGACACCGAGGCTCCTTCCATAGTTTGGCTATTGTGGACATTGTTGCTATAAACATTGGGATGCAGGTGTTCTGGCGTTTCACTGCATCTGTATCTTTGGGGTAAATCCCCAGCAGTGCAATTGCTGGGTCGTAGGGCAGATCTATTTTTAACTCTTTGAGGAACCTCCACACAGTTTCCCAGAGTGGCTACACCAGTTCACATTCCCACCAACAGTGCAAGAGGGTTCCCCTTTCTCCACATCCTC
This sequence comes from Vulpes vulpes, assembly GCF_048418805.1. NCBI lineage: Eukaryota > Metazoa > Chordata > Mammalia > Carnivora > Canidae > Vulpes > Vulpes vulpes. The sequence continues at coordinate 92,340,737 of NC_132786.1, forward strand.
TCCAACATTTGTTGTTTCCTTTCTTGTTAATTTTCCCCATTCTCACTGGTGTGAGGTGGTATCTCATTGTGGTTTTGATTTGTATTTCCCTGATGGCAAGTGATGCGGAGCATTTTCTCATGGGCCTGTGGCCATGTGTAGGTCTTTGGTGAAATTTCTGTTTATGTCTTCTGTCCATTTCATGATTGGATTGTTTCTTTGCTGTTGAGTTTAATAAGTTCTTTATAGATCTTGGATACTAGCCCTTTATCTGATATGTCATTTACAAATATCTTCTCCCATTCTGTAGGTTGTCTTTTAGTTTTGTTCACTGTTTCTTTTGCTGTGCAGAAGCTTTTTATCCTGATTAAGTCCCAATAGCTTATTTTTGTTTTTGTTTCCCTTGCCTTCATAGATGTATCTTGCAAGAAGTTGCTGTGGCCAGGTTCAAAAAGGGTGTTGCCTGTGTTCTCCTCTAGAATTTTGATGGATTCTTGTCTCACATTTAGATCTTTCATCCATTTTGAGTTTATCTTTGTGTCTGGTGTAAGAGAATGGTCCAGTTTCATTCTTCTGCACGTGGCTGTCCAATTTTCCCAGCACCACTTATTGAAGAGACTGTCCTTTTTCCAGTGGATAGTCTTTCCTGTTTTGTTGAATATTCGTTGACCATAGCGTTGAGGGCCCATTTCTGGGTTCTCTATTCTGTTCCATTGATCTATGTGTCTGTTTTTGTGCCAGTACCACACTGTCTTAATGACCACAGCGTTGTAGTACAACCTGAAATCTGGCATTGTGATGCCCCCGGCTTTGGTTTTCTTTTTCATATTCCCCTGGCTATTAGGGATCTTTTCTGATTCCACACAAATCTTAAGATGCTTTGTTCCAACTCTCTGAAGAAAGTCCATGGTATTTTGATAGGGATTGCATTGAATGTGCAAATTGCCCTGGGTAGCATAGACATTTTCACAATATTAATTCTTCTAGTCCAGGAGTATGGAATATAATTCCTTCTCTTTGTGTCTTCCTCAATTTCTTTCAGATGTGTTCTGCAGTTTTTCGGGTATAGATCTTTTACCTCTTTGGTTAGGGTTATTCCTAGATATCTTATGCTTTTGGGTGCAATTGTAAATGGGATTGATTTCTTAATTTCTCTTTCTTCAGTCTCACTGTTAGTGTATAGAAATGCCACTGATTTCTGGGCATTGAGTTTGTATCCTGCCACATTGCTGAATTGCTGTATGAATTCTAGCAATCTTGGGGTGGAGTCTTTTGGGTTTTCTATGTACAGCATCATGTCATCTGCGAAGAGGGAGAGTTTGACTTCTTCTTTGCCAATATGAATGTCTTTTATTTCTTTTTGTTGTCTGATTGCTGAGGCTAGGACTTCTAGTACTATGTTGAATAGTAGTGGTGAGAGTGGACATCCCTACTGTGTTCCTGATCTTAGGGGAAAGGCTCTCGGTTTCTCCCCATTTTTTTTTGTTTTTTCCTCATTTAGAATGATATTTGCTGTGGGCTTTTCATGGATGGCTTTTAAGATGCCGAGGAATGTTTTTTTATTTTTATTTTTTTATTTCTTAATTTAATTAATTAATTAATTTATTTATTTATTTTTTGGTTTTCCCCCATTTAGAATGATATTTGCTGTGGGCTTTTCATGGATGGCTTTTAAGATGCTGAGGAATGTGCCCTCTATCCCTACACTCTAAAGAGTTTTGATCAGGAATGGATGCTGTATTTTGAGGAAGTGACGAAATTATATGGTACATAACTATGATGTGGGGTGTTTTTTCAGATGGAACAAAGTATCCAGACATTATCTGGACCTGCTATTATACTCAAGTAGTCACAGAATGGTAGGGCTGGGAGGCATTTAACAGATTCGTGAGTCCAGGTAATTTTATTTAATAGGTGATGAATGCATGGCTTCTGGAATTTAAATAGCTAGATATCTTGTCGCAAAACTAAAAAAGAATTAAGGCTAAGAACAGGATATAAAGCATTGGTCTCAAAGCAATGTTCTCTTTCCACTACACCCACCAACCTTACTGATGGATGTTTTATGTACTTACCTAGTACTTGAGAGGTTGTTTTGTTAGTAGCTATTTGACTTGTACAAACTGTATAGCTGAACTAATCGTTTCCATTTCTTCTATTAATAATTCACATTTGCTTTCAGTATCAAACGTTAAAATGAAAATCCCATACTCTATTGTAGTATAATCATAGAAATTACATGAAATAACATTTCACCTTATATTACATTCAAGCAAAGTAAATCATGCAGACAGGAAAGATGCTAAATTAAGCACAGTGTTCATCTTAAACACATTTATGTAACTCATGGTTTATAATCACTTAAAAAATATCTTGTAGAGAAAACATTTGGATTAATAAAGATTAACTTACTTTCTAAAACTGACCAGGTAAATTTTGACATTTTTGGTTTACAAATCAAACAAGGGCTGGTAGGATTTTTATCTTCTTCAACGTAGCAGAGTCCATCAATAATGCAAACATTTTCCTAATGGAAATTTAAAAAGAAAAACAAGATACTATAGTTAGTGTTTAGGAAAAAAATGTACATAGAAAGCCAGCATCACATATGTTGGTGATTCTAGTGATAGTATATTTTAAGTCTGCTTTGATTTTTTTTCATATGTCCTAATGGAACTGATCAATATGGAGAGAATAAGAAAACACTTTATAGCTTTATCTCTATGTAGAATTATAGCTTATAAATAACATAATAGAAAATCTGTCTTTTCTTCTTGTTTTGTTTATTGTTTTTTTACTGCTAACTCAGCTGGAAGTACTCTTTTAATAAAGAAATGAAGCAATTTTTTCCCCTGCTTATCTTACAGAAACACATTAGTTTATAGCATTTTCCCTTGCTCTAGAAGACCACTATGTCCTCTGAACATAGTGAAACTCAACCAGAACCATGGCATAATTATCCACACTTGACAATGGATAGCCTTTTACAAAATAGTAGAAAGAAAGGCTGATCTGCAAAATAATAATGTTAAATGTAGCAATCATTTTTAATCTGGGTAGAAGACCAAATTTTGTTCAGCATATATAAACTTTGCCCATTTAACAAAATCTCCTCTGATGTTACTTAGAACATGACGCAAAAATAAGAACAGAAAGAATATAAAACAATTGTGAGTTACAACATTTTAAAGGTATTTCTTGGGATGCCTGGATGGCTCAGTGGTTAAGCTCTGATTTTGGCTCAGGGGGTGATCCTGGAGTTCAGGGATTGAGACCTACACTGGGCTCCCTGAAGGGAGCCTGTTTCTCCCTCTGCCTTTGTCTCTGCCTCTCTCTATATATATCTCTCATGAATAAATAAATAAAATATTTTTAAAAAAGAAAAAAGTATTTCTTGTAAGATGTGGAAATGGAGTATTCAGAGGAAAGTAAAAATCAAACAACTTTTCAGAAACAGAAACTTCTTACTGATATGGTCTAATTACTAATCTCAAGGGAAGATAGATTTAAATTTTTAAATAATAATACTTTAAATGTGAGTATTATTTGATATGCTTCTCAGTTTTGAAGAGCTAACTAATATTAGATCCATGGTATCTATTAAATCAGCAGCTGGCATGTGAGAAAGATCTGTTGATAAACCCAGCAGACTGGACCTAGGTTAAGAGGGTGTGGCTGTGAGGATTCAGCTTTTTTTGGGTTGTTCTGTGATCCTTTCAGTGGTGGAGATTTGCAAGGTTCAATTAATTTAGTTGCCACAAAAAAACAAAAAACAAAACAAAATAAACCAAAAAAAACCTCCTTCCTGTAAAAGTGTTAGCCTTATACATTTTACAAGCTCCATTCAAATGCACACCACTTGCTACAAAAATTAGGTGATTGTGGAGAAAAATCTTACTGGAAAATAATTTTTAGTACTTAAAAAGAAATATATGCAGGAATTAAAATTCAATCTGAACCTCCTCTTTTAATTTTTTTTTAAAGAATAAACAATCTGCCAACTTCAAAACACAAAAGGTAGAAATCCTTTCCTTGCCATTTCAACAAGAGTTACAGTCAGAGTAACAATTTTAATTAACCTCATATAAACTTGAGAAACGCTTTTCTCCATTAGTATTTCTGATATGAAGGTGAAAAAACTAATATACCATTATCATGCCAGTAACATGGGAAATGAAAATACCTATCAAGTAAATGTGAAAATAAGTGAAAAAAAATACATACCTTTAGAGCACATGAGTCATTCCCATAGAGACCACAAACTTGACAAGCTCCATCATAAATGATCATTATTTTGGGATTACTGAACCTATAACCATCATTGGATACCTGTAAGATATAGTTTTATAATAAGATAATTTATTCTAAATGTAGCTTCAAAAATTATGAAATTTTAATATATATTTACTTTGTTTACAAATAGGATAATATATATACTTTTTACCTTTAATTGCCACTTCGCAATTGGTTTCTCACCCATCAGATTCATGGTATCAGATGGTTGAACATCAGGGGGCAGCTGACAATCAACAGTTCTGCTATTTTGAAAAACAGTATGCGTGTAGACAGTTTTTCCAAGGACCCATTTACTGCTATTATACTAAAGGCATAATGAGAAGGTAATTAACCCCTTTTAATTATGGAAATCTCTTGTTAGTGAATTACGTATAATCAAAATATAAATTTTAAAATGCATGCCTGGTATATTGGAATATATAATGAAGTAATAAAAGTGACATCCACAGTGAATTTTATCCAGAATAATGAAAACCATATACACCTTAATTTGACATAAACTGCTTCTGATGCCTCATGCATTTCTTATGGGTTCAGATCAAAGAAGTTACCAATATTGATCATACATAATGAATGTATGATCACTCATGTAGTGAGTTTTGTAGGAAGAGGAAACACATTTGACTACATAGCTGACACACAGTGGATTGATTTCCTACCCAGAAACTAATCTCTCCTGCAAAAGCTCCTTTCCACTTCTACTCAAAATTGGTCTTTCCATTCTTCCATCTGTGTGGTTCCCAGAACCCCCTCATATTCTTATATGACCCATCTTCCTAACTACACTTAACTACTCCCTGGTGGATCTAAGCTGAGCCAATGCTTTGATTATTTGGAATATTTTAACTTTGTACTAGAGGGTATGTTGGGCCAGTCCAGCTCTGGTGGCTTGAGGTGCAAGACACAAAGTTATGGAGTTATGGGGGCTGTGCTTCTCACTACGTGGAGAAAGTTAGTATCTAGTAAAAGGGGAAAAATGAAGCGTGCAGAGAAAAACAGAACTGAGACAGATAAACACACATATAAGTGCAGAGTTTTTATGTGTTCAAGCCTCAAGTTCAAATTATTCCTGAGAATTCAGCAATTACATTCTAATCCTGATTCTGTGAAAAACATCTTGTCCTCATAAGAAATACTATTTTTTCTCTGGGTAGTTCGAATGAATTTATGTAACTTATAACTAAATTCTAATCAGTTAGCCCTATTTAATAACTCAGAGGCATATCACACTTAGCCTATGGACTATTTTTCAGTATTAAAATGCATTGGTGTCTAAAAAAGAAAAGCCACAATAATTTTCTGTGTACTGGTAACTACACAGAAAACTAAAAGGACATGTTTTATTGATAATACTTTGATTTCAATTTTTAAAAAATTTCTGACTGCAGAATGCTTTCAATTGCTCAGAAATGGTCAAGGAGGGATGCCTGGGTGGCTCATCAATTGAGCATCTGCTTTTGGTCCGGGCATGATCCTGGAGTCCTGGGATCAAGTCCCACATTGGGGTCCCTGCATGGAGCCTGCTTCTCCCGCTGCCTGTGTCTCTGCCTCTCTCTCTCTCTGTGTCTCTCATGAATAAACAAATAAAATATTTTTTTTAAAAAACAAGAAATGGTCAAGGAGCATGCTGACACTTCCATACTGAGGGTCAGTAGGAGATGGGAAAGAAAGTAAGAACATGCTCACCTGTGGCCAACAGAAACTATCCTGTTAAGATTTGATGACTGAAAGAGTAGGCCAAAGTAGAAATTTCTACATTTAAGGGGGTTTGTACAATCTGGCCCAACAGATCGGTCAGTTCAGTGGTCCCCCTCTAGTCCCCCTCTAGTGGAGAGAAATTGACAACAATGTCTCAGGGTAGTCATGATATGGACACTTGGATGGACACAGGACTTTGTGCATTGAAACAAGACTCCAGCCAATGACTGGAAATCCAGAAATTATTTCCACTTGTCTTTGGAGAAGCCTACCCCAAATAAGGAATAAACAGAGTTCTATTTATTTTCCATTTATCCATATTTTGTGTATCTTTATATGCTGAGGACTCCCTGATGAAAAAAAGATCACAGAGGAAAAGACAGACAAATAAAATAATTTTAATATTGCTGTAATTGAGACTCAAATAAAGCTTAGTGAGAGAGAAAGAAGCCATTGAGTCTAGCACAGTTAGGGAGGCTTCTCTTCCTGAAAGCAGAAGAGACCGCCATCTGGACATTGGGAGCAGAAATGGAGAGAGTGCCATTCAGTGTGGCTGGAGGGGATACCAAGTGCAAGGCAAGGATGCATGAGACAGCATGCGATTTTAGTAGAACATGTCCAGGGAGTTCAAGTTTGCAAAATTAGACAAGAGCTGGATCACAAAGGGCTATTCATTTCTAGGATAGCTGCTTGGATTTAATCCTATAAGTATTTAAAAATTGGATTCTATAAACTCCTGACTGCTTTTTGGGGGGGGAAGGGAGTGAAAGAAAGGATTGGGTGCTTGCATCTCTAGATAAAAACTTGTTTAAGAGTACTACTGCAAAAGCAGAAAAGAACATCAATAATACGCTACGCTTCATGCAAAAAGAAGGAATTTATCTGTTCCTTTGCGCAAAAGAAATGCAGTAAGGATAAACCAGAAAATAATGAGAGTGGATACCTCCAGGGGATAGATGGAAATGGAATGGAAAAAAAGGATAATGGACAGAGTGGCAGAGATGATAAGACAGTGACATTTCTCTGTGAATACCTTTCACATGGCGCAGACCCTCAGAACCATTATATTATTTTGTATATTTTCCAAGTAAGTAAATAACTAAAATCAACTATAGTGTGGAGAAAATGCAAAGTGGAGTACAAATATTTAAAAATAAACCAAATTGTCTTACAAATGAAATACAAAAATATCCTGAACAGGGTGCGAAAGAAAATAGCTAATCTAAGTAAGTTCGGTTGGGGCTAGTGAACATGGATATTTCTTTCTGTAGTTCTGTATAGTGTGCTAAAGAATTTCACAGTGTGCTCTTTATCAGATGTTTATTTATTTTTTTAAAATATATTTTTTTAAATTTTTATTTATTTATGATAGTCACACAGAGAGAGAAAGATATAGAGGCAGAGACATAGGCTGAGGGAGAAACAGGCTCCATGCACTGGGAGCCCGACGTGGGATTCAATCCCGGGTCTCCAGGATCGCGCCCTGGGCCAAAGGCAGGTGCCAAACTGCTGCGCCACCCAGGGATCCCTATCAGATGTTTAGAAAAGGAATGTAATATGAGAATAAATATCACAGCAAATAATGTATCTTAAAGTAAGCACAACGTGTACTTTCCAAGAGAATACAAACCTACAAAACTCTTTCTTGGCAAATCACTTAATAGTAGTGTGATGTCATATAATTTATTCTGCCATGAACAACATGAACAACTTTACATGAACAACAGTAGAAATAATGTCTACTCTCTTGAGTAATACTGAAGTGAATAAAATCATACTTATTTCCGTTTTCTATTTTCTGTCTTATTTCATTGGGATTAAAATATTTCATGGTTATTTAGAAAAGCTCTACTCAAAAAACATGGAAGTAAGTAAACTTGTATCATGATTTGATAAAGACAGATATAAAAGTTATTTCCTCCTTAAATTCTCAAACCCAGTATTATATTTGGCTTCAGCAATTTAGAGAAAAAAGTATAAAGAATGCTAAAATATCATTTGTTGTTTTAAGTTTTCAAGCTTCTCCAAGTAAGTACTTTAAAGAATTTTCCTTAAAATAAAAATCCACTTGAATAAAGAAAAAGAAGAACATACAAGTAATCATCCAAATAAGGTATAATCTGATATACCAGTGTTCAGACTGAGTGATCATACGTGCTGTTTGTAGCCCAAAGAAAGAAAAACACTATTTTCTTTTTGAAATCCATAGTAAGAGAATATACAGGATAAGTGCAGTTAATCTTCATCTTTTTGTCCTGTAAAGGGAATTGTTCATATCCTTATGTCCTATAAGTTATACAGATTGTCTTGGACAAAAATGATCTCCATTCTTTGTGGTTTTACATTTCGATGAATACAGAAGCTTGCATATCAAGCTTAATATCATATTAATTTCTTAGTATGACTGGAATAGTGAACCAATACTGCAATAAGAATTATATAAAATAGTTTAATAGAGTTAACAAATAAGGGAGAAGCTTTAAGGTTAAGCAACTTAGCTATTTTCCTACTGAGCTCTCTGTGGATATGACATCTTTTGGGATTATGTTGCTAATTGGTAAACCAAATTAGTCCAAGATAAAATTAATCTGAATAACTCATAAATATAATTGTTTTTCAACACTAAATTTAACATACCTGCAGTTTAGTAACTTCACATTTAATTGAAGGTGATTCTTTGAAGCCTTTACCAAACACTCTCACTATCATACAATTATATTTTCGAATATTACAGAATCCAGCATTCTCAAGTTCTATAATTTCAGGAGGCATATCTTTTGGAAAGAATGATAAAACAAAATGGATAAATTTTCTTTAATTCCAGAAAAATAAACTAATTATTTTCAAGGTCCAAATTAAAAGCATATGGAACACAATACTTTGAAGTCTACTCCAAATATTAGCACATTAATTAAACTATTAAATATTAAGAATAATCTGATGTTAAAAGAAGTGTGACCCACCATCAAACCAATAAAAATAGCAATAAAGATATTACCAGTACCTAAATATGCAGGTTTAATTCATGTTTTAATAAAGTTTAATACCAATTATTTACAAGTATTAAGAAATTACTACTACAATGGTCTGTGTTTTGTTCTTGCCATTTTGGTCTGTGCCATAGAGATAGGTTACAGAAAAAAATACTTTTGTAATAAAATACTGTAATTAGGGAGGTCTGGGTGGCTCAGTGGCAGAGCATCTGCCTGCAGCTCAGGGCATGGTCCTGGGGTCTGGGGATGGAGTCCTGCATTGGGCTCCCTGTAGGATGCGGTTTCTCCCTCTGCTTGTGTCTCTGCTTGTATCTCTGCCTTTCTCTCTCTGTATCTCTCATGAATACATAAATAAAATATTTTTAAAAAATAGTATAACTAGCAATGTAATGTATTAAAATTCTTAAAAATTCTTAAACAGAAGAGGTATCAAAATTTCATTTAACTGTTATTAATGTTTTTAGGTATCATTGCTATCTTATATGCCACCATAATCTTAGATGTACTTTCAATCATAGAAAAAAAATTCTCTTAGCGGACAGAGTTAACTGATCTTCATATAGTTATATCTATGATTCTGGCATTGGTAAGATAACACAGTATTTGTATAAGCAAGATCTGGTTGTCAAAATAGATTAATGCAGCATATAAAAGTAATTGAGGGATCCCTGGGTGGCGCAGCGGTTTGGCGCCTGCCTTTGGCCCAGGGCGCGATCCTGGAGACCCGGGATCGAATCCCACGTCGGGCTCCCGGTGCATGGAGCCTGCTTCTCCCTCTGCCTGTGTCTCTGCCTCCCTCTCTCTCTCTCTCTCTCTCTCTCTCTCTCTCTGTGACTATCATAAATAAATAAAAAAAATTAAAAAAAAATAAATAAAAGTAATTGAATCCTCTATTGGCAAAACTGAAGTGAATAGAACTTTACTAGCAGTGGAATATAAAATCATAATTTGTGTACTCAGAATCCCAAAAATGCTTATGAAAATTATAAAAACATATTTGATAGTTTATGCTTTCATATTCGACAAACTGTTTACTAAGCAATTTCTATTTTTCTGGTTATTCTAGGTACCTGGGATATATAGCCAGAATAAAGATCCTGCCTTCATATAACTTACATTCTAATATAGGAGGACAAAAAAATAAACATATGAAAAATAAAGTGTATAACATAAATGTTTTCAAGACTAGGGAGAAAACATCTATATTAACCATATGAAGGGACATAAAGACTATAGACTTGTGTGAAGAAAACCACTTTATTTTGAATGACCATGGAAGAAGTCTCAGATAATATGACATTTGAAGAGAGATGAGAAGGAAGTCCTTCATGAAGATACATGTTGAAAGAAGTAAATGCAAAGATTCTGAGGAAGAAGCAGGTTTGGCCCTTTGAGAAACAGCAAACAACCACTTAAGAATACTGGGGAGCAGTGAAATGAGTTATAGAGAGAATAACAGATGAAATTCAGTGAGAGAGGAGACTCCCATTGGATAGGGGCTTCTAGGCCATGGTAGGGAATGTAGATTTTACTTGGAAGGAGAGGGGAGAGCCATTAGAGAGATTTAAGCAGGAGTACTGTGATCTCACTATCATTTCAAAGGGATTACTATTTTTTTTTTAAGATTTTATTCATCTATTCATGAGAGATACAGAGAGAAAGGCAGAGAGAGAAGCAGGCTTCCTGCGAGGAGCCTGACGTGGGACTCAATTCCAGAACCCTGGCATTACAACTTGAGCCAAAGGCAGACACTCAACCGCTGAGCCACCCAGGTGCCCCTCAAAGGGATCATTTTAGTTGCTGCGTGGAGAATAAGCTTTGAGAGAATTTATAATTAGGTGAGAGCTAATGGTGGCTTGGACTAAGTTGTACCAGGGGAAGAAATGAAAATCGTTGAAGCTAGAGCAGGATTTGCTCCTAACGGATTAAGCTTGAGGCATGAAAAAAAGAGGAAAAGTCAACATGACTACAAGTTTTTAATGTGAACAGTAAGAGAAATGAAGTGTGCATTTACTGAGATGGCAAAGTCTGCAGATGGAAAAGAGCAGGATGGTGGGGGTAGAAGGAAAATCAGGAGGAGTAATTGGTTTAATAGCTAATGAAATCAAGTAGATTTTTTAAAAAAGATTTTATTTATTTGTGAGAGAGAGAGCAAGGCCGGGGTTGGGGGCAGAGGGAAAGGGAAAAGCAGACACCTCACTGAGCAGGGAGCCTGAGGAAGCACTTGATCCCTCGACCCAGAGACCATGACCTGAGCCAAAGACAGACGCTTAACTGGCTGAGCCACCTGAGCGCCCCTCAAATTGATTTTTAAAAATTTCTTTCTCTTACATATTGAGATATAATAGTTTGTACCATGTAGGTGGACTAGAGAAAAATTAAGCAAATTGGTATGATTAGCAGAATATTATAAACACAGTACTCAAAAAATATTAAATTTGAGTTCTAGAAAAAATAATTATTCTTTACAAGTGGAGGGATGAGCTGTGTGCAAAGACCCTGAGGTCAAGAGAACTTGGCTTTACAGAAACCAAAGTGGGTCGAATGAAATGAGTAAGGGTTTTAGTTGTAGGGGATGACTGAAGAGTTACTGCGTGCCTGATTATGTTGTGCAGTATAGGCTACTATAAGTACCTCAGCTTTTACTCTGAGTAAGATGAGACACTTTGGAAGAATTATTACTATATTGATTAAATAATTTGTGTTCTTTGCCCTATATAATCTGAACAAATATTGTTAAGATACTGAAGGTAAAAAACAAAGAATTTTCATAATCAAATAACATACACAATATCGAAGTTGGAGAGTACTTACCATGCGAATCACTGCAGTCATAGGAACCAAAGCCAGGGGAACATGCGCATCCCCATTCCATGCACTGCCCATGGCCGCTGCATAAATTGGGGCATTTTAGTACCAAGAGAATATCTTCGACTGACTTGCTATTTTCTTCTGCATTGTATTTCCCCTCTTCCAAAATTCTCTTTTCACATTCATTTTCTAAAAGAGCCACACCTGCTTCTGCCCAGCTGAGGTCATCTTTTAGGAGAACATCCTTAACACACATATCTATAGCATTGTCCAGACTCTTGCCCAGAAAGGCAAGACAGCGTCTTCCTACACTAGAGTTGGCAAGAGTCTGCTGGCACAGTGCCAAAGTGTGGCCTTCGGTGAGACCAGAGGGTGTGGGCCACGTAGGGACAAACTCCTGGTGGACATCCTCAGTATGGTCCTCAGGGAAAAAATAAGTCAATTCTTCTAGGTCACTTTGGCTGAGACTCTGGAAAGCAAACATAGGAAGAAACTCATAAAAGTTTTGCCGTTTCCATCTGTTTTGTGGATCCCGCCTCATTTCCTGGCTGTGGCTCCCCTGATCCTGTGTATGTTTCCCGTTGTCCAAAGTCTTCGGTGCCTCTTGTTTTTCATTTCCAGGATGTTTTTGTAAATGTAATTCCAGTTTGCTTAGGTTCACATGCTTTTTTTCTTGAGACAGGAAGTTCAAGTTATTTTCTTCTCCAGATGTATACTCATTTATCCCTCTGATGAGAGCTTCTGAATTAATATATTCAGAGGTGACATCTAGTTCTGGTATCAGGAAAGAGAATTTGGCATGTTTGAGATCTTTGCAACCTGAAATAATCTCTTGTTGAGATATACTGTCCAGGTGATCAAAAGGATATAATGAATTAGTGTTCAATGAGCAGCTACAATAGGAGAGTTTTCCAGGTGATGGCGGAGAAATTGGCATTGTGTCAAACATGCTTTTCCCCGGCAAAATCCTTCCAGGTGAAAAACAGAAAAGAATAGTAAATTGGACAAGAACATGTTTTCTCAGTAGTGTGTTGCAAAAAAAATCTGAGAATCGTGTCACCAGTTTAAGTCAAACGTGAATACAATAACAAATGAAAAGTTTACCTTCTTACCTCCACTCATTAATAAAAGCAACACAATTATTAAATGTTAGATCAATTTTTATCCCATTTTTATTATGGAAATCATTTTCTGGGTTATTATCAAAGGTGCCACAGAGTCCCAGAGTGTTTCGGTAGTCTAGGCTAGGGGCTCTGATTGTTAAACTCATGCCCCATTCACTAAGATCAGCACGGATAAAAGCTCCAGAAGAAAACCAGATCTGAAATACAGAAATAAAAGATGCTTAAACAATATTCAACATGGATTAAGAAAAAAACTATTATTTGAGAAGAAATAAATTCATTTATTCCTTCAATATAAAAAGAGAACAGAATACTGATTTTCTTCAGACTACAATTTTCCTTTTAATGCTATATGTCAAACCAGTGGGCTTTTGCACTTTGCTGACTTGAAATTTGATCTCCATCTTGATTCTTTCATTGATAAATATTGTTCAAGCCTCTTTCTTTAAATAAATTTAAACTAAGGTGAGATATTTTATACAATCAAAACAGTTATAGATGTTGAGGATAATGTTTACCAAGTAATGTCTCTGATGATAATTAAATATAGATTTTAGACTACCAAGTAATTAATTTATACAGATAAATATAATTCCAGAAGAATATATGTTCCTGTGGCTAATCAATATTCTCATCTTCACAGTAGGCAAATTTAATCAGAAGTCAAATTATAACCAGGGCATATCTGGGGAGTTGGAATGAGAGCAAGGGGTTTGTTGAATGATCTTAATAGCCTGTGTCATCTGTGATCCTCCTTGAAGGCCTATCACCACTCCCAGATCAGGGACTTGAATGTTGAGAAACTATCCTCTAAAAATCATGAAGATACACCATCTGTGTCTGTTCTTCTGACTCCTTCTCCTTTAATTTTTTAAATTTAAAAATGGCACTTTTTTCTCTTTATAGAAATGGTAAGTGCTCATTCCTGAAAATTATTTGAAAAGCAAACAAACCTTATATTACTTAATTCAATCTGAGCTAGTTAATATTAATGTGGTGCAGATTCTTCTAATTCTTCTTTCTTCTAAAACTATCTTTGCCTGTCAATAAATACAATCAACTCCAAAAAATACAATCAACTCCAAAACTTTAATGACCAGAAAGTGTTCTATTATATGACATCACTTAGAGTTTTGGTTAACCTAAAATATTCATGACTGATTAATTTCAACTTTTTCCTTTAGAGAGAGATGCAATGAATATCACTGGGGCTCTGCATATACTTAATTATTTATTATGGTAAATTTCTAGAAGGAAAACTTCTTGAAAAATGACATGCAAAGAATTTATGCATGCATAATATATGTGTTCTCTGGAAAGAGTGTAGATACTATTTCTACTCTTGCCAATATTGTATGAGATGTTTAATCTGCATTTCTTTACTAATGAGGTTGTGGTTTTCATATTTTTGTTGGTTATTTATACTTTTGGATATATTTATCAGTTTTATTTCTTTTGTAAATTGCCTGTGTATATTATTTGTTCATTTTAATTGGAGTGCCGGTTATTAGTAAAGTATAAGATTGTTTTCTAAGAGCACCTGGCTGGCTCAGTCAGTAGTGGTTCTTGATCTTGGGGTTTTGAGTTCAAGCCCCACGTTGGCTGTAGAGTTTCTTTAAAAAAAAAAAAAAGATTGGAAGATAGAAAAATATTTTTAAAAGGGCATATTTTCTCTACTAGCTGTATGTTTTATATGTAGAAAATATTTCCCCAATTTTTCATTTGCATTTTGGTTTTTTGAGGATGGAATTCAAATATGTAACATTATGTTTAAAAATTCTTGTTCACCTCAGGTAAAAAAAAATTCACCTATCTTTTCTACTATTTTCATTCAAATTTGAACCTTATTCACCTGGAATTTACTTTCTTGGAAGATAAAAGGAAAATGACATTATAACATAAAGAGCTTATAGATGTCAAGCATTATTTTAAAATATTAATGAATACATATTCTTGGATCTGTTTGTTGGTTTTCTAATCTCTTCCATGTACCTGCCAGCCTATTCCTGAGGCAGAACCACCTGTACTCATTTCAAAAATTGGCTAACTACTCCTGAATATTTATTCTTAATTATATATTTCATTTCTGTGTAACATATAATTTATTAGGTACCATCAAAAATAATTTTTAGGAATGACCCATCAAGTTACCAAAATCTTAAAATAAGGCTGCTTAGATTTAACAGAGTCTTAACCATGTTGTGTCTATTTGTGTGTGCAAAGTGAAAAAAAATGTTATTCCTTCTAAGATCAGTATTAATCAAAAAGCTATTTTGGGGAAAAAAAGTTATGTTAGAAAACGATAGTTCTTAATTTAATGGAGATGAAAAAAAGTTCAGACTTTAAGCCAAAATCTATAGGAAAAAGAGGAAAAATACTTTTAATTGTAAAGAATTATACATACTGTGACTTTTCTTCCTAAATAAGATTCACTTATCTTGACATTGCTGGTTACATCTTGACTCTTTACAGATAAATATGGCTGTGATTCATGTAGCTGACCACTGCACATGTCGAAAGTTACTACATCACTTTCTTCTTTGGCAACAAACCCGCAGTTACATGACACAGGATAGTGAAGGCTTCCACAGTCCCACTGGCGTACATGGACTTCAAAATCACGTGACATACTCTTATAAAGCACGAATGTTCCAGTCTTGAAATTATCATATACCCTATCATTAACAAAAATCAACTGCATTAAGAATTGGTACAAAATACCACAGTAATATGTTATAAGCAAAAAAAATGTGTGTTAAATTTATTAATACACATTCAATATATTTTGATGCAAGAATGAAAAATCCATATTTCTCATAGCTTCATATTATTTTATTAAGATTTACTTATTTGAGAGAGGGAGTGCATGCATGCATGTGAGAGGGAGGAGGGGCAGAGGGAGAGAGAGAGAGAATCTCAAGCTGACTCCTTGCTGAGTGTGTAGCCCTACAGGAGGTCCCTGCCAGGAACCTGAGATCATGATCTTGAGCCCAAATCAAGAGTCTGATGCTTGATCGACTGAGCCACCCAAGCATCCCTGCTTCATATTAGTTTAGAGAACTGAATGAAACAAAGTAGTGATCTCACTACTTGTTTCTTCCTTTCACCACTTCAGTCAACTCCTGCTAGATTCTTCTCCTCTCATCCTTGCTGTATTTTTTTTCTTCATAGCACCTATGTTCCTTAGATACACTATGTATTTTATTTATTAATTGTGCATATCTCTCTTTACCTATATAGATATAAGCTGCATGAGAGCAGAGGATGTTTGTTTTATGCACTGTCATACCCTCAGCATTTAGCACAAAGTTTGTCACTCATTGCACAATTAATCTTGTTGAATTATAACCAATTAAAGTAATCCCAACTATGCTTTCTGGAGGCTTTTCCACTAAAACTTCTAAGCTTTTCATTGTAACCATAAAGGATTCTTGCATGTGGGATCAATTTCCACAACTTTTCAACACTTGCTCCAACTTCTAGATTATCATTTGCTATGGAGTTCAAAATCTATTTGCTCATATTGAAAAATATTACTGACAATGATCACATTAAAAAATTAAAAAAATATATTTATTTATTTATTCATGAGAGACACACACACACAGAGAGATAGAGAGAGATAGAGAGAGAGAGAGAGAGGCAGAGACATAGGCAGAGGGAGAAACAGGCTCCCTGCAGGGAGGCCGATGTGGGACTTGCTCCCAGATCCTGGGATCATGCAGAGTGCCTGGGTGGCTCAGTGGTTGGGCACCTGCCTTCCACTCGGGGAGTGATCCTGGGATCCGGGATCAAGTTCTTCATCAGGCTCCCTGCGAGGAGCTTGTTTCTCCCTCTGCCTATGTCTCTGTCTCTCTGTGTCTCTCTGAATAAATAAATAAAATCTTTAAAAAATTTTTTGTAAAGAATAAATTACCTTACATCATGAAGAAAATTTTGACTCAACAAAGAGGTGTTCTTATAATTTTCTTTAGTGACATCTTAAAATTAAATATTTCCCAGAATGGTATAACTGAGTTTAAATCCTCATAGGTAGATATTAATAGCAAGATAGCTTAGATTACTTTTTGATCATTTTGCCCACTTTACTTGCATTCCAGGGGCAGATATCCAGCTATTCATGATGGCTACAATAGTTTTACCCTGATTATTCTCGTCATGAAGTAGAAATGCTTAGTTTTAAAAATAATTATAATGTGTTAGTCTAATCATTTTGCCTAAATCCTAAAGATTATTTCAGTATCATTCAGAAATGTAATATACTAAAATATCACTAAAGAAACCATTATTAAAAATAACTAAATGATCAAGTTGAAATGATTGTTCATATTTGCAAGAATTTTCATTTTTACAAATTCAGCTCACAACTAATTTGTGTATTTACCAAGGGCCAAATTTTAAGGTAAAAACACTCCATACAATTAAATCAGTAGTTTGAAACAAGCCAGCGATATCCATATATGCCTTCCCTTCTAATTTTTCAGTGACGAGGATGAAGAAATAATAAAATAGTAAGATATTTCAAACAAGACAACAGCAAAATCCAAAGAAAACAACAACTACTATAAGAAAAAACTTTCAGGAAATTACCTGCCATCAAATGTAATTATATGTGGGTCAGTAAATGAATAGCAGTAAGCAGTTGGGACATCCTTTACTTTGATCTTAAAAGCAAAGATATTTTTGGTAAATATTATCATTAATCGTATTTACTGATACACAATAAATTTCTTAGCAATCTCAATGACTTTTTCATTAATTATTGTTTTATCATAGTTATTGAAATTGAATCATTTAAAATGGAAAAAACAATTTTGAAATGAAAAGTTTACAAGATGCATTGATCAAATAAATATATATATTTTTAAAGCTCCAATTGTAAAGATATTTTTGTAATTTGTCAACCTGGATGCTGTCTGGAATGTAGCTGTTCCACAGGAAATCCTCATGAACTATAGGCTCCACTACAATGTTTGTAACTCGATCTCCATCTCGAGAAAAATCTGTTACAGCAGTGTAGTACACAAAAGCATGGCTACAGGATCCATTAGCACAGGATGATGTTCGGTGAAGGTCCACGTGACAGGAAGACAATGCCAAATTTAAACCTAGCTGTTCTTTACCTATTTTGTGAAAGAATACATTGAGATTTTTTTTTAAGGAAATATACCAACCAAAACATGTAATAACTTGATTAACATGGAACACTGAGTTGAGAGATTATTCTTATTTTCTATAATTTAAAAAATATGGCTGTAATTTTGTCTAAATAAAACCAAAGCTATGAACCCTTCCCAATCTTTACAAATAATTAATCAACTGCAATATAAACATATATCTATACATACACAGTACTATTTTCAATAAGGTTATAAACCCATGTGTACCTGTAAAAAATCCAAAAGCAATATATAAGATTGATTGTATTTCTGTAAAAAAAATCATAATTCTACCACCAAGGAATATAATTTGATGTTCTTTCCACCTAAAAATTGTGCTTCGTGTCCAGATATGTCTGTAATATTTCACAGGGTTTGTACTTATGTTCTATCCATTGATGAGTGTTAGCAATGATTATTGATAGAGATGATTATTGTATCATCATCTTAAAAATGGAAAAATTAAAATAAATTAAGTAACTCCATACCAGTAATGAACTCTCTATTGCTTTTCATCTCCCAAATGGCCCAATATATTCAGAGCCCTAAGATGCTCCCTTTCCTATGGAACAAAGAATAAAAACTAATAATTTAGAAAGAAAATGGTAACAGAAGAGAAGAACATCGCAAATGTGTAACTAAACAAAAAGGATAGATTGCTCCAAAAACTGGCAACAAGGGAAGTTTGCTCTTATATCTAATCAATGATTACAAAACCTTTTTGAGATGTGGAAAAAAAGCAGCAGTCATTAAAAACTTTCTATTTTCTTTTCTTCCACACATAATTTTCAGTATAAAATTATACTGCTCTGACATAGAACACTGCACTAGACTCCAAATTCCTGAAAAAAAAAAAAAGTTCCACCTCGTACATTTCTTCCCCAAGAAATACATACTGTTCCTATGCACTTAAAAAATAACAGAAACATCTAAACTCTTAGCCAGTTCCCTAAGGTAATTATGGAATATATCTGGCTTGGATATAGCCCCTGACATCATTTCCCTTGATCCACAGTGTGAGGGCCAAATACTGTTCTCTGTAAGCCTATAAAAATTAGCTCAGTCATTGTAGAAAATCACTAAGAGACACCAACTTGTTCCCTATGGAAGTAGATACACTTAAAAAATGATAAAATGAGGCATATCCAGAATGAAATCCAGGAATTTTTCTCCAAAAAAAGGGAAATTATTTTTAATTGAAAAATAATGGGAACATGCCAATTTCTAAAATGTAGAAAATATATCGCTTTCTTATTATAATAATGCTTGTCTTGTTGAAAGAATTAAGAGCACAAAAATATAGTTTAAAGTAAACTTGCAGCTGAAGAAAATCTTTGTCTAACACAGGTCTGGAAAATATTGATAACATCATCCTCTTCCTATTTGCCCCTCATAAACTATAGTAAAATTTACAAAATATGTCTTTCACAGATAGTATGAAGTAGAATTATGTCAAGCAGTCTGATAGACGGTTTTAGTGCATATTTCTGTGCTGAATTTCACAACACAGTGTTGTTCATGATGCTCCTGAAATCTAAATAGGTAGTGGGGTATTACCTCAGTCTCTGCTTATTGTCAATTGTCTTGGGATAGCCTCTCCTGATGCCTCTATTTCCATATTCATCTCTTTTCTGAGTGCAACATTCATTCCCATTGGACTCTCCTAGCATTTTTATCCGTTTCTCTGGTTTAATTTGATATAACATAGACATGAAGACCTAGATACATTGTATTTGGTGTATTTACTACATAACAGTTTATGTCTTATGGTGAAAAACTGTATAAACAGAATCTCTCTTACAACTTATATTCTAATTTATGTATCTCTTACATGCTTTGGTCTCTGCTTCTAAGTCTCAGGGGGAGAAATAAAACTCAATAAAGCCAATGACTGCTATATATGGTCTGTCCTCTCATAGTCTATCGTGTTCTATGGGAGAATTTCATCTCTATCTATAGGCTATGACAGTGACATATATGCAGCCATGCATCATACAATCTATATAATTAGTAATTTAAATAGAATTTTAAAACAAAAGGTCTCAAACACAGCTTATGTTAGAGAGAGGTTAGGAGATTGGCGTTGCCCAAGTTTGAATTTATGTTAGCATAACATATCATACCTCCCTAGTTAGGAGTATCTGGAAAAACTTAAAGGGCAGTTTGTCCCTCCAACTCAGAAAACAAAGCAAAGAAAAAAACATAAGTTGGAGGAGGAGAATGAGGAGGAAGAAGAGAAAGATGAGGAGGAGCTGCTCATTACTGTCTGTTTGATTTTTTTAATGTGAAGTTGCTGCTGTCGTGTGTGTGTGTGTGTGTGTGTGTGCGTGTACGCATGCATATAAAAATGTATGTGTGTGTGTATATGTGCATAGTCAGTTAATTAGTTTAAAAGCAAACCAAAAAACATTAACCAAACATTGAGAATTACCTTAAGGCAATAGATAGCACCTTTGCTCTCTAAGAGCATATATTTTAGGCAAATATGCTAAACACATAAAAAGACAATAAGGCTATGAATGAAAAACATCAAAATACTTATATTGAAGATTTAGTTCCATAAGAGCTCAAAGTCAATAAAAATTACTTCTGCCTTGATTAAAAAGGAGGGAAATTGGACCGGGCCATAAAAGATACATCAAGGGGAAAAGAAGGAATAAGAGAGCTAGCAGAGAGTTAATGTGTACTGAGTTTGTGGTCAAACCCAGGAGGGATAAATGTGAATTGCAACATAGATTGTTTTGACAGTCATAAACATGGCCCAGTATTATGAACATGACTGAGCTGTAATTTGATGTAAACACACAACATAATGAATTATACGTGTACACTCCAGTGACTTTTTCTAGAAGAAAAAAAGCATTAATTATTATTTGAAATCTAATAAAATTAAGGGAATTTAGTATATTACCTTGCTCAACAGTTTTCAGTTTTAATGAGATTTTGCATTCCTGGTCAAGCTCATTGAATTCCGAACAAATGACAGGAACTGTGCTCTCTATCTTCAACTGATATTCTTTCCCATCTTCTGATATAGTGCTTAATTCAGGGTGTAACTGGTATAAGAAAATATGTAGAGCAGATTTGTAGAAATAGAATTTATTCCAAAGACAAAAATTTGCAAGAGCAGTTTTCTCAACAGCTCATATTTTGCCAAATAAGCTGGGAGTAATAACCTTAAACCCTGGAATTTTTTTAATTAAATAAGATCAGTTAAAACCAAACCCTTAAAAACATTAGCAGTGTGTAGAGTCACTGGACTGCTCTGAGTTAAGGCATAATCTGGTTCCCCAGCCTGTTAGGCTGTCTGGTAGGAATCTGCCTTAGCGATTATGGTTCTGGGAATGGTTACTGAAGAACGGAGGAGACAAAGAAATGCCTACACTCTTTCATTTGTTTGTTACTGTTTACTGACTCACCAAGGTTAAGAGTCTGTTTATTCTTAGGGATTAATATCATCCCTAACATAAGTTACAAAACTAAGGGTTTTTTCTTCAGTTTTTTATTTAAATTCTAGTTAGTTAACACACAGTGCAATATTAGTTTCAGGGGTAGAATTTAGTGATTCATCACTTACACATAATACCCAGTGCTCATAAGTGCCCTCCTTAATACCCATCACCCATTTAACCTATCTCCTGCCCACCTCCCACTATCAACTCTGTTTGTTCTCTATCATTAAGAGTCTCTTATGGGGATACCTGGGTGGCTCAGATGGTTAAGCATCTGCCTTCACCTCAGGTCATGATCCCAGGGTTCTGGGATCGAGTCCCACATTGGGCTCCCTACTCAGTGGGGCACCTGCTTCTCCCTCTCTCTCTGCTCATGCTTTCTCTCTCTCTCTCTCTCTCTCTCTCTGTATCCCACAAAAATAAATAAATAAAAATCTTTAAAAAAAAGTCTCTTATGGTTTGTCTCCCTCTTCTTTCTTCCTCTCCCTCCCATATGTTCATCTGTTTTGTTTCTTAAATTCCACATGAGTGAAAACATATGGTATCTGTCTTTCTCTGACTTATTTCGCTTAGCATAATGCATTCTAGGTTCACCCACATTGTTGCAAACAGAAAACTAAGTATTTTTGAATATATAAATTGAAATACTTTTGTCATCTCAAACATCTCAACCTTCAGCTTATTTCACAGCCTCTGTTTTCCTCATTTGGATTATGGAGTATTGAAATCTAAAACTGGTCCTATCCCAGTTCATAGATCAATCCTTTTTTGAGGCAGGAAGTTTTTACTCAGTCTTGATTCTTGTCTAGCTCTCAAACAGATGCTTCTTAGCACCGCACTGTCTTCCTGTTAGCCTAATCAAAAACATTTTCTGGGGGCTGACCACTGACACTGATACTGTCTGCTGAGTGTTCACCAGTGGAGATCCAAAGGTTCTGTGTTCCGATGTCTGAGCTCTGCTCTCCTTCCACTGTGATTATGCTGTTCTGGCAACATGGTTGCTCTTCTCACTCTTTTCCCTGGTTCCTATTGTGTATAATTGGACCTTTTTTTAAAAAATTAGGATTTTGAGGCTCTTGGTTCTCAATATTCAGTCTATGATGAGATCCTGAAACCAGGGATGCCTAGATAGCTCAGCAGTTAAGCGTCTGCCTTCAGCTCAGGATGTGATCCTCAGTTCAGGGATCAAGTCCCACATCAGGCTCCCTGTGAGAGCCTGCTGCTCCCTCTGCCTATGTCTCTACCTCTCTCTGTGTGTCTCTCATGAGTCAATAAATAAAATCTTAAAAAAAAAAAAAAGATCCTGGAACCAGCATCCACAGTATGGAAAACACAGTGATAGAGAAATAATCTTTCTGATCCATCCCTATGGCTACATACCTTAATGCCTGCAAAAAATTCTTGGCTTTCGATGGCTATACTTTGTACGTGTGGTTTCTCCAATAAAAAGATGGAAGCACTACAGAATATCTACAAATACAATTAACAAATAATCATTTAGTAGAAAATCATGGAGAAAATATGTGTAAACTTATAATTAAGTACTTAACTTTTGGTAGTGCAAAAAAGAAAATAAGAAATTAAATGATGTTAAAACTTAATTGAAAATTGAGAAAAATTCCGCCATTTAAAAGTATTAGCTATTCAAAGCCTCAACATAAATTAAAGAGCTATAGACTTTGTGTTTAAGATATATTTAAAAATATATAATAAGTAATACCATCATTAAAAAAATAAAAACATTTTTCTAGAATAAAAACATATCATTTTAAAACCAGAAAGAGGCATCAAGTTATAAAGGTTCATTGATAATACAGCAAACTGTAACAGTGGATATTCATACGTAGTCACTAAGATTACTGATCATGCAATTATCACTGGAGTTGGCAAAATTGCAAAGAAAAAAAGAAAAAGAAAAACAATAGTGCTTTATATTCTGGGGACAAGAGTATTTTCAGGATATGTTATGTTAAGAAGTCCATTTTTAAAATTAATACATTCATGACAAGAAAAGAAAAGAAAAGAAAAGAAAAGAAAAGAAAAGAAAAGAAAAGAAAAAGAAAAGAAAACCCAATTGTTTGTGAACATACCCTATCTCCAAGTCTGAGATTTATGCCATCCAGTTCTAATAGAGAGGATGCCTGAACTGTGGTCTCTTGCTTCAGTTCCTCTTTGATTTCTTGAGAAGAAAGTCTAGACCAAGTTATGAGAAATCCCACTGAGGTGTTTGTAGGGGAAACATCAAAAGCACACCTACAGAAAAGCCTGGATCCAATCAGCTCCACCACAACTTCCGGCCTTCCTGGGGGTGGTGGTGGCAATGAGGCAGACAGCTGACCTGATGGGAGAAAATGAATGATCTGTAGTCAGGCACCTTAAAGAATGGAAACTGGCTTATGGGTAAAGCTCAGGGAGACTGTAACTCGGGGATTTATATTAGAAAAAGGAAAATAACATTTAGAGAAATAATTATTCTCTAGCAATCAGCAAAATAGCATGTTCTTATTTTGACCCATAATCACAGAAATACTGATAGCAGAGAAATTCATCAGCTCATCAAGTTTATATTAATGCATGTTGGATACATCTAGCCTTAAAGAGTCTAGCTCTTGAACATTAAAGTAATTTACCTCTTTTTAAGAAATTTCTGAAAGATTTTCCTAAAAGATGGAACAAACAAAATTAAGATTTTTTTTACATTATAATTTCTTGCTTAAAAATTATAATGTAAATTCAAATGACTTACTATTTTACTGTTATCATTTACTCTTACAACTCAACACATCATTACTCTGGATTGAAAGAGCTGCTCATTATGAGAGTGATTATACTGTTCAGTGAAATACATTTAATGTTAACATAGTCCTATTCTTTTCATTTTTCTGTTATTAAAAATGTTTGAAATTTTCTCTAGAAACAGGAAGATTTCACAATTTTTATCTCTGGTCACTTGTAAGATTAAATTTGGGGATCTAAATGTTTTGATTTGTTTTGTTTTAGAAAAGAAAAAAATAAGTGATAAATTTTACAAGATTTAAAACATATGTGCTAAAATGTACAAATATTCTTCTGTGAAATAGATGGTAACTTTACAAGAATTGCAAAGTTAAAATTTTAGCCCCATCATATAGATTTTTGGAAACTCTGAGGGACTTTAACCTAAATGTATTGGAGAAAACCTAATGTATTTTGAAATATTTTAAAGTGCTATTTTGTTAAATATCTAGTTACAAAATCTCAGTAACAAATGATTTTTTTCAAATTTATCAAAGTAGTAAATATTTTGCCAAACACCAAATCATTATGTTTAGATTTGAAATAATAGGCTACCCTTTAGTACATTTATTTTTTTAAAAGGTCAATTTATTTATTCATGAGAGACACAGACTGAGAGAGAGAGGCAGAGACACAGGCAGAGGGAGAAGCAGACTCCTCCCAGGGAGGATGTGGGACTCGAACCTGAGGCCCAAGATCACAACCTGAGCCAAAGGCAGGCACCCAACTGCTGAGCCACTCAGGCGTCCCTAGTACATTGATTTTTTTAAAATTATATATCCGAGGGAAAATTCCCTCTTAAATAGATTAGGAAAAAGAAGATGAACTTTTATCTAAACAGGGAAGAACTATCTGTGGAAATGATGATTAAGAGTAAGAGATGATAAATAACTGAAAAGAAAATAATTCATGAAAATTAAAATTTTTGAATCAATATTTTATTTGTTTTTTTAAAGATTTATTTATTCATGAGAGACACAGAGACACAGGCAGAGGGAGAAACAGGCTCCCTGGAGGGAGCCTGATGTGGGACTCGATCCCAGAACCAGGATCAAGCCCTGAGCCAAAGGCAGATGCTCAATCGCTGAACCACCCAGCCGTCCCTGAATCAGTATTTTAAATGGCACCAACTCTGGGTAAACAGATCATTACAGCAATGTAGATCAAAGAAACTTTGTCAACATATACTTAAAAGGAACGGTTTCAAAAACGGGGAGATAAATGATCTCTGCTTCAAAAGCATAATTATTATCCCTTTGTCAATTCTAATATTAACAGTTGCTAAATATGCTAACATATTCTCTATTTTATCCTGAAGCTGTTGACTTTTTTTTAAGATTTATTTATTTATTCATGAGAGACACAGAGAGAGAAAGAGGCAGAGACATAGGCAGAAGGAGAAGCAGGCTCCATGCAGGGAGCTGGATGTGGGACTCGATCCAGGCACTCCAGGATCACACCCTGAGCCAAAGGCAGACGCTCCACCACTGAGCCACCCAGGTGTCCTGAAGCTGTTGCCTTTGACTAAATATTTCCATTCAAGTGTCACCTCCCCAAATTGTGTATGGTTTTGTATAGCATTTTTTCCAATTAATTGCATAAACATTCTGAATAACATACGTAGCTTAAATTTATTACTTATTCAGAAGAGAAAGTGATTTTACTATAACATATATGTTTGAGAAAGAAAATCCAAACCTAATATGCAGAACAGCCAAGAAATTATACTTTATGGTTAATGTCCACTATATTAGGGATATTATTTTATTCTCTTAAAAACTTAAATCACAGGATTTAATTAAACTGAGACTTTCAAATAAAATAACAGCTTGCTTAAAGAACACTAGAAAAATGAGAAGGCCAATCCATTTACAACTGGAATAGAATATAGGAAACAGAGTGATTTGTTTTGACCACTGCTATAAGAGTACTTTTCAAGGCAAACCATATTAATTTTTAGAACTGGTATCTAAATATTATGTGATATATCCTGATCTGTTTTATATCATTATGGTTTATTTCACCATTAAAACACCTTCATTAATTATATGTCAACAATCCCTTATTCATTTAGAATATCCTCCTATTACCATCAATATATCTGATTCCACCAAAAAGCTAATGTTTCAATGAGAATTTTTAATTTCTTTTCATCCTTTAAGTAGACATCATAAATTTTATTAGACAATCTATTTAGAGTGATTTATTTTAAGAAATATTAGAGTAGTGAGTCTTTATTTTGGAAATAACTTGAAAATTTAAGTTAGAAAATAAAAAAATATATAGATTGAGAGGAGGAGAAAAACAGTATCATTAACATCTTTCGTGGTTATCTTTCATGAATTATTTGGTACAAATGTAATAATTCACAGAAAACAAAAATGGGATTGTGCTGTGTAATCTAATTTCTTACCCACAATATGCTATTAATAATTACTATGTCAAAGAATGTATTCCTGAATTTTAATATTGTTTAAATAATATTTTATTATAATGGGTACATCAAAAATATTGAATTATCAACAGTTATTGAATATCTGCAATTTATTTTTTTCATGTTATTAGAAAATACTGTTTTAAACATTATACTTGTATACTTTAAATATTTCTCTAAGCTAGATTTTTGAAAATGGAATTGTTACAAATACACATGAATTTTTAAAATTAAAATAAATTGCCAAATCTCCTTGTAAAAAAGATGCTACCAACATACATACATGTCTTCAGGGTATGGAAATGCTCAACTCTGTATATTTGCCAATTCCAGTATTATTCCTTAAAGGCATGATAAAGTGATTTTCATTTTTGATAGCCACTAGAATGAGGCATTGTCAAACAGTATAATTAACGCCTAAGTAAGTTATATAACATAAAAGCCCACTGAAATTATTAATTTATAATACATTATTAAAAAATAACGTGATACTTACGAACACAGTCACCTCCAATTTCAATTTCATCAGGGTCACATGGGTATAATTTTGCATCAGAAATAGCTGCAGAAGGTTAAGGTTTGGGTACTTATTCAATTGAGCATAAAGATATAAATACATACATAAATATCTGAAATGACATTTCTTTGGAGAAGTATGTTTTAATAAAGACTAAGACTTCTCATTTTTTTAATAATAATTTTTTCCCTTTTCAGGATAAGATCAAGTGGAAATAATCTGGAATCCCATTTTAAAACAATAGCTTTCATATCTTGTTTTCTTTTCTTTTTTATTTTAAAGATTTTATTTATTTGAGAGAGAGACAGAGAGAATGAGTGGTAGGGAGCAGCAGAGGGAGAGGGAGAAGCAGACTCCCCACTGATCAGGAAGCCAGACAGGGCTTTGTTCCCAGGGCCCAGAGACCATGACCTAAGCTGAAGGCAGATGCTCAACCAACTGAACCAACCAGGCATCCCATATCTTGTTTTCTAAATTTTAGTCTACATTAATAAGTAATGAAACAATTTCTGTAAATTTATACAACAGTTGGTTTGAACCACTTCCATGGAACTTGCCTCGCCTCTAATCATGTGCAGGATCACAGAAATGAGTCAACAACTGTCATGGCAATAACTATAACTCAATGCCACAGCTCAGTTAATTGGAACAAGGGTAACTACCTGAACAAAGATAGGCTCATCACATTGCCTTTTGGAAGAATTTAGAATTTAAACTGAGAGATAGAACTTGAAATCTGAGTCAGTCAATGATGGAATGTCTATAGACTTCTGCCAACATCATGGGAGCTACTTTATGGCTCATACCTTCTGAGGCCTTCCTATGTAACTCTTCCTCAGATTCAATAACATTTCCTAAAATCTCTACAGTTCATCATTTTTAAACATTGTTTTTATTTGTTTTCTAGTATTTGCAACTCTAATAACCACTGTGAGTCACTTTTTTATTTGCATTTTTATCATTTTATTTGTATATGGAAATCTAATTTATTGAAACCACTGTCCTTTTTCTAAAGAATTGACTGTTCCTGGGTTGAAATCAGTTAATTATGTGTTAATTTATTTCTGACTTCTCCATTCTTTTCCACTGATCTATCTTGATGGAAATGCTCTGTAGATCATTGCTACTTTAGAATAAGTCTAAAAGTTAGTATAAATTGTCCAATTCTTTCCCTTATCAATATAGTTTTGAGTATTGTAGGTATTTTATATTTCCATATAAATTTTAGGATAAATTTATCAATTTCCACAAAAAAGCTTGCTGAGTTATTGACTAGGATTGTTTTAGAGCTTTAAATTATTCTGAGGAGAACTGATTTCTTAATATTCAATCTTCGTTCCATGAACATGGTTTATTTCTCCATTATTTTAAGTTTTCCAATTTATCTTAGCAAAGTTTTACTAATCTCACTTTATAGGCCTTATACAACTTTCTCCATATTTATTCCTAAGTATTTCATATTCTTGGTACTATAAATGGTATCTTTAGATGAAATTTCTCTAGTATATAAATACAAGTGTCTTTTAATATGTTGATCTTTCTTCTTTCAGCATCGCTGCTTGCTAGCTCCAGAAGCTATTTTATGGATTCAACTAGATTTCTAAATAGACTCTATCATCTATATTTATATTCATGAAGGACATTTTTTTATAGTTTTCTTATAATGTCTGTGTCTGCTTTTAGTTTCAGAGTAATGCTGGCCTTACAGAAGTTTTGTAGTTCTTACTATTCATTTTTCTGGAAAAGTTGTGTAAAATTGGTATTATTTCCTCCTTTATTATTTGGAAGAATCCCCAAACCATCTGGGCCAGGGATTTTCATTTGTTTTGTTTTGCCTATGGAATAGATTTTAACTAGAAATACAATTTTTAAAATAAATATAGGACCATTGAAATTATCTTTTTGAGTGAGCTCTATCTGTGTATTTCAAGAAATTTGTCTTCATTTCAGTTGTCAAAAGTATTGGGAATTATTCATAATAATTCTTTATTCTTTTAATATCTGTAGGGTTGGTATTTGTATAAATAATATCTGTAGGGTTGGTATTTGTATAAAATCTCATTCCTGATACTAGAAATTTATCTTTCTGTACTGACTGAATTGGCTAGAGAATTACTAATTTTATTGAATTTCTCAAAGAACTAGCTTTTGATTTTAAGTTTTTTTGTTTTGTATATTGTTTCATTGATTTTCATTCTGACCATTATTTCCTTTCTGCTTATTTTGGGTCTTCTTTGTGCTGCTGCTTCTAGTTTCTTAACATATAAGCTGAGGGTTTTTTTGTTTGTTTGTTTTGTTTTGTTTTTGGTAAAGTTTCTTGTTTTCACAGTATATTTAATGGGTTTTTCTTTTTTACTAACATCAAACTTTTTCTAATATTTTAATTTCCTTAGTTTATGGCCTAGACTGTAATCTATCTTGGTAAATGTTTCCTGTGCACTTGTAAAGAATGTGGGTTGTTCAATCATTTGTGGAATATTCTGTTATTATTTATTTATTTATTTATTTATTTATTTATAAGAGCTGTGATTTATAGCTTTATTATAAAATGGTAATTTATTTTAACAGTGTCTTTAGATCTGTTTATGTACTATAACTTGAGTTTCATATCTCATAGGGATTATTTGATTTAATTTTTGTAAGCATCTTATCCCTGAGGAATTACATTTTTTTAAATAATAAATTCATTTTTTATTGGTGTTCAATTTGCCAACATACAGAATAACACCCAGTGCTCATCCTATCAAGTGCCCCCCTCAGTGCCCGCCAACCAGTCACCCCGACCCCCCGCCCTCCTCCCCTTCCACCACCCCTAGTTCATTTCCCAGAGTTAGGAGTCTTCCATGTTTGGCTCCCTTTCTGATATTTCCTACCTATTACTTCTCCCTTCCCTTCTATTCCCTTTCACTATTATTTATATTCCCCAAATGAATGAGAACATATAATGTTTGTCCTTCTCCGATTGACTTATTTCACTCAGCATAATACCCTCCAGTTCCATCCATGTCGAAGCAAATGGTGGGTATTTGTCATTTCTAATGGCTGAGTAATATTCCATTATATACATAAACCACATCTTCTTTATCCATTCATCTTTCGACGGACACCGAGGATCCTTCCACAGTTTGGCTATTGTGGACATTGCTGCCATAAACATCGGGGTGCAGGTGTCCCGGCGTTTCACTGCATCTGTATCTTTGGGGTAAATCCCCAGCAGTGCAATTGCTGGGTCATAGGGCAGGTCTATTTTAACTCTTTGAGGAACCTCCACACTCTGTCATTTAGATCAAGTTGGTTGATAGAGTTTTTCTAGTCTCCTCCATTTTTTTGTTGTTGTTTCTATGTGCTTAATTATCAACTGGTGAGTGTTGATCTTCAACCTGAGCTATAGATTTGTCTATTTCTTGTTGAAGTTCTGTAAGTTTTGCTTTATGTATTTTGAATTCCATTATTAGGTACATAAAGATTTATTTTTTTTAATTTTTATTTATTTATGATAGTCACACACAGAGAGAGAGAGGCAGAGACACAGGCAGAGGGAGAAGCAGGCTCCATGCACCAGGAGCCCGACGTGGGATTCGATTCCGGGTCTCCAGGATCGCGCCCTGGGCCAAAGGCAGGCACTAAACCGCTGCGCCACCCAGGGATCCCGGTACATTAAGATTTAGAGCTGTTTTGTCCTGTTGTTCAATTGACCCTTTTGTCTTTAGGAAATGACCTTTTTTATAGGTAGTATTCTTTGCTCAATAATTTACTTTCTTTAATATTAATATCACCTCTCTGGATTTCTTGTGATTTGTGATACCTAAGTATATATTTTTTCTATCCTTATGTTTTCAACCCCATTTTTCTTTATTTTTAAAATGGGTTTTTCTGGGCAGCCTGTAGTTGAGCATGCTTTTATTATCCAATCTGGATAACATTTCTGGAATGGAAATTTCTGACTTTCAATTGGGGTTTTTAGATAATATATATTTAATATAATTACTGATACTATAGGGTTTAAACTTATCATGTTGCTCTTTCCTATATGTCCTATTAGCACTTTTCACCTTTTTCTGCATCTTTAAATAAGTGTGTAACTTGTGCATTTTATCTCTTATATTGGCTATTAGCTATTATACACACATACACACATATACATTTTCTAGTGGGTCCTGTAGGATATATAATATCTGCCCTCAATTTCTCATAGCCTTTCAAATGATATAATGCCTCTTCATGTGTAGCATTAGCATCTAAGTACCTTGCTAAGTAAAAATATGGAAAATGTGAAAAATATTTTTCCAGTGAATTCTTCTTAAATGACATATAAATCTTTTTGTTTGAATGGCATTCACTGTAAGTATAAGAAATTAACATTTCTTTTATTTGGCTTCTAGAAAATACAGATAAATTGTGTAAAAATTATATCTAAATTATTTTTAAAAATCCTCATGACTATGAGGATATATTATTAAATTGGAAACATCTTTATTTTTTTCTGTTTTGATTATTTTAAGCTAAATATGACTAATTGTTGACATCTGATAGCCTATTAGTTGGAAGCAGAAGTATGTTCAGGTAAAAACAGTACATTTTACAGACTGCCTCTGAGGACAGAGATACGCTAAAGAATTCTTCTGAAGTAGCTATGATAAGTCTTCCAAATAAGCTCCTTAAAGGGGGATAAGTTTCAGTTAGCAAAGACCTTCTTTATGCCCCTAGCGCTTCTGCTTTTCTCCTGTCTAAAATGCACATAAAGGTTTAAAACTGGAGCTTCATCTCATCACTGTGAAGGAAAAGCAAAAGCCTAGAAACTCACAGAGACCTCCACCTGACATTGTAAAGTGGCCAAATCACCATCACCAGGGAACACCTGCTTCAGATTCTTAGTAAGCAAGAAAAAGAGACACTTAAGTGGGTTAAGTGACTCATTTTTGTCTGCTATCTATGAAGTCTAATTCAAGTCTAAAGAGTATTTCAAAGTAAGCTTCTTATTGGCACATCAGAGAGGATAATTCATGTGTTTATCTGATTAATAACTAACACACAGAGTAAAAATAACTATCTTCTCCCCAAAATTCTCTTGACTTAAAACCAGTAGGAGGACTTGAACATGGAAAATAAGAGAAACAATCCAGAATATTCAAGCTTGAGGAACTGAATGGGTGGAAATGGCATAAACGAGAATTTTTTTTTTAAGTTTTAAAGGCTTGTCATAAAAATGTAAATTTTATGTACTAAGTTTTTAAATTCAATGTAATCTCTTCCTTTGAGGTGATTGTCTTTATTTATTTGGTGTTAAAGTTTTATTTTCATCTTTAATAGTAATCAAAATTTCTTAAAATAATGTAGGCATATTTTGGGGTTTTTTTTCCCATTGCAACACCTACACCATTTTCCACACATACTTGGTAATATTATTTGAGATTTTATAAAAATTAACTATTTTTAATGACCAGAATTTTGAAAAATACACAAAGAGACATTTTTCAAAATCTCTCATCTTGGCCACTCAATGAAGTTGAAGCATCTCCCTGGATTTTCTCCTTCCCAGTGAATAACACTAGCTGTATTAACTGAGCAGATGCTGTTCGTCCTTACTGAATATATTGCTTTCCGCCAGTTTTAGCTGGCTAGCAGCCCTTTGAGAAATGTGAAGATTTACTGGCTATGGCTCTCAGGATAATTCTCCTAAGACTTCTCAAAGCACAGAGAATAAAATGAAGAGCTCCCTAAATATCAGGCCTTGCTGCCTTTCCAAACCCATGGCTTGTTACACCCCTCACTCTTGGCAATCCAATGTCTTGCTCCAATGTCTCACGGGGCTTCACTCTTGAAGCAACACCACACTCACTGCCTTAAGGCCTTTCACATGCTGTTGTCTGGAAGGTTTTTCCCCACACTCTTCTGTTTATCTGACCCAGGACCATTTAGCCTCAAACTCTGTCAATGCCCTGCTCTCAGGTGGCACCTCATTGTAAATGTCACCCTCCCTCCTTCCGGTGTTCTCAGATACAACAACTTTTAATCTCCTCATTCATGCCATTCACTGCAATTTGGGGTTCCATGTATGCTCTTTAACATCGTTGTGCCATATCTGTTATTTGGGTTTTTTAATTTGGAAAGTCTAACAACCTCAAATGAAAATGTTTGTAGGTATTACTCATACAATTATTATTGTTTGCTGAATCAAGTGTTTGCCTAGTTTAAGAACACTGATCTACAACACTATCTCCTAGCATTTTCAATCTCCTACGTATAGAGGAGTCCAGATAACATAGCAGAGGGAGGTTGGTCTTCTCCCACAATCTGGTCATGTAGCAGCATATCAGTACACTCCCTCCATCCTCCCAAAAGAATAAATCCCTCAATTATTGGCTTCATTCTTATCTAAGCAGCCCAAGTTAAAAAAAAAATCACCATTATGGAGTTTCTTTCTATTTTGAGCTTCTAATATATCTGAAGAGTTGGGTCACTAGTTCTATTAAACATTCACTTATTGAGTCCTTACTTTGTTCAAGACATAAGGTCATGAGACCCTGGTATAAAGG
Organism: Vulpes vulpes; assembly: GCF_048418805.1. Lineage (NCBI taxonomy): Eukaryota > Metazoa > Chordata > Mammalia > Carnivora > Canidae > Vulpes > Vulpes vulpes. Next base: position 92,374,511 of record NC_132786.1, read on the forward strand.
GTACATTATCTTCAAAGAGTTCATAGTCATAATCGAGTATAGAGAAAAAAGAAACAAAACCTCATTAAGTTCAATTATCTATTGTGAGCTCCATGATAGCGTATTATGGGAGTTACTCACAAGTGACTCTACTCCCCAACATCCTTAGTCAACACCATATCAGTGGCAAGCTCATGAATCTAGTGTGCATTTTATGTCTGTACATCTCATGTCCCCTCTTACAGAACAGGACAAAATACAACTCTCCATTTCTATCTTCACTCTAACTGATGTGTTACTTTCCCAACTCAATGGCCCAAGCAAAAAAAAAACTAGGACTTGCCCTTGGTTCCTTTCTTTCCATCTTCTATATTCAATGCATGAGCTTGGCTTCCAAAAGACATCTCAACTCAATAACCTCTTTCCTCTGCCACTAGTTTAAATCATTTCCTCTTCCCCCCACCTTTGAGCCACCACCATCTTTCCATAGCCTCCTAGGTGGAGTCTTACTGCAGCATTCGTGGCCCTCTAAATACAATCTTTAGATCATATTCACCTACTTTAAACCCCATAAGACTTTATACTGCAATTATGACTAACTCTAAGTTCTTACCATGGTCTACAGACCCTATAGATTCTGCCTCTTCCTATTACTCTGACTTCATCTCTAAAGTCTCATCCACCCAGTCTTCCTGCCATTTTGTTCCTCCCTCAGTTCCTTAGAGGGCCATCTTCATACCTGTCTAAGGACACTGACATTTGTTGCTCTTTCTACCTGGAATGCTCTTTCCCCGTAGTATCCATGGCTGGCCCATTGTCCTCATTCAGAGCTCAGCTCAAGTTCATCATCTATTGAGAGAAACCTTCTTCAGGTATTCTTTGTAAGGTAGCAACCCTGTGCCAATCAATGCCTATTGCATTGACCAGTTTTCTCAATCATCATTTTCAATGGGAGGGATGGCAAGCAATCTGCTCTGATACTTTCACATCAACAAATATTTTCCAAGATCTTAAGATCTTGGTAAAGAATCCTAAACAAATTTGGACAATTTAAACCAGAAATTTAGCTGTCATTTTAGCAACAGTGGCAGACCAAGACTCCTCCTGAGATATGTATTATCTCAACACAACCTCTCCAGAGAATGGCCCCAACACATCAACACACACAGTTTTGTGATTAGCAGTTCACATATATTACTCATATTTTCTTACCTTCTGCACAATATCCCATACATCCCTGAGTGGGCTGTAGTAAGTACACAAAAAAATTTCCACAGTTTCTTACAGACACTGGGATTTGAAAAAGGCAGCAGTCTTTGGTAGCACTAAACAAAATCTGCCATGTAGCACAAGCTGTCAGTTGCTTGATCTCTCCAGGTAAAGGCAGGGTCTCTGTATCTCTCAGAGACAGCCAGATAGGAGCCTGTGTTCCACAGTGATTCATCTTTTGCAACAGAGAAAACAAAAGTTGAAAATCCAATTTATTTTCACACATGATAGATAAGTCAACTTTGCATTTTCTTCTAAGTAACCCTTAAAATAATAATTTAAAGATTCTAATAACTTGTACCCTACTATTAAAGTAACTATAGAATACTAAATTTAAGGTAAATTGCTCATAATTAATATAATCTTAACTCTTTTTTTTTAAAGATTTTATTTTATTTTTTATTTATGAGACACACACACACACAGAGGTAGAGACACAAGCAGAGGAAGAAGCAGGCCCCATGCAGGGAGCCCGATGTGGGACTCTATCCCAGGACTTAAGGATCACGCCCTGGGCCAAAGGCAGGCACCAAACCGCAGAGCCACCCAGGGATCACCAATATAATCTTATTCAATTTAAATGTATTCTATTTGTTACCTTTATAAACAAGAGAAATTCAGTGTCAGATAACTTACTACCATAATGATACATCCTAAGATAAGTGAATCTGAAGTCATCTTAATACAGAGCAAAAGATAAACTCACCTTGGAGATTTCTTCTAAAATTACTGGATATAGGGTATGTAAGAAGTTAATGCACAGTTCAGGAGACATCAAAAGTCAGGGGAGAAGGAAAAGATGTTCAAAATCTGGTGATGAAACAATGGGTTTGCAATTTGGAAAAAAAATGAAGTTAAAGCCTCACTTGAAGCCAATTATCAAAATCATTTCCAGATGGAAAATGGAGTTAAATAGAAAACTGACCCAGGAAAAATAAAAGGAAACTATATAATTTGGGAAGGACCCAAGCACTTGCTAAATGCATGACCTCAGGCAAGGCACCCAACATCCTTCCCTTTTGCTCTAGGTGGATGGTAGTACCCACCTCACTGTGCTGTGGTGAGATATAAATATAATTATGTACATAACATAATTTCTACAAAACAATGAGTCAGTAATTGTTAGTCAGATTATAATGCTCAATATTATAACTATTTCCATGCTTAAAAACAAAAGAAATCATAAAGGACAAGATTGATAGTTATGTTTAAATAATAATTTTTAAAATATAAGAATAAGAAAAAGTATTTGTTAATAGCATTATATTCAGTGTATTGTTTATTGTCACATTATTGTATTTCTTGTTTTATTTTAATGATATAATATTATCCACTTAAAAACTCTATGATCTATAGATGGGTAAAATACACAAACACATAATTCACAGAAGAAACATACAGATGCTTAATGAATACATGAAACTATTCAGTATTAGAAAAGATATTTTTATCTACTAAAATGAGAAATGAGCATTATATTTTTTTAAAAATAATCATGTATCGAACCTTCAAAAGGACATTAATCTTCACTAATTTTACTTATAAAAATAATCTAACTACACTAAAATGTAACAGTGATTTTTTTTGTAGTAGTGATTTATATGCTAACTGCAGAATTATTACAGCAAAAGCCTGACTGTGCACACATGACAATGTTTAAATAAATATGGCATATATATGACAGAATATTATTTTCAACATTAATATTAAAGAATTTTCAACAGTATAGGCAAATGCTAATGCTGTACTTGAAAACTGAAAACTGTACCTGAAAAAAGCACGTTATGCAACTGAACATGCAGCATGAACCTTACAGAACAATATGAAAAGAAGGAAAGATAGCAGAATGTTCATGGTAGTATGACTGTGTGAGTAGATGATGAATGAATGTTATGCTATAAACTGTCTGTTATTCTAAATTTTCTATAATACACATGAATTATTTTAACCATCATAAGTAGGCATTTATCTACACAGATTTGTACAATCCTGTAGAGTTAAAGAAAAAAAAAATTCTACTAATTCTCCAGTTGGATGCTCTAAAGTCTTGGCTCAAGTAGGATGAGAGGGTGGGGGTAGGGAACACTTCCCCAGGGAAGACCCAGCAAAATCAGTTCACCTTTACATTTATGGGAAGCTCTAGATACAATTATAATTAGTTCAGTCAAAGAACACAAATATTTAAGGATGTAGTGAATTTCCTCAAATTTTACTTTTATTTATTTATTTATTTTAAATATTTTATGTATTTATTCATGAGAGACACACAGAGAGAGAGAGAGAGAGGCAGAGACAGGCAGAGGGAGAAGCAGGCGCCATGAAGGAAGCCCAGTGTGGGACTCGATCCCAGGTCTCCAATATCACTCCCTGGGTCAAAGGCAGACATTCAAGCCCTGGGCCACCCAGGCATTCCCAAATTTTACTTTTATTTTTTTTTATTTTTTTTTTCAAATTTTACTTTTAAATTCTGATTTAAAAGGTGCACTGCATGAATGAGCATAATATTAATGTTACTATAATTATTAGAACAGAAAACATGGCAATGCTCTTTTGCATTAATTCAATCTTTACACAAAAATATTATAAATATTATAAAATAATATTTACAGTAATATTAAAGAATATAATTTATAATATTAAATAATATTATACATATTATAATAAAATATTTCAGAGCAAGAAATAAATGGATTGTAACATGATTCAATCCTCACATGAAAGAATATATAAGAAAATACGTGTGTAGTTCTTAGTAGTTGAAATACCTCAACACATTTGGTTGGCATCTCAGCAGGTCTGTCAAAGATGAGAAATCGATACCATCCAGGAGACAGGGAATGGTCACATATTAGGTCTTGAAAGGGAGAATGCTGGAGGTGCATTGAGTCAAAATGCACACTTCTATAAGGGCTCTGAAGAAGCTGGTGTCCTCCAGGAGAGCACTCCTGAACTAGGATGGAAAGACAGGTGTCTCATGTGTATGTGTTTTCTTCATTAACATAATTTAGCCCTCAATTAAAATTGATTTCTCCCCCAAATTAAGCAAATAACCTACAAGTGCACATCATGACCATCTGAAATGTCAGGGTCTCTTAGTCAAAGACGACTTGCATTTTCCAAAAATACAATAAACCAATCTACAAACTCTGAAGAATGTTTGAGGTACTGTATTTCAAGAAATTTATTTTCATTTAATTTGGACAAGGAATACTGCTGATCACTGTTGAGTTAGGACAGACCCTGCAAAGACTCCTCTTGAGAGTGGCCTTCCAGATCTGAAAGCCATCAACGACCCTCCATGACCTGCTTTCCACATGACTCCCCAAGTCCCATCTCTGCCACATCCTGGAAGGCAACATAGTAAATTAAGCTTTTAATGTCAATCTGCTTTTTGCAAAATGCTCTCCTACTGAAGTTCCTTACATTCTTCAGTACAGAAAAGAATATAAAGTTTTCAAAGTTTTTTTCTTTTTTTTTAAAGATAAAGTATTGAAATCCACTTTATTACCAAGCACAGGAAAGGAATAGGGTGCGGGGGAGCAGTTTTGAAGGAGAAACAAGAAAAGACCCTAGAGAAAGGGAGAGTTCTGTAGTTTTTTTTAGGGAAGCCATTTTCTGAGCAGCACTGGACCTGGAAGATAGATACCTTTTCTGTCAAACCCATATAGGCAGATCATAAAGCTCTTGTCCCAGCAAGAAGAGAGAAACTGAGGTAGAAATATATCCTAGAAATAAATTAATAACAGCACAATAAATTAGAGATATTAATGTGCAAGTTGATCTCCTAAGTGTAGCTTATAAAAACTGTTATTATTATAATTTTTGTTTTTTGTCATTTGTAGAGATAGCAATTAAACTGTACAAAATATAGTGTTCTTCAAGACAAAGTCTCCCCAAAGAATTTTTTGTAGTAGAAAAATTTAGGAATCAGCACAAAAGATTTCTCCTCCTTTTATCTCTTGCTCCACCAGTTTTCAACTTCCCAAGAAAAATGTAATCCAAAAGGCTCTATTGACTTTGATGATCTCAATCTGTCAACACTAGATAAATATTTCATAAAATGTGTATGGATAGAACTCAGGGGATATATACTGACATTTCATTTAATTTTGAAATAACTCCAAGATACTATCAATATCAGAACATTGTACCTGGTTGGAAACTTAGGAAAATATTTAAAAAGAGATTACCAGTGAGGTTTGCATGAATTATTGAAATGTTTTCTCTATCTCTTTCCTGCGATAGAATATTATCTTGGGGAAAAAAAAGTCACTAACTCCGTTTTTATTCTGTACAGTTTTTCTCCTTAATGTTTCTGTAGTGCTCACATTTCCTCTGACTCTGCACTTTGAATTACTGTTCACTAATCCAAAGCTAAAAATGTAATAAATGTAGTGGCAATCACAGCATAACATCAATAGTGTGTGGAAATTCTGAGGTTTAGAGCAAACAGTCAAAAAAGAATTCTTGAGATGTCTTTGGTGCTAAAATGTGGTTTTATTAAAGCATGGTGGGGCACCTGTGGCTCAGTGGTTGAGAGTCTGCCTTTGGCTCAGGTTGTGATCCCGGGGTCCTGGGATTGAGTCACCCATTTCTCCTTCTGCCTGTCTCTGCCTCTCCCTCTCTGTGTCTCTCATGAATAATAAATAAAATAAAATAAAATAAAATAAAATAAAATAAAATAAAATAAAATAATAAAATAAAATAAAATAAAATAAAATAAAATAAAATAAAACAAAATAAAGCATGGTGACAGGACTTACATGCTTTTGAGAGGGGGTTAGAGTAACTCTCTGAGTAATTTTGGAAGCAAGGTTTCTAGGACCTTGAGGGGGTAGGCTATTGTTAGAGAAAGGCCATTCATTACTGTCTACTAAAACCCTAGTCTTGAGACCCTGTAGATGTGTATCAATGGGCCATGTGCTTGGTGTATGATTGCTAACATGTATCTTGTGGGGCTAGAGATAAAGGAAGTTTCCAAAAGAATTTTTATATGTTAAAGGAGACTTACAGGATTGTGGGGGTTGGGTTAATATTAAGATAAGGTACTAGCAAAGTATTACATTGAAGCAGTTGAGTTCCTAGGAAAGGTCACTCTGCTTTTCTCAAGGACTTGTCAGTGGGTTTTAAGTTGTAAGGAAATTTTTTTTTTAAGATTTTATTTATTTATTCATGAGACACACACACACAGAGAGAGAGAGAGAATGGCAGAGACACAGGCAGAGGGAGAAGCAGGCTCCACACAGGGAGCCTGAAGTGGGACTCAATCCTGGATCTCCAGGATCACGCCCTGGGCTGAAGGCAGGTGCTAAACCGCTGAGCCACCCAGGGATCCTCCAGGATATTTAATTTTTTCTTTTGCCTTTGTTCCCCACATCAAAACAGTAAAGAACTATAAAATATTTACTCAGAAATTTTTAAAAGTTTATTTATTTTTAACAATCATTTTAGACAAAAATTCTTATTTCATATAATTAAAAGAACTCATATTTTGTATTGTTCACTTCATTTTTTCCCAAAAAATCTGCTTGTCTTTTTTTTTTTTCTGCTTGTCTTTTTAAAAAGTTCAAGGTCTCTGCAGAAAATTTAAAAATTTTATTAGCAATGAACAAGCCACACTCTTAAAAACCTAATTACAACCTTAACCCTAGAATGCAACATATAATTAACTAGGTGAGAATTATTAGGATGGTTTTGGCTCCCATTTGGAAATTTGGGGACTTAGCTTCTCAAATAATAAATAATATTTCTCAAATAATAAAAGAAAGCTCTACAATTAGATTATTACAGTTACTCATTAATCAATTTCATGACATGAATAATGTGCTAAGCTTTCTAGAAAACTTCCAATATAATTTTTCCTTCATAACAAAAGTACATATAGGGGTGCCTGCGTGGCTCAGTCAAGCATCTGTCTTTAACCTAGGTCATGATCTCAGGGTCCTGGAATCCACCCTCATGTCAAGCTCCATTCTCAGTGGGGAGTCTCCTTCTCCCTCTTCTTCTCTGCTCTCCCTCTCTCTGTCTCAAGGAAATAAATAAAATCTTTCTTTTTTTCAGAAATACATAGAAAATACACATTAAAATTGACATTTCTATTTATTCTGTTCTCTTTTTTAAAGATTTTATTTATTTATTTGAAAGAAAGAGTGAGGGAGCAGCAGGGGTAGAGGGAGAGCAGGGAGAGCGTGTCAAGTTGTAAAGTTGATACATAATGATACAATAAGAAAATGGTTTTCTAGTTTTGTTTGTAGATACAAGATAATCTGTACCAAATTGTTTTCTAGTTTAACACAATAGCCAAGATTCTTTAAAATTCATAATTGGTGGATAAACAAATATGTTAAGAAAGTAGATAAATCATTGTATTATTAAAGGCAAAAATGCTTATTAATATCTGAAGACAGGTACTTCATAATATTTTCATTTATAATTATAAAATCTTTGGTATATTGCCCTATGGGAATTTCAAATATTTGTGGATTTTTAAAATTTTTATACCTTCCCTAAAGCTTTTGATATTCAAAATAGGACTATGAATCCTGCAACAACACAAAGGTTGAAAAGCAAGGTCAAATAGTGACTAGTTTGCTATATTACTTTGCTCTCTTTTATATCAAGAGGCAAAAAAGTGTGCCTCTTGCAAAGAATACAAATAGACTGAAAGTAAAAGTATGAAATATCATGCAAACAGCAACCACAAAAAATCTGGATTGGCTAAATTAATATCAGACCAAAAAAAACCTTTAAAAATGTTACTAGAGATAAGGAGGGGCAGTTAGGTTCAGTTCATGAGGAAGAAACTCAATTATGAATACACACACATGCACAGAAGGAAAAAATACGTACTTCAATGGTAATGGTTGGAGACTTCAATACTAAATTTTTAAAAAAAAATATTTTATTTATTTATTTATTTATTTATTTATTTATTTATTTATTTATGAGAGAGAAAGAGCAGGGGCAAGAGCAGAGGGAGAGGTACAAGCAGACTCCACGCTGAGCATGCAGCCTGACACAGGGCCCAATCTCACAACCCGGAGATCATGACCTGAGTAGAAATCAAGAGTTGAATGCTTAACCAACTAAGGCACCTAGGTGCCCCACAATTCTCCATTTTCTTTTCTTTTCTTTTTTTCTTTTTTAAGATTTTATCTATTTATTCATGAGAGACACAGAGAGAGAGAGAGAGGCAAAGACATAGGCAGAGGGAGAAGCAGATTCCCTGCAGGGAGCCACTGTGGGACTCAATCCCAGGATCCTGGGACCACGCCCTGAGCCAAAGGCTGACATTCCACGACTGAGCAAGCCACCCAGGCGCCCCAATACTTCATTTTCCATATAAATAGAAAAACGGCAGAAGATCAACAAAGAAATAGAGCTAGAACAATACTATAAACCAATGTGATCTAACAGACATCTATAGAACACTCCTCCCAACAACAGCAAATAGAAGTTCTTTCGAAGTGCACACACAACATTCTTCAGGAGAGACAATACACTAGACCACAAGATAAATCTCAATACATTTTTAAAAAGATAGAAATCATGCAAAATGCATTCTTTGATCACAATGGAATGAAATTACAAATCAATAGCAGAAATAAATTTAAAGAGCTTACAAATAGGTGGAAATTAACCTAAATAATCAATGGGTCAAAAAAGAAATTAAGAAGGAAATGAGAAAATACATTGAAAAGATTAAAACAAAGATACAATATGCCATATTTATGAGATGCTGCCAAATTAGTACTTATATGGAAATTTATAGATGTATTTGCCTACATTAGATAAGAGTAAGATCTCAATGTAATAACTAACCTTGCACCTTAAGACACTGGAAAAAGAAGAGCATACTATGTCTAAAGGAAGCAGATGCAAGAAAACTATAAAGATTAAAGAGAAAATTAATAAAATTGAGAATAGAAAAACAATGGAGAAAATCAATGAAACCACAAGCTGGTTCTATGAAAAAAATCAACACAATTGGCATATCTCTAATGAGATTGAGAAAGGAAAAAGAGAAGACTCAGTTGCCAGAATCTGAAATGAAAAAGGAGGCATCACTACAGATTTTATTAAGGAATATTATTACAAGGGTGCCTAAGTGTTGGACTCTAGGTTTCAGCTCAGGTCATAATCTCAGGGTCGTAAATTCAAGCCCTGCTTTAGGCTTTGTGCTCAGCACAAAATCTGCATAAGACTCTCTCACTCTCTGTCTCTCCCTCTGCTCTCCATTCTGTACATTCTCTCATTCTCTCTCTAAAATAAATAAATATTTTTTTAAAAGAAAAGAATATTATTACAAGCTGGTATATGTCAATAAAGTAGATAAGTTAGATGAGATTGCCAAATTCCTAAAAAGACACAAATGACAAAACTGACTCAAGTAGAAATAAGCAATCTGAATAGGTTTACATCATGTAAAAATATTGAGTTCAAAAACAAAACAAAACACAACACACACATAAAGAAAAGGCCAGATTCAGATGGCATCAATACTATATTCTACCAAATATTTAAAGAATAGTACCAGTTCTTTACAAACACTTCCAAATAATATAAAAGGATGGAATACTTCCAGATTCATTCTATGAACCCAGGATTATTCTTGATACCAAAACCAGAAAAAAAAAAAAAAACACAAGAAGAGAAGACTGTAGACCAATGTATCTTTTGAATATGGATGCAGATATCCTCAGCAAGATATTAGCAACATGAATCCAGAAATTAGAAAAAGAATTATAACCATAAGCAAGTGGAAATTAAACCAGGTGTGCAAGGTTGATTTAAATTCCAAAAATGAATCGACATAATATGCCATACTGATAGGATAAAAAAAAAATTCACAAGTGCTTTTTCAATAGACCCAGAAGAATCATTTGAAAAGAATCTAACACCCTTTTTTGATATATATACCCAACAAACTAGGAATAGAATAGAACTTACTCAACCTGACAATCTATTAAAAAAAAAATTTTTAATTAAAAGAAAAAGCAAGCCTCCAGTTAACATCATACTTAATGAAGAAAGACTGGATGCTCTCTTATAAGATTAGGAAGGCCCATTCTCCCTGCTTCCATTTAACATGGTACTTCGGGTTCTAACTAGGACAACTAGGCAAGATAAATAAATTAAAGGTACACAGAATGGAAAAAAAAGAAAAACCATCTCTGTTCACAGATGACATGATCTTTTATGTAAAAATTCCTAAGAAATCGACAGACACAAAAGTTACAATGAACAAGTTTAACAAGGTTTCAGGATACAAAATCAAGATACTAAGTTTAATTATGCTCTCATACATGTGCAACAAACAAATAGACTGAAAATGAAATATTCAAACAATTCACTTATATAGCTTCAAAAGAACAAAATCCTGAGGGATAAATTTAACAAAAGAAGCCCAAACTTACACTTTAAACACCAAAAAACATTGTTGAAGGAAATTACAGATCTATGTAAATGGAAATACATCTACATTCATGGATCAGAAGATTTAATGTTCGGAATACAATCCTCCCCAAATTAACATGAAGATTCATCAAATCACTAACAGAATACCAAATGACTCCTTTGTAGAAATTAGCAAACTAATTCAAAATTCATATGGAATTTCAAGGGACACAGAATAGCTAAATCAATCTTGAAAAAATATAGGAGGAATCATATTTTCCAATTTCATAATTTACTACAAAGCATCAGCAATAAAAACAGCATAGTGTTGACATAAGGATAAACATAGGTCAATGAATAAAATTGGAAGTCCACAAATAAACCCACATACCTACCTATGGTTTTCAACTAATTTTCGGCATGAGGGGCCAACATCATTTAATGGGGAAAGGACAGTCTTTTCAGCAAATGGTGCTGGGAAAATTGGATATTCATATGCAAAAAAAATAAACTTAGACCCTTATGCTGTACTATATATAAAAATTAACTCAAAATGTACCAAAGACCAAAATACAAGAGCAAAAACTATAAAATTCTTTAAAAATATATTGGGGTAAATCTTCATGAAACTTTAGATTTGGCAACAAATTCCAAACTATGATAACAAAGCACAAGCAACAAAAGAAAAGATATATAAGTTGGATTTCATTAAAATGAAAACTTCCATGTTTCAAAAGACATTATCAGGAAAGTGAAAAGACAACCCACAGAATGGGGAAAAAAAACTGCAAATCACATATTTGGTAAGAGAATTGTATCTATAATACATAAATAACTAATATAACTTAACCCAATTTAAAGACTGTTAAAGTGTCTGAGTAGTATTTCCTTAAAGAAGATATACTAATATCCAATAAACACATGAAAAATGCTTGCCATCATTAGCTACCAGGGAAATGAAAATCAAACCACAATGAAATGTCACTTTATACATAATAGGATGGCTAAAATCAAAATCTCAATCTTTACAAGAACATGCATGAATTAGAACCCTCATACACTTCTATGGGACTATAAAACAGCACAGCCACTTTGGAAAACAATCTAGTCCTCAAAAGGTTAAATAGAATTATTCCATGATTCAGTAATTCCACTTCCAGTTATACCTATGCATAAGAGAAATGAAAACATGTGTCCACTTAAAAACTTGTACCATGATGTTCTGAGTAGTAATATTTATTACCGCCCAAATGTTCATCAGATGATGAATGTACATACAAAATGTGGTAAATACTTAGAATGGAAAACTATTTCACCATAAAAAGAGATGAAGTACTAAATATGGTACAATATGGATGAACCCTGAAAACATGCTAGGTGAAAAAAATTCAGTCACAATAGACAACCTGTTACATGATTCCATTTATATAAAGTATCCAGAATAGGTAAATCCATAGAAGAGAAAGTAAGATCAGAGATTGCTTACACTTGGAAGAGAGGGAGGAGAGGGTCATGGAGGGAATAGGGGATCGAAAGCTAGAGTAAGTATTTTTTCTCAAGGTGATAAAAATGTTCTAAAACTGATGATAGTGGTTGCACATATTTGTGACTATACTAAAAACCAGATCACTGTACACAGCAATAACTATTGTACACTGTGGACTATATTCAATAAAGTTGTTTGAAAAAAGTTTCATATTTTCCATTCCTCTCTCCTATCTCTATTAAATATAAAAAAGTTACCAACTTTACCATGATATGAGTTTAGAACCTGGTAAGGGTTAATATTTGGCTTCAGTAGAGAGATGATAAAATTATTATGGAGAGGCAAGAAGGGGTTATGTGATCTATAGTCAACACTGAAATTCTCTTTATATATACTGGTCATTTTTTTAGAAATATTTTATCTAACCGCAATACATGCATATTTAATGTCATTACATGTATGTTTAACAGTTCTTCAGGAAGATCTAGTAAATCTGTAAGCAAATCAAAGAAGGTATAGACTAATGATACCTTGTTAAGGTATCATTTCAGGAAATAATATACTTAATATTCTTTTAAAAATGTTACATGGGCGAGTGCAACTTGCTTTTTTACAGAGCAAATTTACCTTAGTAAAATAGATGGAGATCAACAAGATAATAAGATAAAATCATACCCTAAGCAATTATAAATGTTGCACATAATTCTTTTTTCGAAGTTGTACAACAGATTTATTTCTGAAAAATATATGGAAATTTATAATACAAGAATAAGTTACCTTTCACTTAATATCTTATCTACATATACACAAAAAACAATCAGGAAGCGTTAATTAACGTTTTAACTTCATTGCATTCTATACTATTCTTTGTCATGGATTAAAGAGGCAGGAATGGGGCTATTTTTTTTTCTTTTTTGGGGGGGGAGGAGGGCTATTTTTTTCGTAGAGATCTCTTACAGGATCAAGAGAGATTCTAATAGATATACTAAAAAAAAATCATACACTAAACTTACTGATTTATTGTAGGGATAAAATGTTCATCAATTACTTATTTCCAGCGGTGGGGTGGGAGTGGGGTAGAAACCGAGCAGTTTGGAACCGAACTCTTTTCGGATAATGCGGATCCACTTGCAGCTGGGATGCCTGGCAGATCCAGCGAAAGTTTCTTACGGCCAATTAGAGAGCCCTCGCGGACCAGGATAGGAGGAAACAGAGGAGCAGCAACAGGCACTGGCCAAAGGCTGCGGCCGGGGAGGAAGGAGCAGATGCGCAGGGGCGCTCCCGAGTCACCCAGGGCAGCCCCGTCCCCCAAGGCCGGAGCGTGGCCCGGGCTCCCTCCCGCCTGCGCCCTACCTTGCCGACCTCGGCCCGGGGCCAGGAGCAGCAGGGCCAGCGCCCAGACCCGGCCGAGCATCCCTGCTGCTGTCGCAGAGCCCTGGCAGCGGGTGCAGGCAGGACGCGGACCCCTGTCCCCTCCTATCAGGGCTTTCTCAGTCCGTTCGCGCGCAGAGTGCAGGGTCGCCGCGGGTGCTCGCTCTGGGACGCGGCCGCCCTCCCCGGGAAGAGCCGCGCTGGCCTCTCGCGCCTCCCCTCGGCGGCTGCAGCGGCCGGAGGAGCCACGCCCCCCGGCGCAAAGCCACGCCCCCGGCGCAAAGCCACGCCCCCGGCACAAAGCCACGCCCACTTCCCCTCCCCGGGGACCCTTCCCGCGCTTCCAGCTCTGGCTCCACCACCTTGGATCTCAACCACAGCCGTGCAGGGGGCAAGCTCCCGGGGTAGAGCTTGGCACCTCGCATCTCACTGATAAATCCTAGAAATTGTTCAGATGGGCCTTCAATAAAAGCAACCTTTGAGCGGTTCTGTTGGAAGGGGCTGTGTCCTTGATTATACCTGTGGAGGGATTCTTAGCCTGGTCATTGGGGGTGCTGGTTTGCCTCCAAAGGCACACATGCTTCTCAGAAGTTGCCCCTGTCACCTCAGGCCTCAGTGATGAAGGATGGGAGGGAGGGAGTGGAGATTAATGTTGCTGGCTGTATTGGCTGGTGATCCTACTGTTCTTTCAGTTATCCAGTGGTGACCCAGTAACTCAGGATCCTTTAGTACATGGTCACATGACTCCCAAAGTGGCCTGGGAAATGGTCTTTAATCTGAAGCTATCTTCATATGTGTGGTTCCCTCTGCAGAGGAAGCAGGCCCCCACCTTTAAAACAAACAAACAAACAAACACCTGATTCTGTATCATACGTCATTAAATGAAACCTCAACTTTCCTCGCTTTTTGACTGCTTTTTGGCAGTCTCAGTTTTTGAGTCCCCTTACCCATCACCTAGAACTATGCCCTCAGAGCTGGTACTTGAGGAGAAAGAAGACACTAGTCAACAGAAGGTAGTCCCAAAGTCCTGGTCGGTTCCAGGATTCAAGCCACAGTTTCACCTACAGATTTCGAAGACTGAGGCTTGGATGAGGCATGCTGATAACACAGAAGATGTCCAAATGCATAAAGAAGTTCTTTTAAAAATAGTTTAGGTTTTTTACTTGAAAGAGAAATTGCAATTAAAAATTTTTAAACCTGTTTCCAAAATATAAGTATTAACCTATTTTGAGAAAAAAAAAAAAAAAACTTTGCAGTGCACAAAACTTGTGTGTAGGGCAGCCCGGGTGGCCCAGCGGTTCAGCTCAGGGCATGATCCTGGAGATCCTGGATCGAGTCCCACATCGGGCTCCCTGCTTGGAGCCTGCTTCTCCCTCTTCCTGTGTCTCTGCTTCTTTCTCCCTGTGTGTGTCTTTATGAATAAATAAATATAATTAAAAAAAAAATTGTGCGTAGCCCCCTTTACGCGCAAAGAAGGCACCCAATCCAGAACAAAAATGAAACATAACTTTTTGGTGGTGCTGGATAGATGATTTTTATCTTTAGACTAATTATGGAAGAACAATTTAAAATAAGCAGGATGGAAGCTGAGAGATTTTTAGTGTACATCTTTGGTTTTAGCTAATAAGGCCCTACTAAAACTGGGACAGAAGGGCACTTGGGTGGCGCAGTCAGTTAAGTTGCTGACTCTCTTTTTGGCTCAGGTCAGGATCCCAGGATTCTGGGATCCAGCCCTGCATAGGACTCCATGCTCAGTGGGGGAACCTGCTTGAGGATTCTTTCTCTCCCTCAGCTCTGCCCCTCCCTCCATTCTCTCACGCTTTCTGTCTCAAATAAATAAATGAATCTTAAGAGAAAAAAAAAACTGGGGCAGAAAAACAAATATCAATTGTCTCAGTCTATTTGTGAAATCACAAAGAATAAAATAATAGTTATAATCAAGATTAAGTTGTAACACATTCCTGGAAAGCCACAAACTACCAAAACTGGAGCAGGAAGCAATAGAAAACCTGAACAGGCCAATAACCAGGGAGGAAATTGAAGCAGTCATCAAAAACCTCCCAAGACACAAGAGTCCAGGGCCAGATGGCTTCCCAGGGGAATTCTATCAAACGTTTAAAGAAGAAATCATACCTATTCTACTAAAGCTGTTTGGAAAGCTAGAAAGAGATAGAGTACTTCCAAATTCGTTCTATGAGGCCAGCATCACCTTAATTCCGAAACCAGACAAAGACCCCACCAAAAAGGAGAATTACAGACCAATATCCCTGATGAACATGGATGCAAAAATTCTCAACAAGATACTAGTCAATAGGATCCAACAACACATTAAGAAAATTATTCACCATGACCAAGTAGGATTTATCCCCGGGACACAAGGCTGGTTCAACACTCGTAAAACCATCAATGTGATTGATCATATCAGCAAGAGAAAAACCAAGAACCATATGATCCTCTCATTAGATGCAGAGAAAGCATTTGACAAAATACAGCATCCATTCCTGATCAAAACACTTCAGAGTGTTGGGATAGAGGGAACTTTCCTCAACATCTTAAAAGCCATCTACGAAAAGCCCACAGCAAATATCATTCTCAATGGGGAAGCACTGGGAGCCTTTCCCCTAAGATCAGGAACAAGACAGGGATGTCCACTCTCACCACTGCTATTCATCATAGTACTGGAAGTCCTCGCCTCAGCAATCAGACAACAAAAAGAGATTAAAGGCATTCAAATTGGCAAAGAAGAAGTCAAACTCTCCCTCTTCACCGATGACATGATACTCTACATAGAAAACCCAAAAGCCTCCACCCCAAGATTGCTAGAACTCATACAGCAATTTGGTAGCATGGCAGGATACAAAATCAATGCCCAAAAAAATCAATGGCATTTCTATACACTAACAATGAGACTGAAGAAAGAGAAATTAAGGACTCAATCCCATTTACAATTGCACCCAAAAGCTTAAGATACCTAGGAATAAACCTAACCAAAGAGGTAAAGGATCTATACCCTAAAAACTATAGAACACTTCTGAAAGAAATTGAGGAAGACACAAAGAGATGGAAAAATATTCCATGCTCATGGATTGGCAGAATTAATATTGTGAAAATGTCAATGTTACCCAGGGCAATTTACACGTTTAATGCAATCCCTATCAAAATACCATAGACTTTCTTCAGAGAGTTAGAACAAATTATTTTAAGATTTGTGTGGAATCAGAAAAGACTCCGAATAGCCAGGGGAATTTTAAAAAAGAAAACCATAGCTGGGGGCATCACAATGCCAGATTTCAGGTTGTACTACAAAGCTGTGGTCATCAAGACAGTGTGGTACTGGCACAAAAACAGACACATAGATCAATGGAACAGAATAGAGAATCCAGAAGTGGACCCTGAACTGTATAGTCAACTAATATTCGATAAAGGAGGAAAGACTATCCATTGGAAGAAAGACAGTCTCTTCAATAAATGGTGCTGGGAAAATTGGACATCCACATGCAGAAGAATGAAACTGGACCACTCTCTCTCACCAGACACAAAGATAAACTCAAAATGGATGAGAGATCTAAATGTGAGACAAGAGTCCATCAAAATCCTAGAGGAGAACACAGGCAACACCCTTTTTGAACTTGGCCACAGTAACTTCTTGCAAGATACATCCACAAAGGCAAAAGAAACAAAAGCAAAAATGAACTATTGGGACTTCATCAAGATAAGAAGCTTTTGCACAGCAAAGGATACAGTCAACAAAACTAAAAGACAACCTACAGAATGGAAGAAGATATTTGCAAATGACATATCAGATAAAGGGCTAGTTTCCAAAATCTATAAAGAACTCATTAAACTCAACACCAAAGAAACAAACAATCCAATCATGAAATGGGCAAAAGACATGAACAGAAATCTCACAGAGGAAGACATGGACATGGCCAACATGCACATGAGAAAATGCTCTGCATCACTTGCCATCAGGGAAATACAAATCAAAACCACAATGAGATACCACCTCACACCAGTGAGAATGGGGAAAGTTAACAAGGCAGGAAACAACAAATGTTGGAGAGGATGTGGAGAAAAGGGAACCCTCTTACACTGTTGGTGGGAATGTGAACTGGTGCAGCCACTCTGGAAAACTGTGTGGAGGTTCCTCAAAGAGTTAAAAATAGACCTGCCCTATGACCCAGCAATTGCACTGTTGGGGATTTACCCCAAAGATACAGATGCAGTGAAATGCCGGGACACCTGCACCCCGATGTTTCTAGCAGCAATGTCCACAATAGCCAAACTGTGGAAGGAGCCTCGGTGTCCATCGAAAGATGAATGGATAAAGAAGATGTGGTTTATGTATACAATGGAATATTCCTCAGCCATTAGAAATGACAAATACCCACCATTTGCTTCGACGTGGATGGAACTGGAGGGTATTATGCTGAGTGCAGTAAGTCAATCGGAGAAGGACAAACAGTGTATGTTCTCATTCATTTGGGGAATATAAATAATAGTGAAAGGGAATATAAGGGAAGGGAGAAGAAATGTGTGGGAAATATCAGGAAGGGAGACAGAACATAAAGACTCCTAATTCTGGGAAACAAACTAGGGGTGGTGGAAGGGGAGGAGGGCGTAGGGTGGGGGGGAATGGGTGACGGGCACTGAGGGGGACACTTGACGGGATGAGCACTGGGTGTTTTTCTGTTTGTTGGTAAACTGAACACCAATAAAAATTAATTTATTTTTTAAAAAAAGATTAAGTTGTAACAGGCTTTTTGTAAATTTTTTGGTTCAATATCTGTAGAAATGCAATAAACTTTTATGCTTTCTTAGAGGACAACATTACTTACCTAATTTTCAACAAACCCTGATTATACAATTTAAATACCATTTTTCCCTTCAGTTTTTGATGATGAATACCATTTTATGAGTTTACAATACATTTGTTACATTTGTAACAAAGAACCAACTTTCTTTGATATAAGTGAGTTAAGATGGAAAAAAAAGCTGAACTCAAAAAATTGATTTTCAAATCTCAATGGAAATATTGTCTAAACTGGTATGGGTCTGTAAGAACATACCAAATAAAAATTAGTCATAGGATTGTGGGAAAAAGCAAAGTAACAAAAATGATGCTTTAACACAAATCTGGTGAAGTTCATCAAAAATTGGTAAAGGATTCAAACACTTTTAAGTTTTTATTTATTTTTGAAAAGGAGAAAAAACAGTGAATGCATGGTACCCTTATTGTAAATATCTATAGCACTGGGGAAACGCAGCAGATATCACTAAGAGGAAAATAGTATAGAATGTCCCAGGGAAGATGAAATGAAGCCAAGAGTCAAGAAGTACAATATAACTTGAATAAAGAGAAAAGCCCATCAATAGAAACTTTCAAAGGATGATTTTTTTTTCTTGGAAATGAAAATAACTCAGCACTTGCCAGGTTCGTTTGCAAAATGATGATGAGCTTGTCTAGGTAAAGCCCCCAAATTTGGAGGGGGCAGAAAGACACAGCAAATTAAATGCACAGACCTTGGAGTCAGAACACCCAGGCTCTAATCCTAGATCTACCTATTTACTAGCTATGTAACCTTGGACACCACACTTAACCTCTTTTAACCTCATTTTTCTGTACAACGGGAACGATGATAATAATACATACTCCACAGAGTTTAAGAAACAGAAGTGTATATATGTGGGGATGGGTGCTGAGAAGGAGTCTGAGGAGAGAGCACTTAGCATCTGGTGCAGATAACTAAAATGAATGCAGATAATAGTTTACTGTTAATAAAACAAAGGTGTAATACCACATAATTATTCTTTTTCTTATCTTGCTATTATGTAAAGGTACATAGTTTCTCAGTCGTATCCTGTAACAGTGTACAGTGTGATTTGGAGTAAAATTATTGAAAACACACATTTACATAACATATGAATTCCTCAGTCAGTGTATATTTAACTAAATGAGAGAGTCTGGCTCTCTCCCAGATACATCTAATTTTTTCTTGGCAGTTGGGGGAGGGTTAACAGGAAATACCATCAGGGGGAGATAATGGTATCACCAAATCAATACTTGAGCTTCATAAATAATGTCTTGGCTCTAATTCTGAGTTTATATTCAGGAGGCTATTGCTCCCAGACAGAGACACTAAATGGAAAAGACATCTTACTACCACGAATACAAGCCTCTTTTTCTTAATGAGGAGTGAACTAGAGATTTGATATATTAAAGGAAAGTCATTGAGAACATCCATTAACTGTGAATTTTAATGTTTATCGTGACACGCCTCTACAAAATAACATGAGAGAGGAGAGTTGCCTGCCAAGATGAATGCTGGTTAGAAGAATGAATCTTTCCACACCTGTTCAAAGCAGCATTACTCACCATAGCTAAAATGTGGATGAAACCCAAGTGTCCACTGATGGATGAATGGTAACCAAAATGTGGTATATACATAGAGTGGAATATTATCACTTTAAAAAAGGAGGGACGCCTGGGAGGCTCAGTGGTTTAGTGCCTGCCTCCGGCCCAGGGAGTGATCCTGGAGACCTGGGATCAAATCCCACGTTGGGCTCCCTGCATGGAGCCTGCTTCTCCCTCTGCCTGTGTCTCTGCCTCTCTCTCTGTGTCTCTCATGATTAAATAAATAAAATCTTAAGAAAAATAAAATAAAAAAGGAAAGAGGGACACCTGGTGGCTCAGTGGTTGAGCGTCTCCTTTGGCTCAGGACGTGATCTTGGGGTCCTGGGATCAAGTCCCACATCTGGCTCCCTGCATAGAGCCTGCTTCTCCCTCTGCCTATGTCTCTGCCTCTCTCTCTCTC
This sequence comes from Vulpes vulpes, assembly GCF_048418805.1. Classification (NCBI taxonomy): domain Eukaryota; kingdom Metazoa; phylum Chordata; class Mammalia; order Carnivora; family Canidae; genus Vulpes; species Vulpes vulpes. The sequence continues at coordinate 92,394,827 of NC_132786.1, forward strand.
TCTCTCTCTCTCTCTCTCTCTCTGTCTCTCATGAATAAATAAATAAAATCTTAAAAAAAATAAAAAGGAAAGAAATTCTGATACAATACAAACATGGATGAAGCTTGAAGACATTATGCTAAGTGAAATAAGCCAGTTAAAAGGACAAATATTGTATGAGTCCACTATGTGATGCACCTAGAGTAATGATGTTCATAGAGAAAGAAGGTAGAATGGTGGTTCCTAAGGGCTGGGGGCAGGGGCAAAGGGGAATTATTATATAATGATTACAGAGTTTCAGTTTGGAAAGATAAAAAACTCCAGGAGATGGATGGTGATAATGATTGCACAACAATGTGAATGTACTTATTGCTACTGACCTGTATAGTTAAAATGGTTAAAATGATAACTTTGTTATGTAAATTTCACAATAAGAAAAAATAAATAAAATGAGTGAATCTTTCAGACATCAGCCAGAAAGTAAACCCTTCATTTAAACAGATCTCAACATTATTGACTACAAGAAGATTCCTTGAAATGTTCAGTAGAGTAAAAATAGTTTAACTTCTGATTGAGTTTACAATTGGGACATAAACTCATACTTACAGAGGTTGACAAATTGATTACACATCAATCAGGCATGCAAAACCACATAAATTGCAACATGGTGACATAAGATTTGCCAGCTAAGCAGTTTTCCTATCTCGTCAGTCAGAATATTTCACATAAATTACTTTTCAAAGATTTGTTTCTGTCATTTTTATAGAATAAAGGCAGATTTTATGAAGTTATTTTAATAAAGAAATTAACTTGTTTCAACTTAATATTTTCCACAATGTGGTTTAAAAATGAGAGTGAAATACTAAAGTTCCTTTGAATGGAATTGGAAAAGGTGTATATTATTCCCTTTAACAGCCATCCATACACATAAGTAATACTGTTTGCATCTGAAGTATATATTATAAAATGCCTTTATAACCAAAATGCCTGCCTAGTAAGTGTCATGATTATACTTGAATGTTATTTAGATTCTTCCAGAAGACTTAAATAAAATGTTGTAGCAGGTGGGAAAACTATGCAACATTTCTGTTTATATGATTTATGTTATCATCCCTTTCTAAATCATAAAACATTTTGAGCCTCATAATTATGGCTTGTAATATATAATTAGCTAAATTCTGTAACTATAGAAGGGAAGTTTGATAATATTGGAGCAGAAATTCCATTATTTAGAAAATGAATAGTTAGATTTATGACAAAAATCTAGTAAATCTAAATCTAGTAAATTTTTGTCCAACTGTCCCACTCACCCTAATCCAATTTGAAATAAGCCAGAATTTTATAAGATGCAAAGTGATCTAGGAATGGAATTGCTGGTATTTATCTCTAAAATGAAGTTAATAATAGTATTTCCTTGATAAAGTTCTTCTGTGAATTAAACTAAACAATTTATATGAGGTGAGGAATATGCTCTACAAATGGCTGAGGTTTTTGTTACTCTTAATATTATAATTTCTCATTTACTGAATCAGTGCAAACTCCTTTACCTTAGCACATCTAGTAACCGTGGCCTGAAGAAGATAAAATTCTAGGAAATCATCCATTTCTTGACTGGATTATTTGGTTTGGGGTGTCGAATTTGATAAGCTCTTCCTAGATTTTGAGTACTAACCCTTTACTGATAAGACTATGTGTATGGAACTAGAGGACATTATGCTAAGAGAAATAAGTCAATCAGAGAAAGACCATTATATGATTTCACTCATATGTGGAATTTAAGAAACAAAACAGATAATTATAGGGGAAGGAAGAGAAAATAAGACAAAATCAGAGAGAGAGACAAACCATAAGAGACTCTTAACTACAGGAAACAAACTGAGAGTTGCTAGAGGGGTTGAGGGGGGATGAAGTAACTGAGTGATGGGCATTAAGGAGGGCACATGACTTGATTAGCACTGGGTGTTATATGAAACTGATGAATCACTAAATTCTACCTCAGAAACTAATAATACACTATATGTTAATTAGTGGTATTTAACTAAAAAATTTTTAAATTACAGGAAATTGTCAGGAAACTGAGAGATTGCTTATGGCTATCATAAATACTCATTCTCAGGCAGCCCCTGTGGCTCAGGGGTTTAGCGCCGCCTTCAGCAGAGGGCGGGATATATATATATATATATATATATATATATATATATATATATATATATATATTCTAGTTATATTTGAATAGAATTTACCTATTTAGAGCTGGAGAAGTCATCAGATCAATGGTTTTTAAGCTTATTTTAAGACAATTTGTCAGAAAAAAAAAAGTATGTATCAAAGGCTCTGATTGAAGATGGAATGGAAGTCCTGAAACCCTACCTACTAGCTTTGCAGAGGACGGTTTAGGAAACATGGCTTGAACTCAGGGTACATACTCAGGATTCCACAGATGTAGGGCAGGAGAGGTAAATATGTGACAATGGTTCAGTGCAAGACAACTAGGAAAGGTGGGGACTAGGGCATGATATATGCATTGATTACATAAAGTAGCTGCTACCTCCAGCTGATTGTTGTACTAACAGAATTTGGACCTGTTTTGCTAAATATATCTTTTTTCTAAAAAGCAAATACTTTTTCTTCTTTCATTCTTTCATTCTTTCATTTTTAAAATACTTATTAAACACTACAATTTTAAAAGTCACTGGGATGCCTGGGTCGCTCAATGGTTGAGTGTCTGCCTTTGGCTCAGGGTGTGATCCCAGGGTCCTGGGATGGAGTCCCACACAGCATCCCACATCAGGTTCCCCTCAGGGAGCCTGCCTCTCCCTCTGCCTCTGTCTCTGCCTCTCTCTCTGTGTGTCTCTCATGATTAAATAAATAAAATAAAAAAAAAAAAAGGTTCTCATTTTATGGGTAAGAGAATGGAAGATCAGAAATCATGACTTCAGTAAGGCTGGTATATATTCTTTGACTTTGGTGTCCAAATACACTTTTCACTAACACATTATCTTTGACTAGGGAAGAGAACTGGGCTGATCATGTAGTAGTTAAGAGAGCAGACTTTGTGGTTGGACAGACCTGTTTTAGAAATCTCAGCTCTGAATACTATTATATTTTAGCTTTTTCATTTGTAACTTCAAAGGATAAGTGCATATTTCCCAAGGTTGTGAAGAGGGTTAAATGGGATAGTGAATGGAAATCACTTAGTCCCACTCCTGGCATATAGTAATCACTTGATTAATGGGCCTATTACTAAATTTTACAAAGTAATGAAAATTTTGATAAGAAATAAGTGTGAAAATATAGATCTAATTCATTGGTGAATTGTGGCTATGTCCATATACACATTTCTGTCTTTCTGGGTCTACAGAATGAATTAAAGTCTCCAAAAATTATTACACGAATAAAAGTTGTTTAATTATATTAGTTTTCAATCAAGAAAACAAGGACAATATGAATGCTTTTGGAAGTTTCCAGAGGCGGATGGAATGAGACTGTAGCCCTCTATATATGTAACAGTGACAATTCATGGAAACCCAAGTCATATAGGGGAGCCTATCTTGCAAGTGTCAGTGAAACATTACGTATCTCAGTTTCATGTTAAACGTTGTAACACTCAAGCTAGATGAGAAAGGAACTACACCTAAAAATAAGCAAACAGGAATATAATTCACTACAAAAGGAGACTGAAGAAATTGTCACATTGAGGAAACATATGGCTTCTTGAAATTCATATCATGTTGAACAATGGTTTTAATGAGAGACTTCCAATAAAATAATGCCCTTGAAAAGATCTCTTTCTTCCCTTTAACTATCAAAGCAAATCCAAGCAAGTCTTGCTTCAGGGAACTGAATTTCCTGTTTATTTCTTAGAGCTATAAGTTGTTTTTATTGAATGGCAATTTCAACTTCAGGCAGTAATCAAAAAGGCATACACCACCAAAGCACTGTAATAAAAGGATTTTGTAGATGATAGAGGATATTATCTGAATTAAATAAAGAAAGGTTTCAAAAACAAATCACTATGTTCATGTTTCATTTCTTAAAATCAAATGTATAGCTCATCATTAGAAGCAGGATATAAAACAAGAAGACTCCCAGGAGTCCTTAGCAGAAAAATTCTCTTTTTATAGTCCTCTTTAAACCTGATTATTTAAACAGTGAACAGCTTGCTTTGATAAATCATCATGACCTATTCATAATGAAAACTGTTGAAAATAGTAGACTAGAGTAAGTACCAAATTGGCAGGACTGTTGGGTTTTGTAATCTAGTTGTGTGAAAGATTCCTAAGAAATCAAAATAGTAATATTTATTACTTTTCACTTAAATAATTCTTAGGTAGGCCATGATTTGTTGGGTACTGCAGGGGAAACAGATATAAATAATACATGGGCCACATAAAAATAGTGATAAATTGGGGTGCCTGGGTGGCTCAGTGGGTTAAGCATCTGCCTTCAGCTCAGGTCATGATCCCCGGGTCCTGGGATGGAGCCCCAAATCAGGCTCTCTGGTCATCCAGAAGTCAGCTTCTCCCTCTCCCTCTGCCGCTCTCCCTGCCGGTCCTTTTTTGCTGGTTTCTCTCTCTCAAATAAATAAATAAAATCTTAAAAAAAAAAAAAATAGTGAGGGCAGCCCCGGTGACTCAGTGGTTTAGCACTGCCTTCAGCCCAGGGCCTGATCCTGGAGACCTGGGATTGAGTCCCATGTCGGGCTCCCTGCATGGAGCCTGCTTCTCCCTCTGCCTGTGTCTCTGCCTCTCTCTCTTTCTCTCTGTGTCTTTCATGAATAAATAAATAAAATCTTTTAAAAAAATTAGTGATAAAGTTGTGTCAGTCAAGTTGCTGTGCTGGAAACAATGACTCTGTGATGTAAGTAAGAAGGGATTTAATGGAGGAACTGGATGCTCCCTCAATCATTGCAAGGGCTGAGGAAAAGACTTCAGTCTAGGTCCCAGGAATCTCATGGCATGAAGATCTGCCCTGATAAGCGGGCTTCTATCTCTACCATTGTCAGAAATGTGAATAATCAAGAGGCTGCCTTGGAAATATCGACTCAAAAGACCCATTACCTTCTCTACAAAGCAGCATTCAGTAGGTGGAGATGAAGCCAGCAATGCTTCTGCCTCTGCAGCCACCAGCACTGCGCCAAAAAGCCAAAAGGTTGATACAAGGAAAATGGAAGAGAGTCTGGCCACCAGGCTCACTCTAATGCCTCTAGATACTCAATAAACTGAAGCCAGGGCGCACAGGAAGTCAGCACTGCTACCGAAAACCTGTATCTTCACATTCTCTTCTGCCTGAAGAAAAAGACATGTTTGCCTCTATTTCACCTTTGCAGCCATTCCATTTAATTTTTGTTTCTTTAATATCACTCAATTCCATTCATCTCTCACCTTCCTACTGATAATACATTAGCATAGCTTACCATCACCCCTCCTGGGGTTAGTAAGTAGGTGAACTCACCCCGTGGTCTTCATTCATGCCCCCAGGCCTCCTAACACCTCTGCAATGGCTCCCCTTTATCTTTGTCCATAAGATAGCCTGCAGGGCTCTTCAGGGTGGGCTGCTCTCTAGCCTACATCTCTGGAGTCTCCTACCACAATACAATTCTCCAGCCGTAATAAACAGCTTGGAATTACCTGAACTGAGCAAGTACTTCTTTGCAGCACTGGATCCCTGGCCTGCATTCTTTCTGTTCCTCACCTTCTACCTGGCTTTCTACTCCCTGAGTTTAAGTCTCACAGAGACATCTTTTTCTCCAGCATTTTCTTGTCCCACTAACAATCGTTCCGATGGCATTCATCTTCCACATTCTCGCAGCTCTTATCTTCACCTATGGCATTAAAAATCTCCTCCTCCTGGATTGTCTAACTCATCATATGAGGAGGTCCTGGAAGGTAAATCTTTCTGAGATGTGATGTTTTCCCCAAGGTCGGCTCAGTGCTTGAGGCATCATAGACACAATCCACACATGCCTAATTAAATTGGTTCTAGCAAAACTATGAATTTTACTGATGTAGAATGGAAGGTCAAGATCCTCAGTGGACGGAATTATACAGCAAGTTCATGAGGAAAATTCAGAACAAAGCTCGATCTGGGGTCCAGAGCTCAGAGTATCCTGTCTGATACCTGGTGAGAGGTCTGGCTTCAGGTATGTAACTACCTACAAAGGCTGCTTTGTCTTCTCAGTTAGATTGTCCCCTTCAAATACTTAAAGAGAAAAATCTAAATTTATCTATGTGATCTTTGTGAATTGGCATTAATTATCTCTAGGCCTTGTTAGGCCTAGAAAATATTTAATAATTTTATATATTTTTAAGAATATGTTGTTTTGGGATGCCTGGGTGGCTCAGTGGTTGAGTGTCTGCCTTTGGCTCAGGTCATGATCCCAGGGTCCTGGGATTGAGTCCCACATGGGGCTCCCTGCAGGGAACCTTCTTCTCCCTCTGCCTGTGTCTCTCGTGAATAAATAAATTATATTTAAAAAAAGAATATGTTATTTTAAGTCGAGACCAGACAAGATGGCCAAGCTGCCTTGCAGGATTATCAAGGAAACCCAGCATCCTGGCGGAACCAGTTCCTGGCATTAAAGCAGAACCAGATGAAAGCAACGCCCCTTATTTTCATGTGGTCATTACTGGGCCCCAGGATTCCCCCTTTGAGGGGGGGACTTTTAAACTTCATCTATTCCCTTCAGAAGGATACCCAATGGCAGCCTCTAGAGTACGTTTCATGACCAAAATTTATCATCCTAATGTAGACAAGTTGGGAAGAATATGTTTAGATATTTTGAAAGATAAATGGTCCCCAGCACTACAGATCTGCACAGTTTTGTTATGGATCCAGGCTTTGTTAAGTGCTCAGAATCCAGGTAATCCATTAGCAAATGATGTAGTGGAGCAGTGGAAGAGCAATGAAGCCCAAATCATAGAGTTGGCTAGAGCATGGACTAGGCTATATGCCATGAATAATATTTAAAATCGAACTGATCATTAAGTGTGCATCACTTCTCCTATTCTGCCAAGACTTCTCCCTTTTTCGTTTGCATTTAATGGGCACAGTCTTTGAAACATTACAGAATAAAAGCCCAGACATCTTCATTTCTTTGATGATTAAATGCACATTAGCAAATCTATGTCTTGTCCTGATTCACTGTTGTAAAGCATGAGCAGAGGTTAGAAGTACCATCTGAATTGTTGTGAAACATTTAAAATCAGTGGCCCCTTTCTGCTTTTATTCATTTCTCCCATCATGGTTTAAGTATAAAGCACTGTGAATGAAGGTAGTTGTCAGGGTTAGCTGCAGGGGTGTGGGTGTTTTTCTTTATTATTTTTTTTGAGGGGGGAAAAGTAGTTTTATTTTAATTTTATGGGCTCCTTTCCCCCTTTTTATGGTGATCTAATTGCATTGGTTAAAAGCACCTAACTAGGGATCCCTGGGTGGCTCAGTGGTTGAGCTTCTGTCTTTGGCTCAGGACTTGATTCCGGAATCCGAGATTGAGTCCCACATCAGGCTCCCTGCAAGGAGCCTGCTTCTCCCTCTGTCTGTGCCCCTGCCTCTCTGTGTGTGTGAATAAATAAATAAAATCTTTAAAAATAAATAAATAAAAAATAAAAGCACCTAACTAGTTCTTTAGCATATACTCTCTAGTAAGTCTAACTTTATTCAGACACTGCAGATGGACAAGCTTGATTGTTTGAACCAAAATGGGAACATTAAGCAAACATCACAACCCTCACTAATAACATTATGGCTTTGCTGCCAATGGTAGAATCCTTCCTTCAAGAAAAAGCTTGTGGGGGGATTCCTGGGTGGCTAGTAGTTTGGTGTCTGCCTTTGGCCCAGGGCGTGATCCTGGAGACCGGGGATCGAGTCCCACCTCGGGCTCCCTGCATGGAGCCTGCTTCTCCCTCTGTCTGTGTTTCTGCCTCTCTCTCTCTCTCTCTCTGTGTCTCTCATAAATAAATAAAATCTTAAAAAAAAAAAAAAAAAACAAGAAAAAGCTTGTGACCATTTTGTATGGCTTGTCTGGAAACTTCTGTAAATCGTATGTTTTACTAAAATATTTTTTGTAATTCTAAAAAAAAAGAATATGTTATTTTTTTAGGTCACATGAATATATCAAGAATGATTTCAGAAAATATAAAAGTATGTCCTTTTTTTTTATGGATACAAAGTAACATTTTAAAAAGTCATTCTTCCAGGGGTGAGTGGGTGGCTCAGTTGGTTAAACCTCCAACTTTTGATCTCAGCTCATGTATTGATCTCAGGGTCATGAGTTCAAGCCCCATGTTGGGCTCCATGCTGGGCACGGGACATATTTTTTTAAAAAGTCAGTCTTCTAAAACAACCTAAAAATGTGTGTTGGATGGTTTAATATACCAAAATTATAAGGGAAATTCTTCAAAAGAATGGCGAGTAACTGTACTCATGAACTTGTGTTATATAATTACATGTAGTTACTTGTAAATGTATTATCAAGTAATTATTTTAAAAACAAAATAGTAATAACCTTAAATATATAGGAAAATTTGAAAAGTAAGAAATAAGACATTTTCAAATATTTGGGGAAATTGTTTTTAAGCTTATTTAAGGTGAAGAGCGATTTATTCAAAATTAATTGCAGGCGACAATGGCTTTGGTTGAAGATGGTGTGTACTCACCATCTATGCAGGGAGCAGTTTGGAAACATGGCATGAGACCAGGACTAATACTCACAGATGTTCATACAGGCAGTGCCTGAGATGAAAACGGGTGACTTCTGTTCAATGCAAGGCAACTGAAAGTAGTAGGAATTAGAAAATCAAAAGTGCATTAACAACTTAAAGGGAACTGTCTATCCCAGCTGACTGTTGCACTGAAGGAATGTGGTCCTATTTTGTCAGATGGTTTGTTTTTTCAAGAAAAAACTAAAAATATTTTCTTTTTACTCTTGTTTTGTGTTTTTTTTTAGTATAATATTTTTAAGTTGCAATTAATCTTAAAAATTAAACAACAACCTTGTTCTGGCCAAAGAAACAATTGTTTGAGGCAACTGCCAATTAGCAATCTGTACTCAATAGGGTAGAGATGAGGGAATGGAGAATCAGAAATCTTCATAACTTGAGTAAGTCTGGCATATGGCTCTATGACCTCGGTAACCAAATGCTAGATCAATAACACATTATCTTTGATTTGAGAAGAGGTTTGAGCTAATCTTACAGCAGTTAAGAGCCTGGACTTTGTAGCTGGACAGAACTTTCTACGATTCTAGCTCTGGGTTCCATTGTGTCTCAGTTTGCCTGTTTCTAAGATAATAGTAATAAATGCATATCACACAGGGCTGTAGTGAGGATGAAATGGGATAGTAAATGGAAAGTATTATCCTCACCCCTGTATATAGTAACTACTTGATAAACTGCAATATTACTAAATCTTAGATAGAAGTAAAAAATTGAGTGTGAGTTAGTGAGAAAAGATAAAGTATAGGCCTAATTGGCTTCACTGGGTAAGCATGATTATAAATATATATGCTTTTCCCCTTGGGTCTACAGAATAAATTTCTCCCAAATTTATCACATAAGTCCAAAATATATGCTCATGTATTCTTCTGCAATAAAAAAAATACCCATCACAGGTTTATGTGGGTGTTTCTAAAAACAGAGGGGATGAGACTATAGTTCATGACATAGATAACAGTGAATGTGCAAGTTCACCAAAGTCATACAAGAAAATTTGTCTAGCAGGTAACAAGTGACACACTGAATATCTCAGCTTCACCCTTATTATTTCAGTTGCTTAATGTAGAACAAGAAGAAACTACAGTTCAAAATGTACACGCAAATTAATGTAATATTTTACAAGAGTATAAAAAATGTTGGGGAAATACAGTACTTATTACAAATAATGCCATGTTGAATAGGGCTTTAATGATAGACTTTCAATAACATGAAGCCTTTGAATAGATCTTTTTCTTTCCTTTTAACTACCAAAGAAAATTCCCAGCCTTGCTTAAAGCCACTAATACATATGTTGTTTATAAGTCTTATATTAATGACTATTAGTTTGTATTTATTATATTGTTATATTAAATACTTTTAGTTAATATTAACTGAATGCTCCATTATAGTACATCATTTAATATTAATCTTTGGGAATTATCATCAAATAAATAAAAAATACAAGGTATGATTTATTCTGTATGCTAGATTTTACATAAAGACTTTCTGGAAAGGAACCTTATGTTTTGTGCTTTTCTAAGACTTTATTTTTAAGTAATCTCTACACACAATGTAGGGCTTGAACTCATGACCATGAGATCAAGAGTTGCATGCCCTAGTGACTGAGCCAGCCAGGTGCCCCAGGAACTTTTTTTTTTTTTTTTTTACCAAACTTTTTTTACCAGATTCTATGAAACAGAATAGAGCAAGAAAGTCTGAAATTGCCCTTGGCATCTCCTATTCTTTTCTTTATTTAACTATTTCCCCATTCTTGATATGTTAATTCTTATTCAATGATGTTAACTTCTTCCCTTGGCCCATCATTCTTACTTTGTTCACGTTTGTAATATTTTTGCATTATCCATCAACTCTGATGCTTTATCTACTTTTCTTGCCCACGAAATTACAAATATGATTCTCTAGTCCTGACCTTCTGCCTGAGCTTCAGTTTCATATAATCAGAATCTGTCCCCAACATGATGACCAAGACTTAGCTCATTTATAATGTGTACATTTGTCCACGATCTGTGCTGTGTGTAATTCATCAATCTCAGCACCTCATTATTTCTTGCTTCACACTTAGACACCATGGAAACGATCTCTGTTTTCAACCGTAGTACATTTGCTTTTATCTACTGGTATTGAAAGGTTATCTGTTTCAAGTTTTATCTCACCCACTAGGCTCTAAGTTCCATTAGAAGCAGGACCTTGCTTACTACTCAACTTTGAGAACCCAATGCTTAACTTAGTATTTAATACTGATAACAAAAACACTGTTGAATTGGACCAAACTAAAATTAATCTACTTGAAATATACATCTGACATTCACAGCTCCCTTGCCTACTGGAAGTTTACTGGGGTATCCTAAAGGAAAAATGTAATACTCCACTCTACCCATAGGTGGTATAATCTACTTACAAAACTAAGGAAACAAAAGTTCTAAATGTGTTTTAGGTACTATTAGATTAAATTTGCATTTTTTTGAAGTTTAAATTTAGTCTATATAAGATTGCAATGCGTAAAATTTAATTTGCTGCAAATTTTAAAGAGAAGACAGTCTATTAAACTGAAACCTCTGTGAAGATTTTCTTAGTCAAGATCTCGAGTCACCTACATTTCTTGTCCCACATTTTCCAGCCTTTTTAACTTATATATATATATTTTAATTTTTTTTCTTTATTTACTTGAAAAAGAGAGAGCGTGAGTGAGGGGGGCAGAGAGAGAGGGACAAGCAGATTCCCTGCTGAGTGGGGAGACCCAACTTTGGACACCATCCCAGGACCCCGAGGCCACGAACTGAGCCTAAGGCAGATGCTTAATCAACTGAGCTACCCAGGTGTTCCTTGTCTTTTCATTTTAATATTAACTTTGGGCTAGTTTTACCCAGACCAAGTGATGGAAACAGTTTTCCCCACAACTATTAAGGAAAAATAAAAGTTCAACATATTTAGTTCAGATCTTTCTTCTTCTTTTTTTAAAATCACATTTCTGGGTTATATATAACAAGGATACACAGCATTAGATGTGAAAAGTTGACCTTTTTTTTTTTCATGCTCGTCTAATTATTTTAATGTAAACACAATTTCTCCCTAGAATCTAATTTATGGTAATTACCTTTGTCTATTTTAGATGACCTTAAAGTAGCAAGTGGTTTAGTAAATGAAATACTATAGTAAGACATTAAAGGCTAAAGTTTTTATCACTTACCAAATAACAATATAGCATTTACATTTATCTGGGTTCCCCAGTTTATCAAGGCTTTCTGAAAATACTCGTTTTTTTTAAAGATTTTATTTATTTATGAGATTTTATTTATTTTTATTTATTTATTTATTTTTATTTATTTTATTTATTTTTATTTATTTATTTATTTTTATTTTTATTTATTCATGAGAGACACAGAGAGAGAGAGAGAGAGACCGGGGGGGGGGGGGGGGGGGAATGGCAGAGACAAGGCAGAGGGAGAAGCAGGCAGGGAGCCTGATATGGGACTCGATCCCAGGTCTCCAGGATCACACCCCAGGCTGAAGGCAGGGCTAAACCCCTGAGCCGCGCCCCACCCCACCCCCCACCGGGGCTGCCCAGAAAATACTCGTTTTTATAAAAATCTTCCTACATGGTTAAAAGTAATTTTCTGCAGTTCTTGAAATTATTATTTACCAAATAAATTTAACACCCTGCTAACAAGTCAGTCCTAGAAATTAGTGTGTCACTGGCAAAGAATTTTTCTGTACAAAAAGTTCTAAGTACAGACTCTGAAGCTGGAATCTTTATCTTTGAATTTTTCATGAGCAAATTGTGAGGCTGGTTAAATTCATCTTAGGAGGCCATGGGAGCAAATATTGGGGGTTGCTCGTATCCAGCAGGTAAATTTTCAGTGCAGGTAAGTTTGCTAGAAGTGATGTATTAGCAAACTCATAAGGCAAGAGGAAGAGTCAGCTACAAAAACAAGAAAAAGAGACTGAGAGTATGAAGTCCATAAGCAATCTCCAAACTCCCTGACAATTTCACAGAGTAATATGCAATTTAAGCTTTTTCTGGCTGCACTGAATAAATTTGCTGAATTAATAAGATTACATTATAGGTCACATGAGTAATAATAATACTAATAATAACAAAAGCCTTAGCAATCTATTAAGCATACGATAACTTTACAAGGCAAAGAGTATTATTATCTCCATTGTACAGAAGTAGGAGACGGAGGTAAAGACAAGTTAAAAGAACTTGCTCAGAATTGCCTAGTTGATGATTGGCAAAGCCAGTTTTCAAAACAAGTCATTCTAATTCCAGACTCATGATCTTAATTACTGCACTGACTTGCCTTACATTGTCCTTGAGTTTAATGCAGTAACTCTCAGGGCAACAGTGACCTGGCATCAACTCACTTCCTATCCAGCTGACTTTCTGTGCCTTGAATTCAAACTCTCCAAAGGTGAATATGTAATGTGTTTACAAAATCAGCATCTGACTTGGAGCCTGCTGCTATGCAGCCTACTCCCCCAAATTTGTATGTTAAAGATGTAATCGTGAATGTGACTATATCTGGAAGAAGAATCTTTAAGAGGTAATTAGGTTAAATGAGATCATAAGGAGATTTGCAAATGACCACCTTGTCTCTGTGTCCTCATATGGTGGGGAGAGAGTGAGATCTTTCTCTTCCTCTTCTTACAAGGACACAGTCCAATCAGATTATAGCCTTTCCCTTATGACTTCCAAGACAGCTCCAGTACCAGAGCACAGCTAGAGTACACTAAGCTGTAAACTCTGGCCCTCCTGCTCTACTCCTGCTAATGTGTTCTAGTTCTAGTTTCCAGGCATTTGTTTGGGTTAAATTAAAATACTTGCAGGTTCCATCCAGGCTGGCAACTTGCAATCCATGAACTCATGTCCACAGAGAAAGATGCAGTGCCCTTTGGAGCCAGAGAGGGCCTCCTGATGGCCACAAAATATGTCTTTCCAGATAGTCTGTGGCATCTATGCAATCTTCTGATGGTGTGGACTGAATTATGGATACAAGGCTCAAATCTGTTTGGATTTTCCTATGAAATTCTGGTATGAACTTCTTTGATTGCATTTATTATAAACATACAACTTACTTGAAGGAAAGACAAAAGAGCTAAGCAAAAGATTTTCTGTTTGAGTTGAAGAACATCAGGAAGTCAGTGAGAAGATTAGACTTAATAAAGAAGCATATGACGCTCTCGAGTTCATCTGTGGTAGAGGCCAGTACTCAAAAGGTACAGACTCTGTGTTTGGCAGCACTTAGTAAAGATGCAAACATGTCTACCTTTTCCCTGAGGGACAGAGACCTTCACAGAGACTCAAAAAGAGAGTCACCAAAAATTTTACTGAATGGAAGGGTACCTGGGTGGCTCAGTGGTGGAGCATCTCCCTTTGACTCAGGTCATGATCCCAGGGTCCAGGGTCCTGCTTCTCCCTCTGCCTATGTCTCTGCCTCTCTCTGTGTGTTTTCATGAATAAATTAAATAAATAAATAAATAAATAAATAAATAAATAAATAAATAAATAAAATCTTTCTTTAAAAAGTTCATTTAATGGAGTGATGATAGTTTATCTTTAAAGGAAGTTGCTATGTCACTCAAAGAGTCATCAAAATCTTTCCAATTTCGAGTTACTGGGGCCAAGGACAACTTAAAGGCATCTTAGAAGCAAATGGAACTATATCAGAGTGGAATAACTAGTGGTTTTGATGGAAGAACTCAGGTTCAAGAAAGCATAAAACTCTTGGCCAGAGAAGATGCAGAATGACAAGAAAGAATGTGGAAACTAAAGGAACAGAAAAAAAAAAAACTTTAAAACTTTAACATACAATGGGAACTTGTGAATCTCTCTCTGATTGAAACTTTCCTGAGGATGATGAGTACGCTTGATCTCATTGGAGAAGATCACATTGATGATATCCACTTGGAATTAGAGAAAAAGAGTGATTCAGGAAAAATGAGAATTTAAATATTAAAAAAATATTTTTAAAGTTACGTGAAGGCAGTCAAATGAATGAAGCAAAATTCAGTTTCAAACTGAGACAGCATATTCACAGTGTGAAATATGCATTTTGAAAATGTGATTCAAGAGCTTCAGCCGACACCTCAAATACTTCAACTACACCATGAATGTGTCAGGCAGCGTCTTGGTAAATCAATTGATGAGGAAACTTATAGCTTAAGATGGAGCAGAATGCAAGAGGAGAAGGTAAGTGGAGATGAAGGCAGAGAAAGAAGTGATGTGGCCATGAGCCAAGGAATACCGGCAGCCACCAGAAACTAGAACAGGCAGAAAGAAATTCTCCCCTAGATGCCCCATGGCAAGTAAGGGCCCTGCCAACTCCTTGATTTCCACCCAGTGATTCTTATTTCTGACTTCTGGCCTCCAGAACTGTGAGGTAATACAATTTCTTTAGGTTAAAAGAAGGGGGGAAGGAAGGAGAGAAATAGAGTAGAAACTTCCCAAAGTTTATGAAAACATCGGCCTTACATACTGAAAATCTGGCACCTGCAGTAACATGGCCAAAGATCTGGAGATAGAATTGGAAAGGATCACTTTATTCTATCACAGATGGATTTTCTCCTGTGATGAAAACCCTGAAGAATGTTGCTTGACAGCTCTGTTGACTGAAAAAAAGCTCCATGAGCTAAGGGAAGAAAATGTTTGAAATAACTCAGAGCTTAGGACCCCCTTTGCCAAGTGGCCCTTTTGCACTTGCTATTCCCCAGGCAGCCCTGGGCAGTAACCAGAGAGGATTAGAGCACTCCCTACATCCTCAGGTTCCCAAGTGAGGGGTAGGGGACTGTGAGGGCACAAAGGTTCAGGGTGATCTACAGGTTTGATTCAGATTTACAACAGCTGAGTCTGAACATTCACATGTATGGCAGGATATCTGAATGGGGTTTTCTCTCTTTAAAGTAGTTTTGATCCAGCTCTTTCAAGTGTAAATGGCGCCCTGTAGCTGATGATGCATGTTCTATTTCAAAATTTTATATAACTCCTAAGAGAGTGATTCCCAAATATAGATGGTTGAAATATAATTCTTATTAATGTATTATTTCCATTTCATTGGACTTTACAAAATTAGGTTATATAAATATTGTATTTTTAAAGGAATAAATTGGCCCATAATTACTTTAGCTATAACTGAAGTTTGACATGACCAGCTGAAGATATTTGAAACATTAAAGTCTATTTCTACATACTATCAAGTACACTAAAAAATCTGTAGAAGTAACTTAATTACTTCTTGTAAGTAACTTACTTAATTACTTCTTTACAACTAAAGTTGTAAAGTAACAACTTTAATAATTGATTATTGGTTTAAAAGTAACAGAACCTCCTCCCCCCCAAAACACAAAACAACAAAATCCAAGCAAAATTTATTAATGTTTTGTTTCTTCATTCTTTTTAAGAATTTTCCTCATTTTGGGGGTGCCTGGGTGCCTCAGTTAATTAAACATCTGCCTTTGACTCAGGTCATGATCCCAGGGTCCTGGGATGGAGCTCTACACCAGGCTCCTAACTCAGCATGAAGTCCACTTCTTTTTCTCCTCGCTGCCACCCTGCATTCATGCTCTTCCTCTCAAATAAATAGATAAAATCTTTTTAAAAAGAAAATAATTTTCCTCATTTTTAAGATATGCTAATCATTCGCAGATGCATCCATTGTCGTTTGGTTGAGCTTTCCCTCCTGAGCCCCAGCAAAATATATTGTTTGTGGGTTTAGTAATAATTTTATAGACCAATTTAGGGGAGTTGACTCATATTCACAGGAAAGCATACATATATATATTTAATTAAGACTCTTTTTATATATCCTTTAGGATTTTTCTCATCCATGTGCTGCACACTTATTTTTAGACTTGTTTTTAGGTATTTTAACTTGTTAATAGTTATGAAAATACAATATTTCAAGATATTAATATTTGTTTCCTTCATTTAGGGGAGATTTTCTTTCCTTCGATGAGACTCTTTGTATAATTTGGGATGTATTCTTTTCATAGGTTGATATTTAAGAATGAAATTATCTGTGGCTTAGATTTTTACAATTTTATGAAGTTTATAAGGTCACATATGGCACACATACCTAAGTGAAAGTGAATCAGAAATACTCAGTGACTATGTGAGTATAAAGTCCTTTCCCTGTTATAGCACCTTAACCAAGAGAAAGACAATTGGGATCAAGTCCTCCCTAACCTTCTCACCCCTTGTCATGCTGGGAAGCTGAACCACAAATAAGATTTTGGTTTATGGGTATGAATCACCAGTGTGGCTACTGCACAATGCTTTTGTATTTCTCCTTTTAAAATAACAATCTCTGAACATTCTATGTATCCTCTTTGTGTAGAGCTCTGAAAGTTTTCATGACATAATGTGTGTGCACCTACCTCCTTAAGCAAGAGATAAAGAGGGATCTCCCCCCAAAATGTCCCTAGTATTCGTTTAAATTCAACAGATCTCCCCCCTCCAGTCCCTGACACCTGCTAAGCTGTTCTCTGACCAAGTAGTACACTGCCACATTGATGAAATCTAACAATGTGTAGCCGTTTGAATCTGTCTACTTTCACACAGCACAGTGGAACTGAGATTAACCCTTATAAAAATGCCATATTTGCTTTACAGCTCTAGTGCTAGCTGTTGGGCAACATTTCTTTCCAAACACAGCCTGCCGGTGTCGCTTATTTGCAAGAAATGAATCATTTTTAATGTTGGAGGGAGACATATAAAGTTTATTAAAATACAGCTTTACAATTACTATGCAAGTATGGATGAAGATTAATGGGTGCAACAATGAAGAGGCATAGAGAGCAATGAATGTGACACTCTGGAGATGACTTACTTTTCTTGGCATGGAATTTATAACTCCTTTACCACTGAATTTATTTCAGCTGAATCATGAAAAGGGTCTTGTCAGTAAGAAATAGCAGGAAAGGCAGTTTGGGCAAAGAAAATAGTGTGAACAAGGGTATGGCAGTGTGAGAACACAGGTACATTTTGATATCACAGTGCAATAGAGTGTACTTACAGAAAATGCTGTGCATCAATCTCAATTTCCTAATCCAAATACAAGACCCCTTTATCATTGATAGTCTGTAGTCTGGATATACTATCCCTGAGTTATATCATGCTAAGCAAATATATAACCGGAATTGTACCATGACTTGAAAAACAATGGTATATATTTTTATAATATGATTAATTACTGAGCATTTTGTTGCCCTGTGTTGGTTCATAAATTGGTCCCACTGCAAGGCAGGCAAGGACAAAGTGAAGAAAGGGCCAGACCTCCCCAGACTGGCAGGCTTAATAAGCAAGGGTAGAAGAATTGTCTTGGCTATGTACCCGCTAGAATCTTAAAAGTTTATAGAGAGGGCTTCACTGGGTTCAGTTGCATACAACATCCTGATGGGCTCAACAACACATTACTCTCCAAGGCTGTGTCCCTGGAACAGCCCCAGCTATGGGAACGAGGGTAGATCACACATTCCAGGGAGAGAGGAAGAGATGAAGAGCCATGGGTTCAGCTCTCCCGTAAAACAGCTGTCCGTCCTTTTGATGACTCCCTGCAACAACTTGGTAGGCAGGTAGAATCAATTGGCAGTGCTTATATATCAACTTAGGTTTTATCTCTTGTTTTTTAAATATCTGAGGGTGAAAAAAAAATAGAGGACAAAGCAGATGAGTTTTTAAGCAGGTTATCTGGCACCTTCATATGTCAAAGCTGAGTCTCTCAGCTGGGATTGCAGAAGCAACTGTCTCCTGAGACCAATAATCGGCCTTATTCCTAACTTTCTCATGAACCTACTGGATAAGTCCGTCCTCTCAGGCCCTTGTCCTACCTTTCCTCATCAGCACAATTCATACTATCATCAGGTTCAATTTATTTTATTTATTTATTTTAAAGATTCACTTATTAGAGAGACAGAGAGAGAGAAAGAAGAATGAGCATGAGCGGTGGGGAGGCACAAACACAGAGGGAGAAAGACAGAGAAGCAGGCTCCTGCAGCTCAGAGCATGACTGAAGGCTCAGCAGGACCCTGAGATCATGACTTGAGCTGAAATCAAGAGTCAGACACTCAAATGACTGAACCACCCAGGCACCCCCAGGTAAATTTAATCAGGCAAGTCCTTTTCGAGTGTCATCAATGTCTCAGTTACTGAGCCATTCTCTGGAGATAGCAATCTTTAACTTCAAGAACCTTACAATTTGATAGGATAGGCAGATGGGGAAATGGGAAGTTTTCACACAGAAGAATGCTTAGTACATGGAACTATGGAAATCTTTCTTGGTGGTTTAAGAAAATACCCAAAAAAATGAGGTCTCAACTGAAAGTTAAGGCTGAGTAGAAGATAGCCAGATAAAAAAAAAAAAAAAAAGACAGAATAGAAAACCTTCAGGCCAGGAGAAATGAAAGAAAGAAATGAAGGAGAGGCTGGTCATATCAGGGAACTGTAAGCTGTTGAATGAGGGTGTAGGGAAAAAAAGAATAAATATAGAAAGGAGTCTACCCTGAAGACTCTTGTAGCTTATCTTTTGAACAGGTGGCCTTATGCAAAGGACAATGTGGATGAACTGATAGATTTAAGTAGGAATATGAACATGAAAGCAAGAAGAGAAGTTACTGCCGCTAACATAGGAGAGAGGTGATGGCTATCTGCCCAAGCAGTGTCAGGAAGAAATGGAGAAAATGAATGGAATTGAGTTTTGCTAAAGGAGCAGATAGGTTTTGGGGACTGCCTGGCTTTAGAAGGAAATGAAGATGACCCGCAGGCTCCCAGTTGACAGGAAGTGAGGGAATTATTCCTAAAATAGGAACTCATGGAAAAGAGAAGTTTTGAAGCAGGTATGTGAATGGGAGCAATGGACATAACTGGATCTGGGTACCATGGGGAAGCTGGACAACAGGCATTTGGTTTTACTGATATGGAGCCAGCAGAGAGGTTGGGCTGAAAGAACTCTGGACACACTGTTATATATTGTTTACTGGTACCACAGGTTTGAATGGTGTCTTAGGTTGCTCCTTTCATTTCTTAAATCCTGTGAAATCTGCAGGGGAAGAGGGATGCTGCTTTTGCAACATTTGTCTCCACTTTCTCACTGTGCAGGAAGGCAGCAGAAGCATCTCCTGAGAAGCAAGGTTTTCATGAGCAATCCAGCACAGAGGATTGGAAGGTTAAGAATCTGTCTGCTGTAATAATAATAATAATAATAATAATAATAATAATTTTTTATAAAGAAAGAAAAAAGAAAAAGAAAAAATTAATTAAAAAAATAAAAATAAAAAAGAATCTGTCTGCTGGTTGAGGTGCCAGGGTGGCTCAATCCTTAAGCATCCAACTCTTGGTTTCTGCTCAAGTCATGATCTCAGGGTCCTGAGATGGAGCCCAGGTGGGTTCTATGCTCAGGGACAGTCTGCTTGGGATTCTTTGCCACCCTGCACCTTCCAGCCTGCTTTTCCACCCCCTCCCCCCCACAGGGGCTCTGGCTCTCAGAGGCTCTCTCCCTTTCTCTCTTAAACAAACAAACAAACAAACAAACAAACAAATAAATAAATAAATAAATAAATAAAATCTTAAGAAAAAAAAAAAAAAAGAACCTGTCTGCTGGGACAGTCAGGGCGTTACCCCTTCCAACTGAGCTACACCTGCTCCATCTATTGGAAGCTCCTCTCTGCAGTTTCTAGAACTACTAAGCCTTCCCCAAACAATTGCACTTAGCCAGGTGCTGCCTGCGGCCAATCCCCCCTGGCGATGCTTCTCTGGGACTGAGGCCGGGCGGCGGGGCTGGATGCAAGAGTGAGAAGGAGCAGGAGAGACTGGCGGCGGGCGGGGTCGCGGGCGGGGGTCAGCAGGGGCCCTGCACAGCCCCAAATCGCTGCCTGGGCCGCGCGCCCCCTGAACCGGGAGGTTGAGGCTGGAGGAAGAGGCAGGATGGTCTCCTGAGATGAATTCAGGATAGCTCACAGCTCAGGCAGGAGGAACAACTGGCCCTGAGGATGTGTATCCTGTGTTTTTGACTGGTGGAGGAAGGACAGTGCTGACAGGCTCTTCCAGAGCTCCCTATGCAGCTGGCTCAGGCTGTGGGACCTGCATCGTGGTGTGACTCCCCCCTTTATCCAACGCTGCCTTCTCCCTTTTCTTCTCCCAGGTGTTGATGCAAAGGGTGCTCTCTAATAAACATTGTGAACACTAAAAAAAAACCAAAAACAAAAACAAAGACAAAAGAAAAAACAAAAACGGGACGCCGGGCCGATCCGAAATGTCGCAGGACCAGCGGAGCACCTGTCCCCGCACCTCGGGCTCCGCGACATCTCGGACTCCTCCCCCACAGCAGCGCCCGCAGAGCTGGCCGAGGCCTCGGCAAGGTCGGGGACGCAGCGGCTGAGTGGGGCGCAGGCCGCCGCCCGCTGCGGGGAGGGGGGCGGGCTCCCCGGTCGCCCCCCGCCCCCAGGAGCGTCTCCGAGCATCCCCGCGCAGGGCTGGCGTTGTGACTGGTGGGGACCCAGGCCTCGCCCTGCCTGTGCAGTGCCGTTTGCTCCCGCTGGTGGCGGTGGCTGTTCTTTCTCCTCTGACACCCTGCTCCTTAAAATCTCCTTGATGATCCGTGAGGAACTTCTACTAGCTCCTAAAGGCATCCTAGTGGCAAGGAAATTCTACTTAGCAAAAAGCATAATGAGACACGGATTTCTGCTGCGGCTCCTCCTACTGTAAACTAGACCTCCACGGAGGGAGGACTCCGCCCCCTACTCCTTTCATCCAGGCAAAGACAACGGAGCTTAATACACGGTGCTTGAAACAGCAGCAGTATGCGTTAGCCATTCCTAGTTACTGTTCGGTAGTTATGCAGACAGGAGTATTAAATTATTTTAATAATAAATATAAATAGCCACGCCTGGGTGGCCCAGTGGTTGAGCGTCTGCCTTTGGCCCAGGGCGTGACCCCGAAGTCCTGGGATCGAGTCCGCATCAGGCTCCCTGCAGGGAGCCTGCTTCTCCCTCTGCCTGTGTCTCTGCCTCTCTCTCCCTCCCTCTCTCTGTGTCTCTCATGAATAAATAAATAAAATCTTAAAATATAATAATAACAATAATAAACATAAATAAAATATAAAAGAATAAATATAAATAAAATATAAGTAAAAATAAAACATTATTTTCCAGATACCCCTATGTTTCACAAAACTAAATCTGTCATGTATGGGGAGGAATATTATCGACAGCTTTAAAAAGGTGAAGTGCAAAACTTAATAACTGTTTAGGATCTGTAAAAATCGGGAGCTGTCCTCTCACCCACCACACAATTTAAAAATGAATATTAAACCGAATTTATTAGATCATATCCTGAAATAACACACCTGAGTATAAGTGCTTTCTAAATTTCTCCAACAGAAATTCTATCTTCATAAAGAATGTTAAAAAGTGGATTTGTGTAGTTTATAAAATATGTATTTATTATAAATAGACAAAACATTTTGCGAGAAAATACTTGACCAACATTTAAAAAGGAAAGAGACTTAAAAGCTTATTATATTTTTCTCTTTTATATTTATCCTCTTTTTAGCCCTAAGTGGCCTTGTCATCTCTCTACTTAAGGCAAGCATTGTCACCAGGTTCAGAGTTCTAGGTATCATTGGTTGGTGCCTCCTCTGTTTTGCTAGCAAATTTACCATGGATTTACTGTGTCTTCATGAACATCTTTTAAAAATGCATGCATATAAGATAGTGCATGTCTGTTAATTTCGGTTAGACAAACTATTTAAAATAAAAACCTTGACCAAAATTTTATTTTATTTTATTTATTCATGAGAGACACAGAGAGAGAGGCAGAGACCCGCAGAGGGAGAAGCAGGCTCCATGCAGGGAGCCTGATGGGGGACTCAATCCCAGGACTCCAGGATCACGCCCTGAGCTGAAGGCAGGCACTTAACCGCTGAGCCACCCAGGCATCCTGACCAAAATTTAATAAGGAAAGGTATTTCAGTTTTTACTATAGACCACATATCTCCTTTACAGCCATCACATAAATAGTAATGGCATCTCGCTAAGACAAATATCACTTACCAGGTTCTAAGCTCCTCTAAAAGTAAAGGGGATAATATCCTTTAGTTTAATTGAGTAGAGGTACAAGGAGAAGTGAGAGGAAATGAATGTTTATTGAGTATCTTTTATATTTAGCAAGCATCATAAGGGCATGAAAGTATTTAATTAAATAATCCTTATTAAATTGGAAGTTTCAGTTGACGCATGGTAGAGTCATTTACAAGTCACTAGCAGCAGAAATACAGAAGATTTATCTTAGATATGTGGTATTAGAAAACACCTTCGTTTCACAGTACATGCAAGCAATAATGGAGCCAATGACTTTTTATATTATGATAGTTGTGTTACCAGAATATTATCATAGAATAATAACTGATACTTCATTTTAGTATCAAAATAAAGTTAATAGAGTCAATTTTCATTGAAATGTCAACTCAGACACTATGGAAACATTTATAGAGAGAATAAGCTATTTTACATCTGTTCTTCTGCAGGAGAAGCTGTGTAGAGGAATTAACTTTATAAGTAAAAATAGGAGGAGTTAGTTAAAATAGTTGACATATTTTTTTAAGATTTTATTTATTTATTAATGTGAGACACAGAGAGAGAGAGACAGAGAAAGAAAGAGAGAGAGAGAGAAAGAGAGAGAGAGGCAGAGACCAGCAGAGGGAGAAGCAGGCTCCATTCAAGGAGCCCGACACGGGACTCGATCCCGAGACTCCAGGATCACGCCCTGGGCCGAAGGTGACGCTAAACCCCTGAATCACCTAGGGATCCCCAAGTTGACATATTTCTAATTGTAAGACATATTCTGAAGACATACAGCAGGCACTGAGGAAAATTCTTTTACATATTTTCACTTAAGATTTTGTTTGTTTTTTTTTTGTTCACATGCAAGGGGGTAATAGTGTCCTTTCTTTATTGTATATTTCTTATGGTTTTTTTGAACAGATTGCCCAACAATAACATATGACATTATTAAGTATTTACAATAATCACAATCTCTTAGTGTATACACCAGTACTATTTTAGAATTTATTCAAACATGGACCAAGCTAATATAGACTTGAAAGTAATCTTTATCTGTTTTTCTCCTCTCCTACACACACTTACTACAACAAAGATGCAGTTAAAATATCCCAGATCTGATGCTTTACATTGGAAAGTGAGTGGAATTAGCGCAAAGATATTAAGTGGAAAACTAGTCTTTTTGCTCATCTTTTAAAAGATATTCTTTTTATTTTGTATTATCAACAATAAAAACATTTTCTGTCTTGTCTAATCTCTTTTGTTTACATTTGGATGGCATTTGTAATAAAATATACATTTAAAGAGCTATTTTTGTTGTCTTCCATACTGGGATTTTTTTGTATAAGTTTCTCCTATGTTAGAGGGCACAGTTGTATCCTTTTTAGATATGCCCTAACAGTGTAACTATCCACGTGAAAATATAGTCTTCCCAAAAATGTAAATATTTTTGATAACTAAAGAGTTGTATTATATGATGAAAAGTGTAGTGTAGTGCTGTAAAGGAAGTTTACTTTTGGCATTCATTTATTTATATCATTTTACATAATGTTAGAGTTTCCTAAAACTTGGCCATTAAAGCAGACTTTTGAACCTTTTATTATTATTTTTTTAAGATTTTATTTATTTATTCATGAGAGGCAGAGACACAGGCAGAGGGAGAAGCAGGCTCCCTGCAAGGAGCCCGACATGGGACTCGATCCTGGGACTCCGGGATCACACCCTGAACTGAAGGCAGACGCTTAACCTCTGAGCCACCCAGAGCCACTTTTTTGTCCCGACTTTTGAACCTTTTAAATTTACATTATATTTCACAAAGCTTTTGATTCTCAGACTTATCTGAAGACTCCTAACTGGTCCCATCAGAACAAAGTGGCAATGGTTTTGGCCTTGAACTTACAAGTTCTTGTAAGTAACAGAATGTTTGATATACTTTTTCTTCTTTGTAGTTCTTCATGGTATTCTGTGTTCTGTGCATTTAGAGTTTGTATTTGTCTTCTTGCATCTCAGTGAACTGAATCAACAAAATACATTTATCAGTTCAACTTGTATATTGAGCACCTGTTGTGTGTTAGTTCCAGAGTTGAAAATATACATGAATTGGGAAAAAAGAAAAGTAATGCAAATTCTCCAAGTGCTCTGTTTTCAGGAAAATGTATATCTAAATGAAGAAAGTAAAATGATACATGTGACTATTGAAAAATTTGATACTGATACTTTAGGGGCTTTATTTTGTATTGCTGTTGCTGTTGTTTTAATGTTAGCATTATTCATGACAAAGCCTACTTACAGATTTAAATGGAAAAGGAGCTGGAAAGAACTTGTAACAATTTTAGAGATAAGAAAACATCTCAAATTCATATAGTGTGTTGACGTTGGAGAAAGGTTAAAATCATATGAACCCAGTACTCTCAGTAAATGGTTGTTGACTGATTAAATGATTAAAATTGTTAATTTGTCAAATCTATTAAGTATCCACTATGTGACCAATCAAATATGAGTAAAACAGATGATATATATAGATTTTTTGCAGTCTAGTTTAGCCAGTCTGTCTTTAAACAAAAAGAATGCTTCTCACCATATTGTTATTCTAAAATCCACCATTATCCTTTATCTTCACCTTTAGTATACTTTTTTTCTACTGACTGCCTTACTCTCTAGGTTGTGTGGGTTTCTTGTAATGGGAATTTCTTTAACATACTCCTTGGTGTTAGAAGGTGAAGGAGAGACAATAAAGTATCCTCCAAACTGTGAAGTTACTTTGAGACTGAAAAATGAAACAAACCGCTCTATACCATTTACACAGAGTTTTATTCAATGTAACGTATTGATGGTGATGACAGGGGCAATAATCCAGGTGCTATGCAGCTATTCTCTGCCTCTACTGACCTTAATCCACAGGTTTTATAGAGCTAGGGGCATTGTGTTGAAGTCGAAAGGCAGTTATCTAAAATAGAGCTTTCTGTGCACCACTTTAGGGAAGATCAGAACAAGCCTTCCCAAATTTGGGCCAAGGCATATGTTAACTTCCAAGAGTCCTGGAAAATATAGCCCTGAGGGAGGCCATTGTGTGGGCATGAATGCCCGGAAGGCCAAGGATAGTGTCAGTGTTGTCAGCACCCCCACAACTGGGCATTGTGAGAAGGTTGATCCTCAAGAAGTAGGTAGGGATGATGGTACCACATTACACATTTATTTGGATTCTGGATACAAAAACCAACATAAAACACTAGATTTCCCTTTGAACTAATAACTCAAGAGGAATGTCCTAGAATTGTTGAGACATAATTTAGAAGGGCCTGATTATGCTGTGTCTGCCAAAAAATCAAGCTGAGAAGAGTCGGGCCCAGAAGAATGTTCTGCCTTCAGTGAAAAGAAAAGGAGTTGATACTATAAGCTACGTCTTTCCTCATTGCACCTAAAATATGTGTGTATATACATACATATCTATCTATATCTTTTTTTGTTTCCTTCTTTGGAACTGGGTGTTATGACTACTCTTGACATATTTTTTTCTATGTAAAGTAGCTTATATAAAATGATAAATTAGCTGCTTTCAGGCATCATAGTACACTAAAGCAGCCAGAACACAGGGACTAAGATCCCAAAGAGAAGAAAAGTCTTTTGAAAGGAGCTCTGTGGGGTGCCTTGGTGGCTTGGTTGGTTGAGTATCTGACTCTTGATCTAGGTCTTGATTTCAGGGTTGTGAATTCAAGCCCTGCATTGGGCTTCATGCTGGGTTTGGATCTACTTATATATATATATATATAAAAGTATACTATCTGATGCTGCCATGAATGTGAAGAAGGGCAACTCTCCTGCTTTGCTGGCTGAAATACAAATTATTATTGCCTTCTGAGAAATTAATTGGCAAAATTAGAAAAAAAATTTAAAATATACCCTTGAGAGAGCACTTTCTCATCTAAATATAAATGCCACAGATACAAAACGTCCATATTAAGGGTATTTGGAAGAGATCTTTATGATAGCATTTTGAGTAGGGAGGATCAAAAAGCTGAAATCAACCTGATTATTCATTGAGAGAGGAATGTTGAATAGATTGGGATATGTCCCCCCGTGGCTATTAAAAATAGAGTTAAATCTATGCTTACAGACATGGAGAAATGCACAGCACGTGTTTTCAGTAAGAACACAATTTACATAGCTGGAACGGCATAACCTCAATTTGCAAAAACAGAAACAATAACCCCAAAGCCTCCCTTCTGCCGATACATGTGTGTTTTTGTGTGTATATGTGTGTGTGCATGTGATTTTAAGTGTGTGTGAGTATATGGTAATGATTGGTTACCTAAAAAAGGAAGGTGCAATCTTGTGAAACTTTTGGTTACGATTTTTAAAAATTATCTTGTATTATGATACAAATACTTTAGAGGGTAATTTGTATCTTAGTAGAAACTAATTGTTGAATACATGTGGAGAAGCCATTTGAAATGAGTGTTAAATCCTTCAAGGATAGCCAGAAAGGGTTCTACTGTCAAGGGAAAGAGATGAAGTACTAATCTCATTAGTAAGAGCTGAGTCTCTCCACATTGATTCTATTGGTTTAACTGCAACCTTAACTATGTTACAAAATATATCTAAGCTTCACTTTGTCCTCTTAAAAAGGGAAATAAGTTGGTATAAAATTTAAATAAAATGATGCATACAAAATATTGAGCACAATGACTAGTAAATACTCATTGGCAGTGATTCCTACCATACTGTCATTGCTGGATCATCATTACAAGCACAGTACATAAAATATCCTTTTCTATCATTGGTGACAAGTGAACATACTACTTAGAATATAAGACCCAGAAGGACAGAGAGACTGTCTGTCAACACTTAGCCAAGGATTTCTAAATACTTAGTCCCCAACTGAGCTAGAATCTTTCTGCTCAATAGGTGATGCTCAGCTTTTGCTGTAGGTTTGGCAAACTTCTTCTGTAAAGGGTAAGATAGTAAATGTTTTTGGTTTCACTGGCCAGTCTTTTGCAGAAACTATTTATCTCTGCAGTTGTGAAGCAAAGGCAGCCATATACAATCGATAAACAAATGGATATAGCTGTATTACAGTAAAACCTTATCTACAATTACACAACACAGCTTTGTAATTCGGCATACCAGCTATAGTGTATTAACATATTCCTTGCAGTTTGCATTAATAATTGTCAACATGTCTTGCAAAGACTGACTGGCTATTTCCTTAATTTTTACCCATATGATATTATTTTTTGTTGTATT
Organism: Vulpes vulpes; assembly: GCF_048418805.1. NCBI lineage: Eukaryota > Metazoa > Chordata > Mammalia > Carnivora > Canidae > Vulpes > Vulpes vulpes. Next base: position 92,422,810 of record NC_132786.1, read on the forward strand.
GTAATTCATGTGAAATCTATTGGAGAAATTATCTAGATTTGTGTGTGTGTCTACAACTTTTGTGGAAGATGAAATGGGAGTCCTGAAGTCCTTCCCCAGTGTCTAGGACAGTTGCCAACTGGCAAGTATATCATTAATAGGACAGACTTTGAAATGAATGCTGCTTAAGGTCTTAGAAAATGTGATGTGATATTACACTTACCTACACTTTTCTAGTAAAGTAGGTTTCATAGTTTTTTTCCCCTATATGTAGCTGTGTCATTTTGTGAGGCGAGGTTTTTAGTTCTAAAGTAAACATTAAAGTAAAAATATTAATTTACTGTCAAATGTAATATTTATTTTGCACATAGAAGTCTACTTTGCAAATTGAGAGTCAAATAATATCATTTACACTAAACTATGCTTTTTTTTTTTTTGCTTCCAAGTTTCATTTCTGTATTTGAAACTGGTAAGGATGTAACTATTAGTTGATGTTACTTTTATATTCCATAACTGATTGTATGAAATATATAACTCCACAAGTTGGTACTGATTAGTTATACTAAGTGATATTAGTTAACCTTATATATTCTAGTTAAAATTATATTAATTTTACATTTTACAACTATTTTTAAAGAAATCAAATAAACATAATGCCTTATTTATTCTTTATGTAGTTTTTTTTTTGTGTTTTTCTGGACAAGCATCCATTTTTTTAATCAAACATTTTTAAAGAATCTTGTGACACACAAAAAAAGAAAAATTCCTTTTCAGTGCCCTATTAGTCTTCTGGTTTTATCCTTATAAACTATCTCCTTATAGGTTTTTTTTGCTCTTCTGACTCTTAATAAATGTGTTCTTAACTCCTCTTTTTGGTTCATTGTTCTTTTTACTCTGTCTATACAGTATTATTGTATGATTCATTCTCTCTCGTGGTTTATCTATTATTCATATCCATCAGCTCATAAATGTAAATATCCACTCCTGACTTTTGTCTGAGCTTCAGATTCATATTATAAGCATGTCCATCCAACATGTGCAGGATATAACTATTGTATATCATTCAACCCCCATGCCCCCCATACTTAACGTTGTATTAATCTACATGAAATATTTTTCTACCTTAAAACACAATTTTCCATGATCTGGGATATGCCTAACTTCTCACCCTTTACTCTTCATAGTTTATGCTTCATACCTACACGTTATTAACACTGAACTCTGCTGTTTTCCCATTGCACAGGATCTTTTATCTCAAGGTATTAAAATTATATGTTTCTGGGTTTATCTCAACTACTATACTATAAGCTCCTTGAGACTCAAAGCCTTATTTATATATGGATTTCCAGTGCCGAATTCAGCATTTAATATTGATATTAATATTATTTGAACTGAACTAAAATGTATGAAATGCAAGCCTACATCTGATACTGTTCTATAGCTCACTGATGGACATTGGAGTGTTGATGCAGATTGTCATACTCTACTGTTACCCTTGGGTGGCAGCAAGCTCCTAAAGTTAGAGGGAAAATGGTCTGTGCATAGGTTCAGTTGATCACAAGTTAAAATGGTATATATTCTACTGTATATTTTGGCCTTTACATGAATAATCACTATGTAAAGTTTAATTTTCCAGAAACACTAAAAATAGAACACAACATATTAAGCTCCTTGAAGTATTTTCCTGTCATGATTACTCATTATCTCCAGATCCACTTAGAAAACCTCATTGTCTTACTCTTTCCCGTTTCTTTTATGTAGAGGCTGTCATGTGGGCCTCTATATTTTCATTTTGTGGGCATTGAGCAAAACTATGAAGTTGATTAATTTCTTTTTGTAATAATTTTTCCCTTGACAAAAGAACCTCTTTTTCTGACTTTTCCTGAAGTATTTATCACTCATTCCACAATGAGTCTTCCTGAAGTACTCATCAGTAAATTTTTAATAAAATATTAGTTACATCTTCTGAAACATTTATATCATAATACAGAACAATCTTCAAAAATTAATAACAAAAATTAGTGAAATTTTTCTATTTTCTAGGGTAACCAGTTATAATTATTTTTTAAAATATTTTATTTATTTATTCATGAGATCCCGGAACTCCAGGATCATGCCCTGAGCCAAAGGCAGATGCTCAACCGCTGAGCCACCTAGGCATCCCTAGGTATAATTACATGGTATAGATCCTTCTTCATACTTAACACATAAAAACACACATACACATGCAGATGCACACATAATATTTAGGGCAGTTTTGGTTTAGTTTTTATAAAAAATGAGCTTATATCGTAGTAATATACATAAAATATTTTTCTACCTGGAAACAAATCATGTACATTTTCAAGGTTTATATGTATATATCTAATTATATTTGATAAATTTAAAATATTCCACAATGTATACATATAAAAATCTAGTCAATATTTATGGATAATTAAGTTGATATCAGCTTTTAATAATCCATCTCATCAAAATACTTCTGTATAGATCATTTGCAATTTACCCTTAAAAATAGTCCTTTTGAGGCAGCCCGGGTGGCTCAGTGGTTTAGTGCCGCCTTCAGCCCATGGCTTGATCCTGGAGACCCGGGATAGAGTCCTATGTTGGGCTCCTGCATGAAACCTGCTTCTCCCTCTGTCTGTGTCTCTGCCTCTCTTTCTGTTTCTCTCTGTCTCTCATGAATAAATAAATAAACAAAATCTTTAAAAACATAAAAACACTTAAAAAAATAGTCCTTTTGTCTTTGGGAAATCATATATGAACAGAAACTCCAAATTACTCTTTAATTTTAATTGCTATTACCAAAAAATGCCTGAAAAGCAATAATAATATTCCCACCAACATTTTAAAATGCATTTATGAAAATCCCATGGCTAATATCATACTCAATGGTGAAAGACCGAAAGCTGGGATGCCTGGGTGGCTCAGCGATTGAGGGTCTACCTTTGGCTCAGGGTGTGATCCTGGAGTCCTGGGATGGAGTTCTACATTGGGCTTCCTGCAAGGAGCCTGTTTCTCCTTCTGTCTGTGTCTCTGCCTCTCTGTCTCTCATGAATAAGTAAATAAAATCTTAAAAAAAAAAAAAAAAAAAGAAAGAAAGAAAGACTGAAAGCTTTCCCCCTAAGATCAGGAACAAGACAAGATGACTTCTTTACCACTGTGATGAACTGGTAGCTCCAGCAAAAACAATTAGACAAGAAAAGGGGGGAAAAAGACATCTAAACTGGAAAGGAAAACGTGAAATCATCTCAATTTGCAGACGACATGATTCTGTATATAGAAAATCCCAAGGATTCATGAGAAAACTATTAAAACTCATAAATGAACTCAGCAACATTAAAGGGCATAGGATTAACACCAAAAAATAACTGTGTTTCTGAATGCCTAGAGTGAACAATCCAAATAAGAAACTAATGAAGCAACTCTATTTATAATAGCATCTAAAAGAATTAAATACCTAGAAATAAATTTCTTAAGAGAGGGTGAGACTTGTACACTGAAAACTACAAAATATTATTGAAATAAATTGAAGAGGATCTAAATAAAAAGAACTACATCTCATGAATAGGAAGACCTAGTATATTTTTTTCAGATATTGTTTATTTATTCATGAGGGACATAGAGAGAGAGGGGCAGAGACATAGGCAGAGGGAGAAGCAGGCTCCTTGTGGGGAACCTGATGTGAGACTCAATCCCAGGACCCCGGAATCACGACCTGAGCCAAAGGCAGACTCTCAACCACTGAGCCACCCAGGTGCCCCAGGGAGACTTAATATTATTAAGGTGTCAATATCACCCAAAGTGATCTACGGATTCACTGCAATCCCTATCAAAATTTTAACAAACTTTTGGCAGAAATGGAAAAGTCGGTTCTCAGTTTCATATGAGTAGCCAAAAAATCTGAAAATAAAGAACAAACTTGGAGGATTCACAAATCATTTTCAAAACTTACTGCAAAGCTACAGGAATCAAAACAGTATGTAGTGATATTAGGATAGACATTTAGAACAATGGAATTGAGTGGAGAGTCCAGAAATAAACCCATACCTCCATTAATTTTTGACAAAGTTGAAAAGTTCATTCAATAGGAAAAGAACAGTCTTGTCAACCAATGATGCTGAGACAACTGGATTTCCACAAACAAAGGAATGAAGTTGGACTCCTACTTTATACCATCTACAAAAACTAATTCAAAATGGATCAACAACTTAAATATAAAAGCTAAAACTATAAAACTCTTAGAGAAATACATAAAACTCTTAGAGAAATACATAGAGGTAGATCTTCATGAACTCAGATTGAGCAATAAATTCTTAGGAATTACTCTGAAGGCATGAGCAGAAAAAGTAAATAATTGATGAACTGGACTTTATTAAGATTAAAAACTATCATGTCTCAAAAACCATTATCAAGAAACTGAAAACATAACCTATAGAATGGGACAAAATATTTACGTATCATGTATCTGACAGAAGTTTAATAACCAGATTACAAAAATGACTGATACAACTGTAACAACAAAAATGTGGCCCAATTAAAAAGCAAAGAACTTGAATAAACACTGTTCCAAAGAATATATGCAAATTACCAATAAGCCAATAATTGAAAAGATGTTTAACAATATCAGTTGCGAGGGAAATACAAATCAAGAACTCAGTGAGGGATCCCTGGGTGGCGCAGCGGTTTGGCGCCTGCCTTTGGCCCAGGGCACGATCCTGGAGACCCCGGATCGAATCCCACGTCGGGCTGCCGGTGCATGGAGCCCACTTCTCCCTCTGCCTGTGTCTCTGCCTCTCTCTCTCTCTCTGTGACTATCATAAATAAATTTTAAAAAATTGAAAAAAAAAAAAAAGAACTCAGTGAGACATCACTTCATACCTACTTCACCACTTCATACCTACCATGATGCCTCTAATAATCATTTTTAAAAACCTCAAAAGCAAAAGAAAACTGTCATCAAGGATATAGAGAGACTTGAAATCCTTGTTCACTGCTGGTGGGAATGTAAATGGTAGCCACTGTGAAAAATAGTGGTGGTTCCTCAACAAACTAAACAGAAATACCACATGACCTAACAATTCTCCTCCTAGGCATATACCCCAAAGAATTGAAAACAGGGACTCAACACCTATGTGCATGCCAATGTTCATTGCAGCATATTCACAGGAGCCACAAGGTGAAAACAATCAAAGTGTCCACTGACAAATGAGTGTAATATATGCATACAATGGCCCTAAAAAATAAACCCTTGATCCATGCTACAACATGAATGTACCTTAACAACATTATGCCAAGTGTAGTAAGCCAGACCTCAAAAGACGATTACGTGATTACACTTATATGAAATCTCTAACATAGGCATGTTCATGGAGCTAGAGAATAGGTTAGAGATTACCAGGTTCTGGATGGAGGGAGTTCTAGGGGTTACAGTTTAATGGTTGCAGTTTCTGGTGGAGTGATAAAAGTTTTAGAAATCAAGAGTGGTGATGGTTGTACAACACTGTGAGCATAATTAATGTCATGAGTTGTATACTTAAAAATGGTAAAAAAAAAAAAAATACATGAGCATTTCCCTTTCTTCACATTTATGACCACACTGGATAGAAAAACTCATTACCTCTCATCATCCAATGAATAAATAATGATACTGCTTCAATTTACATTTTTCAGCCACTGGTGAGAGAAAGTATTTTTTCATATTTACTGACCATTTGATTTTCCTCATCTGTGATTGTTTTCATTACATGTTTTCTTTATATATTTTGCCCATTCTTATATTTGTTTTCTTATCAATTTGTGAGGACTCTTATAATATCATGAGTATCAGGATAATCTCCCCATGTATCACAATTTTTTCCTATTCACTCACTTTTCATTTGAAATACAAAATTTAAATGTCAAAAAAACATACTCCATATATCTTTCGATAGAAGTTAAGAGCATTCTTAACACTAGTTTTACAAAAAGAAAAAGTTAGATGATAGATGATACAGATAGAGTTGATATGTGTATGAGTATAGGTATAGGTAGGTGTAAGTATGGATATGGATATAGGTATAGGTATAGGTATCAATATATTTTGGGTGCAATGAGGAATGGAGCTTGTAGTGTCAGCAGGCCATTTTCCTAATCTTACTCTCTTCTCATTTAAGTCAATGCATTTTTGTGCTCCAGGCTGTCTTTTGGATTTGACTGATGACAAAAGCAGTATTATTGATCTTTCCTTGGCCATGTCTTTGAGAATTTCAGGCCACTCTGCTTTAGTTCACAGTGTAAGTGGAAAGCCAGAATTTTGAATTGGGTCCTTATGTGTAACCCAAATAATTGCCATGTTCAATGCAACTGTTCCAGTCAGTGCCTGAGGATCAGTCTTCTCTCCCAGCTCTCAAGGTCTATTCCCACCACTCAAAGCAAGAAGCTACTCTTCATGGAGGGATAGTCCACAGAATTTTTATACCAAAAGTTAAGTGCTGTTTCTAATTAGTTGAATAGTATTGTTCTTGGCAAAGCTACTTGTTAGTAATTTGTGGAATTAAATTTTTGTATAACAGGTCATAAGTAACTTGATTGTTACTTTTGATTTGTTTCCATTATAGTTGCTACCTATACGGAAACTTGATGTTTTTATCCTTTTTTGTAAGCCTCCAGAAATCATGAACAAAAAAAAACTTCTCATAATAAATAATCTACACAAACTAGAGAGTGAAGAAGCCACATAGAAGAACAGATAGTTTACTAAAGATGAAGATCAAGAAGAATGGGTATAACAGTAACCAGGTGGTGATGAGCGTTCTATTTTCCTAAAAGAAGAGAGAGGCACAGAGCATTTTATGCTGTTAAAGTTCCATATATAGTATTTGTTTGATTCAAGTTGAAACTTTATATCTGCTACAGAGTCTACACTATTAGTGAGTACATACTGGATACTCATTTGTCAAATTATCCATTTTCATAATTTATTTAGTCAATAAACATTTATTGAGATTATGGAATCCTAGGATTATATTCCCTCTCCAATATCAGCATTTTATATGAATTGAGGAAATTTTATCATCCAGAAAATTACTTCATAAGTTTCTTTCACCTCCTTTCATACTTGAAGCAATAGGGAGGCTCTGTAATAACCAACATTATAAACAACAGCAACACTTTAGCAATAACAAAGTAATTCTTACCCAGGACTTTTTCCTTTCTTAACACTGTGCAAAAGAGCAAAGTATTAACATTATTTCATTTGAGTAAATCAGCATTAGACTCTTCCTTCTGACATAGGAGTTAACATTGCCAATCATTTTACTAAGAAATACTTAATGCAGTTGTATCACCTTTCACTGGTTTGCATATACAGTTTGAATAGTCATAATTTTATTTCATTATTTAATGACATGATTGTGTTAGTATTGCTTAAATCATAAAATAAAATAAATTATTTCTGAAAAAAATACGGTGAAGTCTAAGAACATTTCAATTAAATGGAACAGAGTAAGATGAAAATAGTTTTGTGTCTTTGTGTGCATTTGTGTGTGAAAAAAGGTGTCAATTCTATAAATCCTATAAATAATCCTATAAATACTTTTTTAAAAAAATGGAGCATCTTAGCTTCTACACCTGGTATCTGATTTTTACATGACCTACTCTGATTTATTTAATGCCATATAGCTTATTTTATCATACCTTTAAATCTGACATGCTATAAATCACCTTTAGTTATTGTATTACTTGGGAATCAGCAATCCCTTGTTCATTTAAAGACATTTCATTTAGTCAGTAGGTCCCACAAAGAATTTTCAATAAATAAATTTGACCTCTGTCTATTCTTTAGATAGAAATTATAAATGTAATTAGTCAACCTATCCCCAAGATTTTTAAAATTTTGCTTTATTTTTAGTTAATATCTCTTTATTTTGAGAGTAGCAAGGGAAGCATTTTTAAATAACAACATAATATTAAGGTCTGCATTTACATAGAAAAATATAGTTTATTTTCCCCTTCCTTTATTGGCTTATTTTGTTTTAATAATAATAGAAATACAAAGTCCTAAATACATATTTTGGAAAGTCCAATGTGGGATCCCTGGGTGGCTCAGCGGTTTGGCACCTGCCTTTGGCCCAGGGCCTGATCCTGGAGTCCTGGGATAGATTCCCACATTGGGCTCCCTGCAGGGAGCCTGCTTCTCCCTCTGCCTGTGTCTCTGCCTCAGTGTGTGTGTCTCTCATGAATAAATAAATAAAATCTTAAAAAAAAAAAAAGAAACTCCAATGTAATCTTAAAGCCTGGAAAATGTGATTTATAATCCTGAAAGCCAGAGCCAATGGCTGTTAACATATTCAGTTTTTATTTACTTCTTTTTTACAACATACTTTGTCTCTCAGTATATGACAACTTTCCATAACGTTCTTTTTTCTAGCATGGTAGCGTCAGAGTAGTTAGCCTTCTTTTGTGGTGGCTGGCTTATCTCAGAGCAAACATCCCAGGAGAACCAGGTGAAAGCTGGATGGCCCTTTCTGATCTAGCTCAGAAATCACATAGTGTTACTTTTATCATTAATGGTAAAATCCACCATAAGCCTCCCTAGATTCAAGGGAAGAGCACAGACACTCATATCAATGGGAAGAGAGTCAAAGAATCTTGGTTTATGTTTTTGAACTACCACAGAACAGTAAGAAAAAACTGTAAACCAAAATCATAACTGGCACTATTTTAATGAAAGAAAATATAAACATTTCTACAAAGGGAAAAGCCCAAGCTGTGTATCATCTCATTTCACTAAAAGAGCTCTTTCTTATATTTAGTATGTGAGGATTTTTATCAAATTCCACAATAAAATTGATGGCCGTCGTAGGAAGGATGAAAACAAAACAGATTTTAGACATACTTTAGAGATAATTTAGAGGTGTAAAGATTTGAAATGTTGCTTCTTATACTGTTCTGAATAATAGCTGAAATTACTGAGAACTTGCTTTGTGCCAGGTGATTGCAAATATAACTATGTGTGTTGTCTCATGTAAGTTTCTTAAGATATTGGAAAACATAATGATAAAGTCATACTGTGGAATATTCCACAGTAGAATAAACTGGATCTGATATGTTGATTTGTAGAGATGTCTATTATATATCAAGTGAAAAAGGAAATTCTACATTTATATATGTATGTGTGTGCATATATAAAATTTAATAGAAAAATGTCTAAGGATGCTTATCAAATTGTCATACTTGGTATCTTAAGGAGTTGAGATTGGAATAAAGAAGAACACTTAAATTTTTTTAAGGAATTGTCAAATTGTTAACATTCACATATATTGTTTCTGTAATAATAAAACAAATCTCTCCTTCTCTCTCTCTCTCTCTCTCTCTCTCTCTCTCACTTTAGGGAAAGAATTGGGATAAAGGAGAACAGAGTAAGAAATGTAAAATGAAGTCAGGAGTCTAACCAGGGAGATGCAAAATTTTCAAGTCAGAGTAAAAAGTGCCAGGAGAACCTGAAGTAAGGAATACTAGATCCTGCTTGTGGGGTTAAGAAAGATAACTGCGCTCTTAAGAAGTCCCGGACAGAGATCCCTGGGTGGTGCAGCGGTTTGGCGCCTGCCTTTGGCCCAGGGCGCGATCCTGGGGACCCGGGATCCAATCCCACGTCGGGCTCCCGGTGCATGGAGCCTGCTTCTCCCTCTGCCTCTCTCTGTGTGTGACTATCATTAAAAGAAAAAAAAAAAAAAAAGTTGTGGACAAAAGCGTGGTTAAAGGAGACCACTCGTGCAAAGATATGGTGAAAAAAATCCCGAGGAGTAAGAAAACTGGTTGGGTGTTGTTGTTTTAGATTTTATTTATTTATTCATGAGAGACATGGAGAGAGAGAGAGAGAGAGAGAGGCAGAGACACAAGCAGAGGGAGAAGCAGGCTCCATGCAGGGAGCCTGACGCAGGACTCGATCTCGGTCTCCAGGATCAGGCCCTGGGGCTGAAGGCGGCGCTAAACTGCTGAGCCACCCGGCCTGCGCTGGGTTTGGTTTTGTAGAAGCAAAATGTCACTGAGCAAGAGAATGGCAAGTGAAGACATTGGATAAGCTGGAATGAACCCAGCTGTGAAGGCTTTGCATTTCTGGCAGAATAATGTTTTGAAATATTATGCTAACTTCTTTCGCCTTCTTCCAATATTTTTGCCTTTTACCTATTTAGATTTTAAGTACATAGTTTTCTCTATGTTCATTGCTTGAAGGAGAATTCTGAGACATAAAGCTGGAATATAAAAAAAAATAAAGCTGGAATATACTAAGAATCTCAGCTTTTGCTTTAATTTCACAAATTCATAGAATTTAGTAGATTACAATTCATAAGGAAAAATCTGTACTTCATGGGTAGGATGATGCCCTTGCACCTCTGTACTCCATGTAAAAAATATTCCAGATGGCCACAGAGGGGGAAAAGGTGGGCAATGACACATACACAGGGAAAATGGGTTAGAGAGCAGGTCATGTTCTCTGTCATCATCCCAATGGTGAGGCAGGACCAGAGAAATAAATATCTTATGACGGATTATTTTTGTATTAACATTTTCTTTGATCTTATCACATCAGAAAGTTATTACAATTAGAGTGACATCTTATTTTGCATAATTATTATTGACTTCCCATTTCATTCTAAAAAATTCCATGGTCTGAGCCATAAATTAGATAGTCATTCTAACTATAATCAATATATTTCAAAGCCATTCTTTACCTTTTTTGCATGCTGCCACTCTTACTTCTCCACTATTTTCATTTTCAAAAGAATTTGAAGGATCTTTGTAAATGACACAATAACATAAAAAGGTAAGTATATTGAGTTCAAAGACCTGACAATATCAAATAAAATGAAGCCAAGAATAAAGTGAACACACAAGTGAATAACACAAGGTTCTCTGTGGTTTGTGCATCTGAATCATGAACATGTTTTTAGTATCAAAATAAGCAACAGGATTCATAGTTCTGGTGAGAAAAGAAGAAATAGCTCAGTGTAAAACATCAACAGGAAACATTTGAGAGACTGACACAGGCTATTGTAAATGAAAACATTCTGACAGTCGGATTTCATTAATTTTCTCACTAGGTGCCATGCATGACACTAAAGTGATAGGGATGAACAAAGCTAAATTTTAGACCTAATGAAACTTATATTCTATTAACGGAAACAACTAACAAGTAAATAGTCAATAATACTATTTCATTCAATTATAAAGTTAAGAAAAATGGTGCTAGTTTTAGATTGAGGTGTCAGGAGGCAAAACTTGTTGGATCCAAGAATAAAATATAAAATATGAGGAGGATAAAGTGGTTAAATTTCCTTTAAACAAAGTAACACACTCTCTGAGAACCAAAGGCTCAATTAATAATTGAATAATCTGTAATTTAAAACTATATTTTAGATATACATGGTTACGATTATAATTCTGATTCTCCATTTTGATTTAATATATATATATTCACTTTTACATTTACCTCCAACTCAAAAATGCTACATTTATATAAAAGTCTAAAGATGGATGTTTAAACTAGAAAACTGAAAATATGAGGAAATAAATTACAAGTAATAGCCAACAAAAATATGTAATGCACATCCTTTCAATTTTTTTGTGTGACTACTTACATTTAGCATAATTAAGTTATTATTCATGTGCTTTGTAGCCTACTTTTTAAATTTTTCTGATATATTGTTATTATTTTATTGTTATTATTTTAATAGAGAAAACTGCATATCATCCTCTTTATGACTGCACACTCCTATATCATTGTGTCGATTGTATGGATGTAGTATTTGATTTAATAATATTCTTTATATCATCATTTAGGTTAAGAGCTATTCCAAATTTTTATAATTTAATACTATGCTTTAGCATTTAGTGTGAAGAATTTTACAACTGATCATATTATGTTTCAAATGACATAAAAGATTATTACAAGCAGAAACCCTACTAAGTTATTGACTGAGATATTTGGATATAAAATTTCTATTTTCTAAAAAAGAAATTGTTAGAATTCTTTTGGGCTGAACATTTTTTACTCAGATTTCAGTCTAGACATGTTTAAAAACAATGCAAACCAATTATAAGCTAATAGAAACAAATTTTAGTATACATTGCTTACTGCATATTCACACAAAATGTCAATAGATTTGACTGTTTAATGTTTGTTGAGAGAGTAAATAACAGTTCATTTAATTCTAGAGGTTATTAAAAGGCACAATTATTTAAAATCTAAGGTACACTTCAAGTCAAATCATATACCTTTTATATGCATCAAATACATCTTGTATCATTCCATCTCTTTATCTTTTCAAGTTATAATAGCTAATGGTTATATGATATATAAAAGGTGTTTTTGTTTTTGTTTTAACCTGGAAAAATTGTTTGGGGGGAATTACAAACCCATCTTGCCACTGGGATAGAGGCAGTGTTTTGTTTTTCAGATAAATACCTTATTCTAGGAAGGATCACTTTGTTAGGGGAGTTTAGTAAGAGCTATTGCTTCCTTGTTGTTCTTGGGGAGTCATTTTGCAGTGAAAGCAGATACATCACTCCAGGAGACAAGTGTTAAATCAGTTCATGGACAACCCATATCTTGAAATGATCTCTTTTCTTCTGGGGAAGAATCTTCGCCACGTATTTCTCTCACAGTCTGGAAGAACAGGACTGAATTTGGAATAGAGCAGCACACCATGAGGACATTAATGTTACATTTTATCTTCACATTCTACCTAGGTCTCTGTATACCTCTTTGAGGTTTTACTAAAATATGCTATGTATTTCTTAGTTTTCATAATTCATATATTCACCAAAATTAATTGTGGATGGCCTGGATGTCGGCTCTCCTGTGACTCCTACATCTGTGTGGTCCCTGGAACCCTAATCTTAGCACTTGTTCAAAACTTCCTTCCAGAGGAATGCAGAGGCATCAAGCCTGTACATCAAGCCAAAGACTTTTCTTAATAATCTCACATAGGAGCAAAAAGAGAGGACCTATACTGCACATTTTATAACGAAATAACTGGGAATTTCTTATTTGTCCTTTTGGATTTTCCATCCATCCTGCACCTCTTCTAGACTTTTCTTTGGGAAAGCAAGCAAGTTCCTTGGCCTATAATAAAAGGCTTCCTGCTAAATGCCTGAAATCCAGGGAGAACAGGCCTATGGAGGCTCAATTTGAACCCTAAAGCAGGCTTACTAAATAATCTCCTCCACTAAGAATAATGAGAAGCTATCCCTTCAAGGAGTCTTCCTACCAACAATTAAGAGAATAGAATGTTCTCACCACATGTGAGTAGGAATTGCCTCCCTCTGAGAAAATAACCATAATGGGTGATGAAGGGAGAAAAACAAGGAAAATAAGTGACATGTAGAAATGGTTCTTTTGTATCTGGAAGGTGGTCAGTCTTTTGTGCAGTCGTGGGGAATATGTGTTCTGCAGCCCTTCCCCAGGTAAACAGAGACAGGCCTTTGTCTTAGTCTGCTTGAGCTGCCAGAACAAAATACCACAGGCTGGGTGGTTTAAAAAACAAACATTTGTTTTTAACAATTCTGAAAGCTGAGAAGTCCAAGAGCAAGGAACCTGAAGATCCTGCTTCTGGTGAAAGCCCTCTTCCTGGTTTGCGGATGACTGCTTTCTTCTTGCTGTACCCTCAGGGGGCAAAGAGAGCAAACACTCTGGTGTTTCCCATTCAAGAGTATTAATCTCATCATAAGGGCCCTGCCTTCTTGACCTCATTGAGATCTAATTACTTCCAAAGGCCCCACCTCTGAAAACCAGCACACTAGCGGCTAGGATTTTGGCATATAAAATGGGAGTACTTTAGTCTATAACAGGTTTTAACCCCAATTATCCCTCACTGCCCTCCACAGAAAGTCCCCATAGATCAGGAAGGACCAAAGGAGGAAGTGGGGAGATGAAGATTCCTCAGGCAGTCAGTCAACTGTTTCTCCACAGATTGCTCAGATAGGATAAGAGACTCAAGATAATTTATGAGAAATAAGCTGTTTCCTTCAGAAAACCATATTTTGCAAGATTGAATATTCAGCACATATTGTAGGATTTTTTCAGCTTTTTTGTTTTTTTGTTCTTCACACATTTTAAAAATTAACATTGTAATGAATTAATTATTTGGATAATTCTGTGGCCTGGCATGTGATACATTTTCAATATTGTAAATTTAAGATCAATTCAAACTGAGTTTATGAGAACAAGATGATTTTCACTTTGTGTTTAAGCAATTTCTTTAAAATAAAGCCTTAATTTTGAGGGAAACTGGGTGGCTCAGTTGAGCATCTGCCTTTGGCTCAGGTCCTAATGCCAGGGCCTGGAAACTCCACTGCTTCCTGCACAGCAAGGAGTATCTTTCTCTTCCGCTTCCCCCCCCCCCCCCCGCCCCCCACCTCATGTGTGCATGTGCACACCCTCTCTCTTGTTCTGCTCTTTCTTTCTCAAATAAATAATCTTAAAAAAGGAAACACTGTAAAAAAAAAATAAAACCTTAATTAAAAAAATGAAAGCACATTTACATTGTAAAAAATAAATATAAGCAATGTCAGAAGAATGTATATTTAAAAAAAAGAGAGCAAGAGAGAGACAAACCAAGAAACAGACTCATAACTATAGAGAAAAGACTGATGGTTCTCAGAGGTGGGGGAGGATGGGTGAAATAGGTGAGGGAGATTAAGAGTACACATATTATGATGAGCACTGAGTAATGCATAGAATTGTGTCTCTATATTGTATACCTGCTACTAACAACACTGAAAGCTAACTATACTGGAATTATTTTTTTTTTTAAGATTTTATTTATTTATTCATGAGACACATACACACACACACAGAGGCAGAGACACAGGGAGTGGGAGAAGCAGGCTCCTGATGTGGGACTCGATCCCAGGACCCTGGGATCATGACCTAAGCCAAAGGCAGACGCTCAACCTCTGAGCCACCCAGGCACCCCTATACTGGAATTAAAACAAAACTTTTAAAAAGAGGGGAAAAAAAGAATATACATTTTTAAAACCACCCATAACCTTGTCATACAAAGATGACTCAGTTTAACAATTTTGATGCAAACTTTCTTCTTTGGAAGGAGTGGAGACAGGGCACAGAATTTCAAAACAGAAAATAAATCTATTTTCTGGAGGGCTAATTGTAGTGGCAGCATCAGGAATCAAGTTAGAAACCCATAAGAAAATGATGACTAAAGAAAAAAGAGAGAAAGAAAAAGGTCACTGGATTGCTTCTTCCTTACCTAAAATTCTCTGGCTAGAGTTCTTTCTGACTTTCTCAGGTAAGGGACAGAACCAGGTTTTAAGAGGCCTAAAGTTTGTATAATCTGGACCCTATTTATAAAAAAAGAATACAAATTTATGCATACAAAACCAGATACAAAATGAATATTTTTTAGAAAGAGAAAAATCACAATATATTACATATTTTAAAAAGCTGGCAAAAACCATAAATATCACAAAATGCAAATAAAATGCATATTTTTATTAATAACTTCGATAATACTTTTTCCTAATTTTTTAGCTGCATACTCTGAGTGCCTCCTCACCGGAAATAATGTTATGACATTTTTATGACAATCTTCTAGAATAGTTGATAGAAATTTTTTATTACTAATAATAATTTCAAAAAAATTCATTTAGATTCACAGATTGTCACTAGTGCTTTGAAGTAAAGTTTTGCAGTAGTTGTGTCTTTCATTTGTGAACTATAGAGTTTGGACACATTTTCACAGGCTAGTGTTTGAGTAGGTATATTTTAAGACCATTTTTTTCCTCCATTTCTCTTCTAGTGTCAGATGCTGTTGGACATGTTTATAGAGTAATATGCCTCTGACTCAGGTGCTAACATCCTTGTAACATGACACTCATTGGCATGATAGATCACAGAAAGTCATTTCTAGACAGAGGCAACCAAAAATGACGCTACTATCCATGTAAGAGACTGAGCCATGTTAACTAGGTGCTATTTTAAACACAATTGCAATGTGTCCCAACTAATTTCCTTTTAGACTAATCTCAAAACTTTCCTTTTTTTCTTCAAAAATTTATTCCTTTTATTTTAGAGAGAGAAAGAGAGAGAGAGAGAATGTGTAGGGGTGGGGCAGAGGGAGAGGGAGAAGCAGACTCCCCACTGAGCAGGGAGCCCTGAAACCCTGGAACCTTGACCTGAGCCAAAACCAAGAGTCAGACACTCAACCAACTGAATCACTCAGGCACCCTTCTAAACTTTCTTCAATCATTCCAACCCCATTTACCTTGAAGAAAGTAGAAAGAATGCAAAGTAAAGAGAGAACAGTCTTAACTGCTTTCATATAAAATACTTGACTTCTGCAAGTATTACAAAAGCATGTGCTGATTCCCATTGCTATAGGTCCTTTATGAGGCCCTGGAAGTACATGACCAGTCATAGTAAGAAGCCCTGAAGCTGTGGATTCTTCAGCAGCTTCCTGGTAAATCCAACTCTGACTAGAGAGTTGTGCTTTGCTTTAACAAAAGCTAGTCTCCTAAAATTTCTCTCACCCGATGTTGGTAACTCCTTATAGACATAGACATAGAGCCATGTGGCACAAAGCATCCATAGTTCCATAGAACATTTGCTCAGTTAAGTAGACTTCTTTTCATACCAAAGGTTATTTCAGGATTTCAGAGTATTGAACTAATAAGTTTAAGAATAAGTTTAAACTATGATTATATGTTTATATTTTACAATGGCAAACAATAATAATAATAGTTAACTCATCTATCGTAATGTTTTCCTCTGTTTATACAGTAGTTTTAACTTTTCAATATACATTTCCATAAAGGTCCATGGCTATTAACTAGATTCACTGTCACCAGTAAAAATCTAGATAATACATGTAAATATGGATTAGTAAAAAGATCTGGCATCTCACTTATTTACATAGAACAAAACCTGCATTTACCTACAGTACAATAATTTAATGTGTAAGCAGATGCAGCAGGATCTACAATCCCTCCCCTCATGTAAATATGTGCCATTCTGTATATACAAACTACCTCTACAACAAAATGGAGATTAGATAAATGGGATTAAAAACCATAGTACATGACTTAATGTTTAAAATATGTCATTTGAGCAATTTCAAGTATTATATTGAGACTTAAAATTTAGCAATCTCTTTTATTAAATCACAGATTTAGTTATCTTATAACCCAGTTACTAATGTAGTTTAAAATAATATTCACATATTAGTTATGAAAGAAGAACAGTACAATAATTCATTGTAAAAATATCTGTATTTTGATGATGGATTATAACCAAAAAAAAAAGATTTTTAGGAATAATAAAATGTTTATTTTTATCTTTCTGTTAGTATTCCAGAAGTTACTGTAGTTAGAAATTTTTGACAAATAAAATATGCAAGAAAACTAAAAATGAGGATTTTTATAAATGAAGACAAAAAATAAGCATTCCGATTTTTTGCTTAAGTGACAATTTAATCTGAATAGATCAATAATGTGCCCCTTAACTAGGAAAAAAACAGAATATCACTTGAACTGGGGAAGCAATAAATCAGCTGTGCCATACTGCTTGTTGAATAAGATAAATGTTCTGAACTGACATCATATGACACCAACAGGCTGTTTTTTATAATCAAATAGTAGACATGATTGTGTATGGATGATTTCCTGCAGAAAAATAAATTTGAGAAAATATTCCATAAAAGCCCGTCTTGGTATTCACAGCTGATGCCTTTTTA
The DNA here is from genome assembly GCF_048418805.1 of Vulpes vulpes. Classification (NCBI taxonomy): domain Eukaryota; kingdom Metazoa; phylum Chordata; class Mammalia; order Carnivora; family Canidae; genus Vulpes; species Vulpes vulpes. The sequence goes on from NC_132786.1 coordinate 92,440,524, forward strand.
AAGCAAAAAAGCCCCCTTTTTTTAATATAGCAAAGAAAATGCTATAACCCCAGGTCATTCAACTAACAAACTTAAACTAGAGTCTTACAGATTTATTTAAAATTAAAATTAAACTTGAAAATAAGCAATACACTTCTGACCAAAGGAGTTTTGAATTGACCTACTACTTATCTTGACTCATAGTTTCATTGAGCTTTTTTTGTTGTAATTTTTATAAAGATAAATCCCACAAATGACCAAAGATCACTTACTATGCCCATAATATTAAACCCAGTTATTTTAAAATTTAACTATTATGATCTCCTGATATATGTATTTTGTTTTCTTTGAGACAAGGATCTTAATCTGTGTCTATAATTAGTGAATCAAGCTCAGATTCTGTGAAACCTATGAAATTATATCCAACATGCTTTGTGAGGCATGATATTTTTAAAGAAAGCTAGTTCATAGTGCTCATTGGATTCTTAAAATAGTCTGTGACCTACAAAATCTTCATACCTAATTGACATCATTATCAGCTGTAATGTAAGAAAGTGAAAAACTAGAATCAAGAAAGTCATTGGAGTGTTTGTATCCAACTGAATTTTCATATTTATAAGTTAATTTCATGTAAGCTATTCTTTATTTCATTCTAGAGTCCCCTCTTTCTTCCTAGCAAACCAGTCATGTATCCCAGAAAACACTCAAATGAAGAAGTATACAGAATCATTCTCTCAGTATTTTTGAAAATTACTAAAACCTAAGACTATATATTATTTTTCAGTTTTATATAATTGTGTAACAAAACCGAAATTTCTGCTCAAATTAAATAAAAAGGAGTTCCAAAGTGATTCACTCATTTTGTCATACTTAATATAATAGGCTACTTAAAAAATAAGAAACAAACACTACTTTTTCTTTTTGTGCTGTATCATTTGATAAAGAAGAACCTACATAAATAGTGTACCTTATTCTAAGTTAACATTCCATCACTCCTTTACAGAGTTACTAAGAAGCCATTATAATTTGCTTTTCATATTCTTTTAATCACATTAACTGTTGGTGTCCATTTATATTTAACTTGTTAAAATGGCCAACTGAGAAACAACCAACAGATACAGGCAAGATTTCATCTTTGAAGATATTATTTTTAGAAAACCATTTTAGAAACAACATGCTGTGTTGCATTTTAATTTCCCTAGTTGTCTTCAATTAGGGAACTGCCATTCACTATTATTTTATTTTTTGTTTTGTTTTGCTCTGTTATTCCTAAGTGTGTAAAACACCTTTGTCATTTCCCCCTTTAGGGCTATATTTGTCTTCCAATCAGTTTGGTGTAGGGGTTGTAATATATATAATGTACATAGAGAGTTGTAATAAATATGTAATATATATTTGTAATATATATTTATGTGAATATAAATATGCATATATAATTTTATAAGTTTTTTCTTAAGAAAATAAAAATATCTATTTTATTGATATCTCCACTTAAAAAAGTTAGAATAGCCAGAATTTGAGAGAAAGTAGACAAAACCCTTTTGTTTATGAACATCAGAATAGTCTACTGGGTCTGCCAGGTTCTTCTGTGCTAATAATAGTATCTTTAGATGGCCTTATTCATCAGTCACTCATTTTCTGAATTAATTCATTTGGGATAAAAAATTACAGCTTTCAGAAACTTATCAATCTCAAGTGGCTCCTTCATACCAGATTTCCAGTGTGCTCAGACCACCATCTGTAATGGTGTATTTATTTATCTTTTTTTTAAAGATTTCTTTATTCATTCATGATGAGACACACACACACACACACACAGAGGACACAGGCAGAGGGAGAAGCAGGCTCCCTGCAGGGATGCCTGATGTGGGACTCGATCCCGGGTCCCCAGGATCACACCCTGGGCCAAAGGCAGGTGCTAAACCGCTGAGCCACCGGGACTGCCTGTAATGGTGTATTTAAAGGTATGGTAATAGATTAAAAAGCAAAACTTAATAGCTGAATTAGAGTTCCTATTATAATTGTATTTACAAATAATGCAACAAGTTCATCTTCTGTCAAATAAATATATAATGATTCATAGTTACAAATATAGAATTAATTTTGCTTTCTAATTGATAAACTATTTAAAGCATAAAGATAAAAGGAAGTCTCTTATGTAACAAGAACAGGCAATGGCTATAAACAGATGAATTACAGAATAGAAAACTTAAGGGGTTAATGCATATATCTAAGAAGACTCAACCACATTTACACTAAAAATAGAAATAAAAATTAAAAGCCATTTCATTATCAATTAGAAAACATATTTAGAAGGAACACAAAATGCTGATAGATGTACAGTAAACACAGATACAATCGTATTCTCCTAAAGCAATGTAAACTTGTACATTTTCTCTGAAAACAATGTCAATATAGATCATGAACTTAAAAAAATCATTACATACTTTGATATACGCCTGTATCCCAATCTAAGGAGATAATCAGAAATAAAATCAGGGATCCCTGGGTGGTGCAGCGGTTTAGCGCCTGCCTTTGGCCCAGGGCGCGATCCTGGAGACCCAGGATCGAATCCCACGTCGGGCTTCCTGCATGGAGCCTGCTTCTCCCTCTCCCTCTGCCTGTGTCTCTGCCCCACTCTCTCTCTCTGTGACTATCATAAATAAATAAAAATTTTAAAAAATATATTATAAAAAAAAGAAATAAAATCAAATTAGGTGCTCATTTCCCAAGCTAATGTGAAGTTAACCATAATCCAAAATGTGATCATTGGATTTAGACCTTTGTAAAGCTATGTTGGTGAAATTTTAAAAACCAATAATAGGGACGCCTGGGTGGTTCAGCGTTTGAGCATCTGCCTTTGGCTCACAGCGTGATCCCAGTCGCGGGATCCAGTCCCACATCGGGCTCCCTACAGAGAGCCTGCCTCTCCCTCTGCCTGTGTCTCTGCTTCTCTCTCTGTGTCTCTTATGAATAAATAAATAAAATCTTTTTAAAAACCCACAAAAAACCAATAACTGTATTATTAATAAAAAATGATAGTGAAAGAGATTTTGTTTTCCCTTTTGCAGAGGAATCTGTGTAATAAAATCCATAGTTATATTGAGTTATCTTTTTAACATATTTTTAAACCTTCTAGAAAGAATAGGTTTACTTCATAATTTTAATCATATTTATTTGATCACTGATAATTGCTGAATGGTTTGATACGATAGTAATGGATATATTAATTTTTTAAAATATTTTATTTATTTATTTATTCATGAGAGACACAGAGAGAGGCAGAGACACAGGCAGAGGGAGAAGCAGGCTCCATGCAGGAAGCCCCATGTGGGACTCGATCCCGGAGTGGGACCATGGACCAGAGACAAGGCAGACGCTTAACCGCTGAGCTACCCAGGAGTCCCATGGATATGTTAATTGTCAAGGTTTACAATCAACGAATATATATATATATATATATATATATATATATATATATATATATGTATATATATACACACACTCTTCTTCACTTGGAGATAGACTGCTCTAGCATAAATACATAAAGAAAAGTCTCTCAAGAATTTTCCCCATTTCGGGGAAAATTAACAAGACAGGAAACCACAAATGTTGGAGAGGATGCGGAGAAAGGGAAGCCTCTTACACTGTTGGTGGGACTGTGAACTGGTGCAGCCACTCTGGAAAACTGTGTGGAGGTTCCTCAAAGAGTTAAAAATAGACCTGCCCTATGACCCAGCAATTGCACTGTTGGGGATTTACCCCAAAGATTCAGATGCAATGAAACGCCGGGACACCTGCACCCCGATGTTTCTAGCAGCAATGTCCACAATAGCCAAACTGTGGAAGGAGCCTCGGTGTCCATGGAAAGATGAATGGATAAAGAAGATGTGGTTTATGTATACAATGGAATATTACTCAGCCATTAGAAACGACAAATACCCACCATTTGCTTCGACGTGGATGGAACTGGAAGGTATTATGCCGAGTGAAATAAGTCAGTCGGAGAAGGACAAACATTATATGTTCTCATTCATTTGGGGAATATAAATAATAGTGAAAGGGAATAGAAGGGAAGGGAGAAGAAATGTGTGGGAAATATCAGGAAGGGAGACAGAACATAAAGACTCCTAACTCTGGGAAATGAACTAGGGGTGGTGGAAGGGGAGGAGGGTGGGGGGTGGGGGTGACTGGGTGGTGGGCACTGAGGGGGGCACTTGATGGGATGAGCACTGGGTGTTTATTCTGTATGTTGGCAAATTGAACACCAATAAAAAATAAATTTATTATTAAAAAGAAAGAATTTTCCCCATTTCCTTTATTATTACCAGTGATTGCAAAATGTTAATAGAATTAGAATATACACATTTAAAATAAGCAGCCCACATCTAACCCAAGTGAAAAATTGAATTCCAAAAATCCAGTGATCAAAATTTATTTATTTTTATTTTTTATTTTTTTCCAGTGATCAAAATTTAAAAGCAACCAGAATTAACCTATTTCCTAGAATCCATATTATGTTTCCAAGGGGCAGGACTAACAGGATGGTTCTAAGTACACATATTGCTGCCCACACCTGCAAAAATGTACTATGCAAGTAATTTTGGAAAAGAAAAAAATTCTACTTTCTTCACTAGTTTTTAGAGGTCACAGTCATAAAGATACTAGCTTGGTATTTCAGATACAGAAAAAATATGTCTCCTCAAAGTGTTGACATTTTTATATCTGGATACCTTTTAAGGAAAAAACTCAATTTGCACACACTGCTGTGAACATAATCTGTTTTTTTCCCTCTGAGATAGCACAGAAGGCTTACCTGACCACATCATATGTAAATCAAAGGAGGGTTACACTACTTTTTCTGCATTTGTGGATGGATTGCTTCATATGACCTTCTGAAATGTCCATATATCGCTACTTGAATACATCAGGAGTTTTTCTGAAATGTCAGTGTCTCCAAAATTGGGCATGGAGGTTTTTATTTTCTATAAATGTTGTCTCAAGGTAACATCCACTAGATCTCAGACAAGGAAAAATATTCTTTGATTAACTTTTTGAAGTCTATCAAAAACAAAGGACACAGGGAAAAAAAGGATGGAAATCCATCTTGTATTATGGACAACCCAAACGATCATACTAAAGCTAATGAAGAGAAATAGTGCTACCGGAGTTTTAACTCATTGCTGGTTAGTTTATAGCTGCTACAAATCTTTCCTTTCAATAATTTATCTTTGGAAAGATCAGGGAAATAGTAACAAATGCATTATTCTTCAACAAATTGCTTCATCTTTTCATTTTGAGTTTAGGGTGTTTCTGGAAATATAAAGATACATTAGGGTCTTATGTTGGAATATGGTCACTTCAAATACAGAATGGATATTGAAAATAAGAGCACCGAAGAAGGGACAGATCACTATCAAAATATCTAAACACTGTATGTTTATTCAAATTCATTTAAACAATCTGGTCTTCATAATGCACTAAAAAAATAGCAGCCTTATACGATTTGAAGGGTTGTTATTATGTGTTATAAACCATGATTTGGAGTTGTATTCTTTTTTATATTTCATATTATGACATGGCTCAACTATGGACAAAATATGGCTTACTGTACCTGAAACATATGTTTGTGTAGATGGAGATCGAAATTTATTTTTACTTTCATCATGGATTGTCTGATTAAATTTAGTAAATTATCTTACATCTCAAAACTACAGTTTTTTTTTTATATTTCTACAGTAGAGATAATTCTTTCTTCCACAAATACCGGAAATTTTTAATAAATTAAATTAACTTTTAGCACTCAGTATATGGGTAGAAAATGTACCATTTAATTATGTTCCATTTACTTTTTCTCTCATAAATTATTTTGTAAAGTCTCAACAAGGAGGGGTACATTAATGCTATTACCATATTTTGTGCTGTCAGCTACTTTTCTGGATGATATGCATGTTACTATAGAATGTTAGACACCTAAAGGTGGGCTACAGTTCATTTCAGGATGGAAGATGTAATAGAAGGCATGTTTTACGTCTATTAGGACACCATTCTAAATACTTATCTCTGACTCTTGGACTAAGATTTTCTTCTTCCGTGTGTTTCTGTTATGTTATTTAACATTTACTCAATTGCAATGAAAAAAACTAAAATGTTCCTCCCCCCAATTGTTCTATTATCTTAGATGTGTATCTGTCATATTTAGTCAGTTCATAACAAGTAGTTTACATTTTGCATTTCTATGCAATTTTCAAAAGTATTGCATCCTTAAATTCCTGTTGGTTTAAACTGTTCCACAAAATAATAGAAGTTAAATTTTAGTGGTATGGCAAGAAGATAATGAAGTCCTTAATGAAGTAGACTCTGAGAACTAAACTCTTCTCTACCTCCCTCATTCACTGATAACCTGAGATACAAATTATAATTTACACAGGAGAGGCTTTCAAAGCAGAAGTACGATAAGCATTAGCATGTCAACTTGATTGGGGGGATTTGAGAAAAGTTGGATCACAAGTAGGACTTTAATCCAACATAGTAGTCAGTGGATCATGAAATACCATTCTTATCTTTCCTAGATGGTCTATAGTTCATGCAGAGGTAATTCAACTGCTTCAAAGTTTGGCAGAAGATGAGTCCGAAAATGGGGATAAAATAAAAATTGTGGCCATTCATTTTTTTCTATACACTTGTTTTGCCCAAGAGGAGATGTAAGCCCAGAAATCAAAATGACCTACACAAGTTCTGCCTATTTTCACTCATTTAAACCTTGAATAAGTCACTTAATCTAGGGGATTTCAAACTGTCTTCCTCTATAAAATGGGCATTGTTGTGGTGGGATCTGATTTCTTTCTTCTACTGATAAGGTTTTTATGAATCCTAGGAGTTCTATAACTTTCCAGTGAACTGAGTCGTGTCTCTCCCCCCCCCAAAATCAATAACAATATTTATTGAGTAATTATTATTAGGTTATATTTGCTCTTTTGCCACCTCAGTTCCATGGCATCCAGATGCAGTCAGATATGCTAATAATACAGTCTCCACAGCTTCATCACTTCACTGATGTGCTCCTAAACAAATGGATTATAGTTGATATTTTTCCATTAGTATATGTACATGGAAAGAAAGGACTATGGCTTATTAAATTGTGATTCTCTAGTTGATTTTACATGTATTCTTTAATAATTTTGGAGAAACACACTATTCCAATCTGAATATATGTAGTGCTTTGCTTCACAACATGGTCTCCAGACAGAGACAGAGCACCTGTATTCAAATCCTTGTTTACACTATCCTGAAGCTTCATTCTTGGAACTTCACTGTGTTTATCAAATGAGGGAACCCCACAGTTTTTTTTTAAGTTAGAATTAAATGATAGTAAGCATGTAGAACAATACCTAGAATATATTTTCAGAATAAAATAAATATTTGCTAATATTATTGCAAAGCAACTGATACATTATTGTTAAATCTAACACAATTAGAAAATTTACTTAATTTTTATTATTTAAATTTGATGTCTACTTTTTTTTCAGAGAATAACCCCTTGAATGCAATATAACATATGTGGAAATAACTTTGGTAGCCTGGATTATGAGCCTGATGCTCACTCTATTGGGAGTCTCCTTCACTTACCTGATACTTAATATCCAAAAACTTGAGGAGGGAACTTAGAGAATAAATTTAGAAATTTGTCTCAAAGCTCAAAATTCACATTACTTGTGAGAATACTGAAATCAACCCAACATAAAAAAAAACTACATTGAATTTACATGAAGACATATTGCATGGACTTTAAAACATTATTTCCCTAATGATTAGAATCTGGTCTCTGTAAGGAGACAGTGGCCCAAATGTTGCCAGTGTGTGAACAAGGTATACACATGAAAATGGTTTTGAATACTTTAGAGTCCTTTCACCTTCTATGACCATGTAATGACAAGATGGATTGTAAGTTAAATTTTACATCAGTTCTTTACAGAAGGCCAAAAAAATATTTTGAGTGCTGTTGCTTTAATTTTTTTACAGAAATAAGCCAAATCAAAGCATTAATTTGGATCAATAAAAGAATACAGTCTTTAGAGCCAATTATCTGCAAAATTTCAGTATCAAAGCAAGAGTAATGGAGAAATTGCAAACAAAAATATTTTCAACTGAATGAATGAAAAGAATTTCAATCTTCAAAGTGATCTATAGCACCCCTACCTTAAGCACTAGTAAGTACTAGTAATTCAATATGTTTGTTTAAAAAAATCAACCTTTATGCAGTTATAATCAATAGAAACCAGATATGCTGATCTCTGTGCATGGAAAATAACTGGTCATAATGTCAACATTTAAAGTTTATTCTAATTTTTCAAGCCACTGATGAACATCTTAGAATCAGGCAACTCTTACCACAATGTTCAAGCAAAGCAAAGCAAACAAACAAACAAAAACTCCATGGGAGTTATACCAGTTCCCAATGTTCATGTGAGCCTTTAGAATATATATTGACCAGAAGATGAGTAAACTAAAATTTGTTTAATAAATTATAAATGTTGTCAATATACTTTAATAAATTATGTATATTGTTATTTATCTCTAACAAGGAATTTATTTTTAAGTGAAACTTTCAGAGATTATTTAATTAGAAAATCATCTCTCTCCATTTTGTCACTGCTTTTCCCAGACCTCTAAATAACCCTGTGAAGTGTTAACTTCAAGGCTCTCTCACTCACCATTAAGTTTCCCAAGATCTGAGAAAGAGCTCTTCACTAAAACTTTCTTCCAAAATGAATTCAGTAAAGGGCAAATGCAAAACAGCACACATATGGCAGGAAAATCACAGATGCAAATACTAACCAGGTAAATTATGGCTGAATGTCAATTATACTTTTAGAACAGTTTTTGGAAAATCCAAGCTTTCCCTTGAATTAAGTGATGTATTTAGAGAAGCGAATGAGAGCTAGATTCCAGCATTTCAGAATGAAATAAGTGCTGGATAAATTCAAATCATATAACAGCAGAATCATATAACCCACAGAGTATAGCAACAGCTGCACCTGCATGAATGTGACGAATGCAAGGTTGTTTGAGACTTAACTCAGCAAAAAATGTGGAAGCACTTGGACACCCAACAGGAATAGAATCCAGCTTATAAATTATGTATTTGTCTAAGAAATGAGATTCAAAATAACTTTATAAAATGTTTTGTGTGATTTCGTATTTTCTTAAGGTTTTATGTATCCATAACACTAATGCATTCTGAAGTTGCTGTTAGAAATATGTAGTTTCAAAAATGAAGTACTTTTGATAAAATATAGTTACAATTATAATTAATCTTTATTACAAGAAACCAATCTTGATTACAATTTGTTAATTTTTTGGCTAACAAGCGTTTCCTTATATTGCTCCATCTTTTATTACTCTAGTTTACCACAGAAAATTAAAAGGACCATAGATCTTTATTTTTTTTAATTTATTTATTTATTTATGATAGTCACACAGAGAAAGAGAGAGAGAGACAGAGGCAGAGAGAGAAGCAGAGAGAGAAGCAGGCTCCATGCACCGGGAGCCCAACGTGGGATTCGATCCCGGGTCTCCAGGATGGCGCCCTGGGCCAAAGGCAGGCGCCAAACCGCTGCGCCACCCAGGGATCCCTAAAAGGACCATAGAAAAGAAATAATGGAAAATGAAGAAAACAATGTGATGGCTATCTCCCCAAATGCTGATTATTATGGTGAATATATTTGAAATATAAAAAGAAACCTATTTCTGCACTAGAACAGGATGTATTTCAGGTATATGCATATCTTTTCCATAATGCCTTGTAATAGTATGGTCAAAAAGCAATAAACATTGATCATAATAAAAAAAAAATCCCTAATAGTCAGTATACATTTCCAGGTTTTTAGTCTAACATTACAAAATAATTTGTCATGTAAATGCCAATTGGTTGGTTATGTATATGCTAGATCGTACAGCATTTTCTCAGGCATCTTTAATTCAACAACCTCATTCAGAGAAACACAATTATAAAAAATATTAATTAAAACAGAATTCATGGAGAATGGAAGACTATACTTGATTTAATTTCTAGTTTAAGAATCAGATTCTGTAGAGGTTCTACAGTATTTGAAAACATGGTTATCAGATCTTTTTAAATGCAACCATTCAATACCTATGATCCAGTCTCAGGTAATTTAGGATGCAAAGCAGTAAACTATATAAATCCCATTTTCTTTCTCTCATCCCAATCATGACACTGGTCTAGAGTTTGAAATTGAGATGAAACTTCTTCATCTGTACCTAGAATTGGGAATAGATTTCTGGAGGCCATGGAGCAGGCAAATATTTTTCACTGAGCAAAATCAGGGTTCATAGACAGGAGCTATGGTGAGTCCAGAAATCCAAGGCAAAACTGACGCACAGGTCACAAAACCAGCATTTTAGAAGAGATAGAGATAGGACAAATCTCGCTGCATTTTGAAGAGCTATGAAGCATAGGAAATGGGTAGAGAAGGTTGATGAAGCCCTCAGAAGAATGTTATAGAAGTAGCATTGACATTTACTCAGTGACCCTGGGAGCTTTAAAAAACATCAAAGGGTGAGGACAATGGGTGGCAAATCCAGTTCTTTGCTGGTTTTTTTTTTTTTTTTGAATTTTCAATACTCTTTTTTTAAAAAATTTTTCAACTTATTTAAATTTAAAAAAATAAATAATTCACCCATTTCTCACACTTACTACCTACCCCTTGCCTCTTACAACCACTTATCTGTTCTCTGTATCTATGAGCTTATTTTGTTTTTGTTTTGGGGGGTGTTTTTTTTTTAGATTCTACATATAACTGAGATTATGCTGTATTTGTCTTTTGCTGTCTGATTTATTTTACTTAGTATAATGCCCTCAAGGTCGATTCATATTGTTGCAAATAACAAGATTTTTTTATTGCTGAATAATATTCCGGTGTGTGTGTGTGGGGGTGTGTGTGTGTTGGTGTATCACAATTACTTTATCCATTCACTCATTGATGGACGCTTAGGTTGTTTCCGTATCTTGGCTTTTGTAAGTAATACTTCAGTGAATATGGGGGTGCATATATCTTTTTTGAGTTAGTATTTTCATTTCCTTCAGATAAATACCCAGAAGTAGAATTGCTGAATCATATGGTAATTCTATTTTTAATTTTTTGAGGAACTGTCATACTGTTTTTCACTGTAGTTGTACCAATTTATATTTCCACCAGTAGTGCACAAGGGTTCCCTTTGCTCCATATCTTTGTGAGTACTTCTTATTTCTTGTTGTTTAGATGATAGCCATTCTAACAGGTGAGATACTTCATTGTGGTTTTCATTTCATTTCCCTGATAACTAATGAGGTTGAACATCTTCATGTAACTATTGCCCATCTATATGTTTTCTATAGAAAAATGTCTATTCAGATCTTCTGCCCATTTTTTTAAGTAGGCTCCACACTGGGTGTGGAGGCTTGATCTGAGATCAAGACCTGAACTGAAAAAAAAAAAAGAAAGAAAGAAAAAGAAAAAGACCTGAACTGATAACAAGAATCAGACGTTTAATCAAATGAACCACCTAGACATCCCTCTTCTACCCATTAGTTATTTATTTTTAAATTTTATTTCATTATTTTAAACAATATTTATTTATTTTAGAGTGAGAGACAGTGAGAAAGAGGTGTGAATGCAGGGAGGGGAAGAGGGAGAGGGAGAGGGAGAGAGAACCCTTAGCAGACTCTGCACTCAGCACAGAGCTCAACATGGGACTCAATCTCACAAGCTTGAGATCAAGACCTGAGCCAAAACCAAAAGCTGGATGCTTAACTGACTGCAATACCCAGGGGCCTTCTGCCCATTTTTTAAATGAAACTGGTTTTTTTTGTTTGTTTGTTTTTTGGGATTTTTTGTTGTTGTTTTTGCCATTGAGTTGTATGAGTTCTTTATATATTTCAAAGATTAGCCTCTTGTCAGATGTATGATTGCAATTATTTTCTCCCATTCAGTAGGCTCCCTTTCCATTTTGTTGATGGTTTTATTTGCTGGGCAGAACCTTTCTAGTTTAATGTAATCCCACTTATTTATTTTTGCCTTTGTTGCCTTTGCTTTTGGTGTCAGATTCAAAAAATCATTGTCAGGACTCATCAAGGAGCTAACTGCTTATGCTTTCCTTTAGGAGTTTTGTGGCTTCAGGTCTTACATGTAAGAAGTACATGTAATGAATGAAGTCTTTAATTCACTTTAAGCTTATTTTTCTGTATGGTATAAAAGTGGTCCACTTTTATTCTTTTGCATGTGGTTGTCCAATTTGCCCAACATTATTTATTGAGGAGACTGTCCTTTCCCCATTGTATATTATTGGATCCTTTGTTGCAAATCAACTGACCAAATGTGTTTAATTTGGGGCTCTCTAGTCTTTTCTTTTGATCTATATATCTGTTTTTAGGCCAATATATAATGTTTTAATTACTATAGTTTTGTACTATAGTTTGAAATCAGGGAGTATAATGCCTCCAGTTTGTTCGTCTTTCTCAGGATTGTTTTGGCTTTTCAGGGTTTTTTTGTGGTTCCATACAAATTGTATAATTGTTTTACTTCTGTAAAAAACATCAGTGATATTTAGATAGGTATTGCATTGAATTTGTAGATTTCTTTGGGTAGTATGGATATTTTAACAGTATTAATTTCTGCAATTTATAAGCCTGGAATATCTTTCCATTTATTTGTTTCATCCAATTTCTTTCGTTGGTGCCTTGTAGTTTTCAGAATATACATCTTTGATTCATCCACTTAGTTAAATTTTTTCTCAGGAATTTTTTGAATGTAATTGTAAATGCATGTTTTTTAGAAAGCTTTCTTTCTATTAGTTCATTATTAGTGTAAGGAAATCCAATAGATTTGTGTGTACTGGTTTTGTATCCTATAACTTTATGGAATTTGTTTATTAATTCTAACAGTTTTTTATGAAGTTTTTAGGATTTACTGTATACAGTATCATGTCATCTACAGATAGTGACAGTTTTACTTCTTCCTTTCCAATCTGGATGCTTGGAGTCTTGTTTCTTTTTCTTGCCTAATTGCTCTGGCTAGGATTTCATTTAACTGTGTTGAATGAAAGTGGCAAGAGTGGACATCTTTGTTTGTTCCTAATCTTAGACAAAAAACTTTTAGCTTTTCACCATTCAATATGAAGTTAACTGTGGGCTTGTCATATGTAGCCTTCATTATGTTGAGGTATGTTTCCTCTAATCCTACCTTGTTGAGAGTTTTTATCATAAACAGATATTGAATTTTGTTAAATGCTCTTTTGGTATTTGTCAAGATGATCATATGATTTTTGTATTTCATTTGTTAATTTGGCATATTTTATGACTTTATTTTTAATGTGGCATATTTATGACTGACTGATTTGAGAATGTGAAGCAATTCTTGCATCCCTGGAATAATACCACTTGATTGTGGCATATGATCCTTTTATTGTATTGTTGGGGTTTTTTTAGAGATTTTATTTCTTTATTCATGAAAGACACACAGAGAGAGAGAAGAGAGGCAGAGACACAGGCAGAGGGAGAAGCAGGCTCCATACAGGCAGCCCGACACGGAACTTGATCCTGGGTCTCCAGGATCATGCCCAGGGCTGAAGGTGGCGCTAAACCGCTGAGCCACCCAGGCTGCCCTTTTATTGTTTTGTTGAATGTGATTTGCTAACATTTTGTTGAGGATTTTTGCATCTATGTTCATCAGAAATATTGGCTTATACTTTTCTTTTTTTATGGTGTCTCTCTGATTCTGGTATCAGTCTGGATTCATAAAATGAGTTTGGAAGAATTCCCTCTCTTATTTTTTGAAAGAGTTTGAGAAGGATTGGTATTAATTATTCTTTTAATGTTTGGTGGAATTCACTGATGAAGCTCTCTTATCCTGAACTTCTCTTTTGTTGGGAAGTTTTTGATTACTGTCCAATTTCCTTTCTAGTAATCAGTCTGTTCCAATTTTTATTTCATCATGATTCAGTGTCAGTAGGTTGTATGTTTTTAGGAATTTATTCATTTCCTCTAGATTGTCTAATTTGTTGGCATATAATTGTTCATAGTACACTCATGATCTTTTGCATTTCTGTCATATTGGTGTAACATCTCTTTCATTTCTGATTTTATTTGAGTCAGCCTTGCTAAATGTTTTTTAATTTTATCTTTTCAAAGAACTATTTCTTAGTTACATAGATCTTTTCTTTTTTTTACATAGATCTTTTCTATTGTCTTTTTAATCTCTATTTTATTTATTTCTTCTCTAATATTTTTATTTCCTTTTTTCTACTAACTTTGGGCTGCATTTGCTTTGTTTTGTTTTGGTAGCTTCTTGAAATGTAAAGTTAGATTGTTTGAGAACTTTCTTGTTTCTTGAGGTAGATACTTATCACTATGAATTCCCTGGGAACTGCTTTTGCTGCATCCCATAAATTTTGGTATGTGCTTTTCCATTTTTGTTTGTTTCAAGACATTTTTAAATTTCTCTTTTGACTTCTTTCATCCAGTGATTGTTTGATAGTATGTTGTTTAGTGTTCACATATTTGTAAATTTTTAAATGTGCTTCATGTAATTAATTTCTAGATTTATACCGTTGTTGTTGGAAAAGATGCTTATATGATTTCAACCCTCCTAAATTTATTATTTATTTATTTTTAAAAATATACTTTACTCACTTATTCATGAGAGACACACAGAGAAAGAGGCAGAGACGTAGGCAGGGGAAGAAGGAGGCTTCATGCAGGGAGCCCAATGTGGGACTGGATCCCAGGACTGTGGGATCATTCCCTGAGCCAAAGGCAGGTGCTCAACCACTAAGCCATCCAGGCATCCCAAGTCTCCTAAATTTATTAAGAAATGTTTTGACACCTGATATATGATCAGGTGAATATATGAAATATATGAATATATGAAATTCACCTGATATATGATCAGGTGAATATATGAAATATATGAATATATGAAAATATTCCATGTGCACTGAGAAAAATCTATACTCTGTTACTTTTGGTTGGAATGTTCTGTAAAAATCTGTTAAGTCCATCTCATCTGGCCTAATATGTCATTTGAGGCCAATGTTTTCTTATTGATTTTCTGTTTGGATGATCTATCCAACTGATGTAAATGAGGTATTAAAGCTCCCTACTATTCACGTATTTCTATTTCTCCCTTTATGTTTGCTAGCATTTGCTTTATGTATTAAGTGCCTCCATGTTGGGTGCACAAATATTATATTGTATTGTTGGATTGACTCTTTGCCATTGTGTAAAGCATTTCTTTATCTCTTATTGCAGTCTATGTTGTCTAATATAAGCACAGGCAATCCAGCTATTTTTTGGCTCCATTTGTAAGAAATGCCTTTTTCTGGTGCTCTTCAAAAGAAACTGTAGGGGGCACCTGGGTGGCTCCCTTTCAGTCTGGATAAGTCCTTCCAACTAAGGTATATCTCTTGTAAGTAGCATATAGATAAGTCTTTTTTTTTTTTTTTAGATAAGTCTTATTTCTTATTAAAACTATTTCAAGTGTTTTATTGAAAATATTTCATAATAGAATCATTATTTTATTTCTGGGGTCAACACAGTATGAAAACAGACCTTTAATAGTATTAATAGTAGATAACATTTGTTAAGTGTTTAGCATGACCTAACCACTAAGCTAAGCAGCTTGAGCACCATATTTTATTTATGCAATTTAATGATTTATTTATACTTAACATGTGATGTAACTAAAATTCAGTAAGGTTATGTGAACATCTCTTTGTAATAAGAGATGCAATTATCTTTTGAACTGATGCTCTTCAGCATGAGCATTAGATGATGGCAGCATGAGAATTACTTATGCTAGTTAAGCACTACTTTATCACTGTAGTTTGCTGAAACTCAGGTCAGAATTCTACAAAGTAAACTTTAAAAATATAAGAAATCATTTAGAGAAATGAATTCTTCATCCCAGGAAATGATTTTCAAGTCTAGAGAAGAAATTTCCTTTGTCAGGTGGGGGGGAGTAGGGAGTGGGGAGGAGGAAATTTCTTAAACTGTCTTGAAGTTATTGTTAGGAAAAAAATGTTCTGAGGAAAGAGTCACATCTGAGGTTGGATACTTGTGGCAATAATAAAAAATAGTTGTCCATCCTGGATGTATCATTTGTCATTAGGAAAAAACAAAAGACAAAAAGGAAATAGTACTAACCTAAATAGGACATATTTATAATCACATTTTTTGACAAAGTTGAATAGGAGATAGACTGATTAATACCAATATGGCAATTTTCCCCAGAATGTAATTGGAAGACCTCACCATCATTCAAATCTTTGGATTTGCATTCCCACAGTTTCTTTCTTTCTTTCTTTCTTTTTTTTTTTTTTAAGATTTTATTTATTTATTTGAGAGAGACTGAGAGAGCACAATCGAGGGAGCTCAGGCAGAGGGAGAAGCAGGCTCCCCACTGAGCAGGAAGCCCCACCAGGGACTTGATTCCAGGACTGTGAGATCATGACCTGAGCAGAAGGCAGATGTCCAACTCACTGAGCCACCCAGGTGACCCCACAGTTTCTTTTGAAAAGAACCAGATTAAAAAAGTAGTCCCTCTGATTTTCTTCTTTAGGGTAAATTCTAGTGCAAGATTCTACTTATGATCCAGGAGTCGAAGAAGATTGGATTTCTCAGGGCTGTATGTTCCTCTCTGCAAGATTATCCGGAAGCAATATTTAACACCATCCACAAGAAAAAGCTAAGATTCATGGTAGGAAACATGATCTCCTTTTTGTCAGCTCTTCCTCATGTTATTGTTATGTCAGCAGAATTTATCACAGGGATTACAGTAAATGGATTTCTTATCATCATGAACTGTAAAGAATTGATCAAAAGCAGAAAGCCAACACCAGTGCAACTCCTTTTCATATGTATAGGGATGTCGAGATTTGGTCTGCTGATGGTGTTAATGATACAAAGTTTTTTCTCTGTGTTATTTCCACTCTTTTATAAGGTAAACATTTTTGGTACAGCAATGTTGTTCTTTTGGATGTTTTTTAGCTCTGTCAGTCTCTGGTTTGCCACCTGCCTTTCTGTATTTTACTGCCTCAAGATAGCAGGCTTCACTCAATCCTGTTTTCTTTGGCTGAAATTCAGGATCTCGAAGTTAATGCCTTGGCTACTTCTGGGAAGTTTGCTGGCCTCCATGAGCATTGCAGCTCTGTGTGTTGAAGCAGATTACCCTAAAAAGGTGGATGATAATGCCCTCAAGAATGCCACATTGAAGAGGACTGAACCCAAGATAAGGCAAATTAATGAAATGCTGCTTGTTAACTTGGCATTACTATTTCCTCTAGCCATATTTGTGATGAGCACTTTTATGTTATTCATTTCTCTGTACAAGCACACTCATCGGATGCAAAATGGATCTCATGGTGTTAGAAATGCCAGCACAAAAGCCCATATAAATGCATTAAAAACAGTGATAACATTCTTTTGCTTCTTTCTTTCTTATTTTGCTGCCTTCATGGCAAATATGACATTCAGTATTCCTTATGGAAGTCATTGCTTCTTTGTACTAAAGGACATAATGGCAGCATTTCCCTCTGGTCATTCAATTATAATCCTCCTGAGTAATTCTAAATACCAACAACCTTTCAGGAGACTTCTCTGCTTCAAAAAGAATCAATGAAGAGGAGAAGCAATGTAAAATATTGTGTATTTCTTTAACATGGACTTATGGACTTATGATGGATTTAACATGGACTTGATGGACTTATGTTTGTTTTTGGTTACTTATGTATTTTGTGTGCTCTTTTGGGCAATTTCCTTCTCATCTCCTATTCCCAGGAGAGGTGAAGCACTAATTCTGAAGTGGGGTGGAATAGGATATTTCTTTTTCCAGGGATTGTATACTTAAAAATATTATGATAGTAACACATTTAAATAATTAGTACTTGCAGTAGAGTCCCAGTTGTGTTATAAATCAGGGAAAAATTATCTGTTATCTGTCTTCTCATGTCTTCTGGTTTTGATAAGCAAAATCAGATTGATTTAGGAGAAGAGTTGGAATAGTATAATAAATTTGGCTATTTGGGTAAACATAGCTATTTTTCAAAGAGCATCATTTGTGTAATTATTGCTAAAATGCAAATTATATACTGAAAGTGTATGTATGTCAAGACAATGTATTCAGATATACAGATTAAAGTCCTACTTTGCTTTCAATTTCAGTTACTAGTTCAGGTTTGTTAATGATAAGATGCAAAATGAG
The DNA here is from genome assembly GCF_048418805.1 of Vulpes vulpes. Classification (NCBI taxonomy): domain Eukaryota; kingdom Metazoa; phylum Chordata; class Mammalia; order Carnivora; family Canidae; genus Vulpes; species Vulpes vulpes. The sequence continues at coordinate 92,458,763 of NC_132786.1, forward strand.
CTAGCATGCATGTGCATAGACACACACAATCCAGGGTCTCTGTGTTTTACAAGATGAATAAATCTTTTTCAACTCCCTGAAGTGTTAAACTGATGCCCAAAGAGAATCTGAGTGAGGTCATTGACTTTGAAGCCCCAGCAGGAAAATGTTCAACTGGTGTCTTGCCCCTCAACTGTGATGTTAACTCCTTCGAACTGGAATGTTGTCTGGGGAATGGCAACAGCAAATGACTTAAAGATCTAAGGTAAAAGTTTCTAAATATATTGATAGATTTAAGTGGATTCTGCTCCTTAAGTATCTTAAATAATCTTGCTTTAGGAAAGGACAATATATTTTTTTAAGGACAATAATTTTTGTAATGTCTTACATCTCAGGATATGTTTGAATCTGTGAAACCTTCACTGGCTCCTAAACAAACAAACAAAAAGATGTGTAGTTACTGTAATTGTAAATAAATTGTTGTCAGGTAAATTAGAAGTTGCAAGGGTGGAAAAAAAAATACCAAACCTAGACATGTCTGTGTGTGTCCCTATGTGATTTGTTTACTTTACAAAATAGTTTTACACAGAATTGTTTACTTCATCCTCAGATCACTTTGTAAATAGGCAGTAGAATTATCTCCATTTTTACATGCATAAATAGGGTTGGAAGAGAATATTACACATTCCTAAAGTCCATCAGCTACACTCAGTAGTGTAATTGGAACTCAAATGTGGCTCTTCTGTCTCTACAGCCAGTACAGTCTTATTTGGTTTTCTTTCCATTACTGTTAATACCAATTTTAGATTCTGAAATTTGTGATAAGAAGCAATGTTTGCCCTATAATGTATGATACCCTATGACCTTTCTTCATTATGTCCCTAAAATGTCAACTAAAAAATATTTCACAAATCTCTTGAATTATCCTGTTAATTGGTCAAAACATTTATTTTTTAATTTATCTCATATTTGGCTTACTAATAGCCTAAAGTGATCTAAACAGAGGTCCCCCAATTTACAATTTAATATCACTCAACTCTGGGAATTTTCTGTGCCACTTTCACTTATTATGGGTCAGGGAAAATTAAACTCTCTACTGGGAAAAACTGGTATTCACTATGTTTCCAGCCTGAGCTCTGGACAATTGTGTAGCTGGAGCCTATTCTTTAGATAGCATGACCAATGAGTTTTTGCATCATACTGGGGAAGCCCTATGACCCCTTGTTTCCAAAGCCAAGTTGAAAGTCTCACTGATGCTAGTACCTGAATTACATAGTTATTCATGATACATACATCCGTATTGAGGTCTGATACCGTTGGGCCATTTATATCTTCTACTATATTCATTTTTTAAATTTAAAAAATAATTTTAATAATTGTTTTTTAACTTGTAAAATAATACAAAATATAGAAAATTGGGAAAATACAGAAATATAATAAGTGAACCTGATAGAATGCAAGGTAAAATTTTCATATACATTCTTTCAGCATTTGAAATCCATATACAGGGAAGCTGGGGTGGTTCAGCGGTTTAGCGCCACCTTCAGTACAGGGCATGATCCCGGAGACCCAGGATGGAGTCCCACATCGGGCTCCCTGCATGGAGCCTGCTTCTCCCTCTGCCTGTGTCTCTGCCTCTCTCTCTGTCTCTCTTTGTGTCTCTCATAAATCTCATAAATAATCTCATAAATCTCATTAAAAAAAGAAATCCATATACACATATGTGCATATACAAGTATATATATGTGTGGCGTAATTTATAACATTATGGAGATCATGCTGTATATATACTTTTTGCTATATTTTTACTTAAATTATGTGTACAAAGTTTTGCACTTGTAACAGCTTCATGTTTCATTTTATGGGTATAGTTTTGTTTTAACCATTCCTATATCATTAACCTGTATCTCCATTAACAATGAGAACTAAACAGTGGAAAATAATGTTGATATCATTGAAAAAAAAATCACTCAAACAAAACAAAACAAACAAAAATAAAACAAAAGTTTACAATTAAAGAACAAGGAGAATATTTTGCTATTATTACTATTCATACATGAGTAACCAAATTTGTACTACTGACTTGAAAATTTTTGGTATGAGAATGTTTTGACATAGGTCTGTGAGCATGAGAATCCTTGGAATGAGCCTTTTGGCATGGGAAACTCTTGTAATGATGCCATGGTCTGGGGATTCCTTGGAATGGGGCTGTGGCATGGCAAGTATTCCAAGATTATAAAGAGGCACTAATGCCTTTGAGAGAAATTCCAATAATCAGATAATTAATTTTCTATGCCAGAATTGCTTTGCATTTTTTATTATTTCTTACTGATCATAACAACCCTGGTAGAGAATATTATTATCTGTATTAAATATTAGGAAATATAAACTTGGAGAGACAAAAGAATTGGTTATTTATCTAGACCTGAATCTTGCCTTCTAAATCTAAAGTCCTAATTTTTTTTCTAAACATAATTATGCATAAAAATTGCCTGGGAAATACTTTTTAAAGTGTGGATTTCTGGGCTTATCCTAGATTGGCTGAATATAGTCTCTGAGGATGGAGCCCCAAAGTCTATTTTATAGATATGCCCAGGCAATTCTGATGTAACCTGTTTACCAACCAAGGTTTGTGGCCCACTACTCTACAGCATATTAATGCTACTAACTGGATCCTTAAAAATATATTCATATCAACATAAAGTTTTTCTTGGGAGAAAATTTTCAAGGCACTTAAATAACATTCTTTTTCATTACAAAACATTCAAGTTATTGCTTAGCCTTTTTATTTTATTTTATTTTATTTATTTATGATAGTCACACACACACACACAGAGAGAGAGAGAGAAAGAGGCAGAGACACAGGCAGAGGGAGAAGCAGGCTCCATGCACCGGGAGCCCGACGTGGGATTCGATTCCGGGTCTCCAGGATCGCGCCCTGGGCCAAAGGCAGGCGCCAAACCGCTGCGCCACCCAGGGATCCCGCTTAGCCTTTTATTTAGACTCTTTTGGCTGAAAAGAACTGATTCACATTTTGGTCACCTAATGTATGTGGAATGCACATGAAATGATAAAGAATAAACACTGTCATGGAAATACAAAAATAAAAGCTGATGCTGGCCTAGTAAAAGGAAACTCTATAGATAAAGCTCAACAGCCATAATAATTGGAAACTTCCCTAGTGCTCCTCCAATATTATGAATCAACCTCTCTCTGTACACCCACTTTTCCTTCTCTCATTATAGGCAATAATTCTCCTTCATGGTGTGGAGGATATATAAATATATATATAATATTATATATATATTTCTTATATATAACCTTATTTTTCTGCTTACATATATTTATAACTCTTATTTCATCATAAATACAACTAAGTCTACCATTCTGGACCTTGACTCTACCTCATGACTTCTTTTTATCTTATACTTCAATGTATATTGGTGTGTGTGATTTGACTTATCCCTCAATTCAAATTTTTCTAGGATATAACTGATTGCACATCTGTCATCCAATTATACACCTGTCATTGTTGTCAGGCCATCATTAGGATCTCTGGTAGGTCTAGGTACTGGTTATCCTTGGATTAGGGGTCTAAATATGAACCAATCAGATTCAATCTGGGAAGGTAAAGTCACTGGTCTGCCTAGGGCTCCCTGTCCCTTCAGCTGGGCTGTAAACAGAGAGGTTTCTCTGAAAACATCAGACTGGGGTTATCAGATTGATTATCACAAATCTGTATGCTTCTGTAATGCCTCATTTTTCAGGACTCAGATAAGGCAAAAGATACCCATAGTTTCCATGAAGACTTTTCATGTCACTGGGAGCTTAAAATCCACAAATAGGAATTTGATTTATCTTCCCTTTGTATTCTAGATAATTTTATGTCAAAGAGGATTTGTTATGTATTTGGACAAGGTCTTTTACTATAGAAGACTAAATGTATACTATTCAGTAAATAAGTAAATACTGAGAGTCAATTATGTAGATACACCGAGGTCCACATGTTTGTATGTTTATAGCTCTTGGGCACATCACAACTGTTTCAAAGCTGAAAATGAGTTTCAGGACAACTGTATTTGTTCTATTTTCTCTTGCTTCTCCCTCCGTAGATACAGCTCTCTTTTATATATCTCAATAGTAGACAATTTATATTTAATTAATCAATAAAGAGTTTTAGTTTTAACCATTGAGTTAAGTTATTAGAAAGATTTTATCAAGTTAATCCTGAAAATCCTGTACTTCTTCTGTGACACTATTTAAATAGTAAATCTTTTGAAAATTAAGATCTACCCATATAAACAACATATTTATCCACTCTTCAAATAATAAGAATTGCAAAATCTTATTGTATAAGAATTCCTTTCACTTTATAAGACAAGCTTCCTGGATTTTATTGAAGGGATAAATAGGAAAATTGCCAATAACTTTCACATAAGTAATTTCAGGATTAAAAGAGGTAATACAGATTTCTCTGATGGGGTTATGAATAGGCCATTGGCACTACTTATGACACCAAATATGATACAATATATTGTTTTCAGAAGGAGATACTCTGATCATAGCATAGATTAGCCTTGTATCAGTTAGTTGCCCCTGATTCCATGGAGTAAAGCGCAGGTCAATTTCAATAAAGGCATGAACTCTGGAAAATTAGTTCTCTGCGTGTTTGACTTGAATGGGATGAATCTCAGTGTGACATCCAGGGGACGATGGGAAATAGAGGTATTTTAAACTAAATTTGACATTTTTGTCAGAGTTCTGCTGTGTGTCACAGATGTATAGTATAGAGGCTCCTTGACACATGGAAAGTAACACTCAGATTTCATGCTTCAAGTTGATGGTATTGAGTCATTAATGGAATTATTCTTTTTTTAAAGACTTGTTTATTTATTTGAGAGAGAGAGAGAGAGAGCAGGAGGAGGGGCAAAGGGAGAGGGAGAGAGAAAATCTCAAGCAGACACCCTGCTGTGCATAGAGCCTAACGCAGGGCTGGATCTCAAGACCCTGAGATCATGAACAGAAACCGAGTCAGTTGCTTAACCAACAGTGCCACCCAGGTGCCCAGTTCATGGAATTCTTACAACACTGTACTATGAGGCCATGCTATGAGGCCATAGATGAATGAAAGAAAGTATTTAATTCTTGAGTATATTTAATTTCTAACTCAGGGAAATTATAACAACAGTTGCCATACAGAATCACTGTGCACAAAGCACTTATACTCATTAAGTACATGTTATATCAAGAAGTGCTCTTTCAGTGTATGCCAAATATTGTTCTCTAATTTGTCAAGGGGTATGTAGTTTTATAGAGGTGATAGGGCAGTGGAAATAAATTCCATGGAATTATTCCATGGAAATAGATGGGAATTAGAAAGGATGGGGCTTTATTGACCTAGTTTTCTTGGTAATGATTCTGAACTTTCAAATGTGTTTTCATTTTCAGAAACCCTTGTTGTTGTGATATGTCTTACTAATTAATTTAAGAAGTTGCTAAGTCTGTGCTTATGTCCCTTTTTAAAAATTGTACTTCCCCCTTGTGGTCTGTGTTTTTTTTTTTTTCAATATCTAGTTTCATGTAAGTAACATAAAATGGCGTTTTTTTTTCTTTAAGCCATCATTCAATTATTAATAGGTTTTGTTTTTACTTTTCAAATATATACTAAATTTTCTAAGAAATTTAGATAGTTCTATCAGTGTTCTCCGGGTTGTACCATAAGTACTACAATGTGTTAAAGCTTCTATAACTTTTTTTTTTGCTTTTATAACTATTTTAATCATAATCACATTTATAAAAAGCAAAGCATTCCTTGGGGCACCTCAGTGGCTCAGTCAGTAAGCATTTGCCTTCAGCTCAGGTCATGATCCCCAGGGGTCCTGGGATGGAGCCTTGAGTTGGGCTCCCTGTTCAGCGGGGAGCCTGCTTCTGCTCTGCTCCTCCTCCTACTCATGCTCTCTCCCTCTCTCAAATGAATAAATAATTTTTTTAAAAAGTAAAGATTTGCTACCATATGAAAGATGTTTTAGGATCTATACTAGTTATTCCCTCACTATTCTCTAAAACAGAGGTTCTCAAATTTAAGTGGACATCAGAATCACTTGGAGGGCTTATTAAAAGGATTGCTGCACCCCACCTCCAGAGTTTCTGACTTGGGTAGGGCCTGAGAGTTAACCCTTCTAAAGATGCTCATGCTGGTGGTCAGGGACCACACTTTGGGAACCACTGATTGAGAGTTCGTGTATTGTAAAGGCTAAGAACCTGGCCTCTGAGGCCAAACTGGATGGGTTTTCATCCCGGGCCAGCTGTGTATTAATTGTATAATCTTGAGCAAGTAATTAGACCCCTTCCTTCAGCATCCTCATCTGTCAGATGAAAAAAGAGAAGTACCTATTCCCAGAGGTTACTATGAGATTGAGTGTATTAACAGGTATAACACACCTACGACAGTGTCTAGCACACAACAAAGACCTGTCCCAAATATTTAATGAGTCAAGGAAATATTTTAATTGCTGCTATGTGGAAGGCATGCCAATTATTTCTTAAATAAATTTGTCTACTGTTTTGAAACTGGACAAATAGCACTAGAATTCTATATTGGTACTTGGAGAAAAGAATTCAAATATGCTTTAGTTTAGAATGACAAAAAAGGTTAGTATTTCAATTTGGCATAAAAATAAGCAAGTAATTTTGACTTCTTTAAAAAACAATAGACTGATCCAGGTGGCAGAACAAAAATTAGTAACCGCCCAGAAGGAGGAACCACAAAAGGACAATAGCCCCTGCATATGGGAGTGAAGGAAGGTGTCAAGAGCCTAAGGAGTATGACAGAAAGATAGATGAGAAGGCAATGTTTGCCATCTTGCCTAGGTCATGATTTCAGCTGTGGGACATTGTTGTGCACTGGCCTGGTGAGTAAATATGGAACAAGCCATCTGTGGAACATCACTCCCACATCACCCATGGAGATCAGTGGAGCATGTTTTTATCAGTGTGACTTGAACATAGATGACTGAGGGAGAAAGTCTCTAACCACAGTAAATTTGAGAGGCCCTTTGGAACAAAGGGGAAACAAACAAACCAAAACACAAATCAACAGACAGGCTTTGAACATTAATGACATCAAACCAGGCATTCTCTGGCCTAGGACCGAACAGCCAGTATAGGCACAGTGTGAAAGCATCATACATAATTAGAGATACTTTATGCTTATTGACCCTGTTTTGTAGATAAACTTATCATGAATGTATTTCCATTTCTGGTAGTGATCAGAAAGCATGACTTTCTGATAACAATCATAATCATCTGTTAGAAAAATCTATTCTAAAATTTATTGAGGTTCTGTGGTGCATCAAGCATGACTATCTTAATGGTCCTGAGACTGGCCCTGAGAATTTACCTTGCTCTATCTGGACAATAAGACAATTAGTATAGGGGGCTCTTCCCTCCCCTTAACAGAAGGAGTTGTTTCCAATCTCAGCTTCCCATTGGACTGTTAGCATTTCCCCTTGAAAAATAGGAATGCAACTTTGCACAGGCCTGCAAAGCCGTCAGATGCTGGGCTTTCTCAGACAGTTCTATGAATAGCTGGCAGCCAAGTTCAGCAAGGCTGGTCCCAGAAACTTGTTAGTCACTTTGATCTGGCCTCCACCTCCATTGATAAAGTTGCTTCCAGATATGCTTTGTGAAAGAGAGAAGTAGCAGGAGGAGGAATTCCTATTACCCAGAAAGTTCGCTCACCATGTATGTGTCCAAGAGCATCATCTATCTAGAGCATATTAGGGGGATCAGAAAACTTAAGTCCTCTTTTTTCCTGATCTTTGCTTGTATGTTTGTTACTCTAATAAAATCCATTCCCTAACCCACACTGTGTGACATGTCAGGTGATGAGTGCAAAGAGGCCTGCCTCGCACAACTGAGTTGAGGATAGTAGGTTAATTTTATTTCCAAAATTGTAGAAAATTGAGTACACTCAATTCTACTATCATTTTCATGAATAAACAAAGCAAAAGAATAAAGTTGAACACTGGGGAAAACAACACAGGGAAATTATCTTGGCAACTCAAGTTATAAACTGGGATAAGATTATAAGTAATGCACTGCCACCCAGTGGCACACTTTCACTTTAAATGAAATAATGGTTTATAGAGTTCAGACTCCAGCCACTAGGAGTCTTTGGTCAGGAAATTTTATACTCCACTAACAAAGTACGAGGGAAAGAGAAGTTAACACTCACGTCATAGGAAATTTTGAACCAAATGAGAGTATATAACTAACCCAAGTCAAACAAGCAAATTTTTAAAAAAGCAAAACCAAAATCATTTATAAGATAATTGGAAACTTGGCTTTTGCCTTGATACTCAATATCAATGATTTGTTGTTCATATTTTTTGATATTGTAGTGGTACTGGGCTTATGCTTTAAAATAAAGTCACTTTTGTCTTTTAGAGTAAGCATTCCAAGATAATCACTGATAAAATGATGTGATGCATCAAATTAACATGCAGAGTGGAGGGAGATAAACTGGAGCTATATTTGAAGCAATTTGAGTTATAAATTGAACATTTTTAAAGTTGCATGATGGTTACATGGGGATTCATTACATAAATCTGTCTACTTCTGTGCATATTTGAAATTCTCTATAACAATTTTTTTCAAATATTACCAGGACATATATTACCCTTGATTATAGGATTTGATTAGTAAAAATAGTGTTTTCCCCATAAATTGTTTTGCCGAAATCAGTAGATTAAATCATAGGCGAGAAAGAATTTACAATCTTTGTGTGCCTTATAAATGAGCATGGAGGAAATTAACACACACCTTCTTAAGTCCAAGGGAATTAGAGTTGAAACAGCTTCTTGGGATGCCTGGGTGGCTCAGCAGTTGAGCATCTACCTTTGGCTCAGGTCATGATCCTGGGGTTCTGGGATCGAGTCCCACATCGGGCTCCCTGCAGCGAGCCTGCTCCTCCCTCTGCCTGTGTCTCTGCCTCTCTGTGTGTCTTTCATGAATAAATAAATAAAATTTAAAAAAAAAACAGCTTCTCAAGCATGTTTGTATCAAGGGTCAAACTCATGTCGACTTATAAAACAGATGACTAAACAAATAACAAAAGATGAATTGTCAAGACTTATTATTTAGTAAACTGCACTGGAGTGCAGTTAATTTCTCTCTCTCTCTCCTCTCAGTATCTAACTATTTGAGCTTCCAAGTATGCTGATTTTCTGACCTTTCAAAAAAGAGCAAGGGAGTTACTGCCTTGTTGCTAGGTTTTAGGTAACAATTAGAGGTCCTTTCACTCAATGATAGAGGTGCTTTCACTTTTTCTCCTACTCTGACTTGAGTCTTTTAGGAAATTAATTCCGTTTCTTAGCAACCCAGATGGGTCAAACTTAAATATAGTAGGGCTCTTTTGTAAAGCAAAGGCTAAATGTTTCCCTTATAAAACTGTTTGTTTAGACTTGCTAGGCTTTGCAGAAAAGATTTGCTGAGATATACTGCCCTAGAAATTTTACAAAAAGCTCAGTTTCAAATGGTGAGTGAAATTATTGATTTTCTAACGAATTCTCCTGCTTTTGTTTTATTTTGAATTGTTCTACTTTGTCAATTTGACTAGCTTTTTAGAATCTGTATTTTTATATGAGATAGATGAATTTATTTATGAAAGAGTAGTATCTTTATGTATAATATTGTAAAAGGGAGATTATGAAAAATGTATTAAGAAGGAGAAAGTTGAGCACCTGGGTGGCTCAGTGGTTGAGCATCTACCTTAGGCTTGGGTCGTGATCCCGGGGTCCTGGGATTGAGTCACACATCAGCCTGTGTCTCTGCCTCTCTCTGTGTCGCTCATGAATAAATAAATAAAATCTTTTTATTTTTAGAAAAAAGGAGAAAGCCAAGCTGGAATAAAGTGCTGAATTTCTTTATAAACTTACAAATATGCAAAAAAAAAAAAAAACCTTTACAAATATGCACGAACTTGTGGTTCACTGTGCTCTTAATAGCACACTGCTTTACAATGCTTTTTCTTATATCGACAGCATTGAGGTATTGGGTATATAACCTATATTTCTTTAAATATCTATTACCCCAAATAGTAATATTACAAAATTAGATATGTAGGCAAAAAAGCTTAGATTTGCATACATTTGCTAATCAAAGAAATTTATTTCTTTTAACTAGCAGATCATTAAAAACAGATAAAAATATTTTGTGACTCTCCAATTAAAAATATTTGAAGAATAAATTAAATGAAAGCTTGTATTTTATATTGCCACTTGTATATAGAAGCTCTCCATTAAAAAAAAAAAAAAAGAAGCTCTCCATTATTTAGGAAAAAAATATGATTAGATATTTGGGGTTTTAGATACAGTTTTCGAAAACAGAATCTGTAATTTTCAGTTTTTGACAAACATAGAATTCTTATCATTCCTCTTACTGAATCACATAAAATTTGCATTTTTGTAAGACTGGAAAATGGTTGAATAATAGTATTTCACATTGCTCAATTTAAAATATGCTACATAGGATTTGTAAAGCTAGAAATCTTTGTCTCAACAATTTTATAATCTAATTCAGAGACAGAGTTTGTAAATAATTCACTTTAATAGGTGCAAGGCAAAACATATCTTCAGTCTCCATTGTTCTATTCAGAAGGAAGGAAGAATCCTGAAGGGGAAGCTGGGAACACTCCTACTGGAGACGGCATTTAAAAGGGTCCTTCAGATATAAGAATAATTTCATAGGTGGAAAGTAACTGTGCTTACTAAATGCAGAATAACCTATTCTTTCATTTTCAATGAGACAACTCGGCCAAAATATAACTTCCATAATATCAACATTTACCACAAAACCTTGGACTGAATGAGAATATTGCTGGTTTATTTTTTTCCTAATTTCTAAACCACACATCTCATAACTTTGTATTTCTCTATGCTGCAGCTTTTACCATTTAAAGTAAGTATGATGATGAGATATCACCATCACAGACTTCAATCATTCAGCTAGGTCACCAGGTGATTTCTTTCATCTGAGGTGGCTATGGACTCCGATGAACTATGCTAATACATGATTCATATACTATAAAAGCCTAATGTTGCAGACATATTATTCAAATGAATAGCATGTAAGACTAAATTCATAATATAAGGACAAAATAAAGTATCACAAAATTTGGAGAGAATTTATTACCATTTAAAATATTAATTTAGTAAAAAAATTAAAAATTTAAAAAATAAAATATGACTTTGTTTCATTTTTTGTTAGTCAGGAATCCCCGAGACATAAACAGAGACAGAGGCACGTCTCAGTGTCAGCAAGGTACTGGTGAGCATGGTTGTCTAGTCAAATAGAGATCTAGGCCAGTGTTACATTCTCCCACCACAGCCTCTTACTTTATGGCTAACTCTCTTACTGCCTTGATACTTGTTTTTATGTCAATTAGACTTCCAAGGTCTTGGCCTGGTTTTATCCTTCCGGTTTATGACCCTCCTGGTGTCAATTTCTTTCCAGCTGTATGTCCTGGTGAGGTACTTCACTATCTCATTCACTGACATCCTCAACCTCAGTGTCCTTTCATTGCAACAAATTACAAAACCCCTGACCACATAGCCAGATTTCTGAGCCCTGCAGGAAGTAGGTATGTGCACAATTTTAGCCAAGACTGAGGCTTTTTACAGAAATGTGTAGGATCATGGGTGAGACAAGACTGATATATATATATATATATATATATATATATATATATATATATATATAACAAAAAACAAGAAACAAAAAACAAAACAAAACATGTACTGGAACAAATTAACTATCCACTGTCTGTCAAGGACTTGATTTTCATCAATTCCTAGTGAGTCCAGAAGAATCCAGCATGAATACCAAACATGCAAAGTTATTAAATTACATGAAAAATAAACCGAACGAACTCATATTTTTGTTCTAGTTCATTATCTTCCAGTAGATTACTGGAAGATTACTGGATTATTGACTTCACGCGAAGTCAAATATCACCTAATTGTGATTTGGTAAAAACAAAATCAGAATAAGGAGAATTAATCATGTGGTTTTATATTAAAGAGCCCCAGCTTATGAGAAGCCATACATATCGATCTCTAAGTATTGAGGGATATGATAAGGGAAATAAAAATATCAAATGTGGGCCAGGGTACTCTTGTTTCCAAAAGATTAAAAAAATAAAAAATATATTTTTAGATTTATTTGAGAGAAAGAACACCTGAGTGCTTCCAGATAAATGGAAGACGGAGAAGGAGAGGGAGAGAGAAATCCAAGAAGATTTCTCGCTGAGCACAGAGCCCACCAACATGGTGTTCCATCTCAGGACGCTGAGATCATGACCTGAGCCAAAATCAAGAGTCTGTCTAACTGACTGCACCACCTCGGTGCCCCTAAGAGATTATCCATAGGGGGGCTGCCAACCTGCAAGCTACCCTCTACCCCTTCTTAAATGTATTTTACTTATGAACACTTTAAAATTCTATGCCAATATTCCTGCTGTTTACAGTGTAATACAAAAACATGGTATCAAAGTATTTTTTTAAAGATTTTATTTATTTATTCATAGAGACACAGAGAGAGAGAGGCAGAGAGACAGGCAGAGGGAGAAGCAGGCTCCATGCAGGGAGTCCGACGTGGGACTCGATTCCGGGTCTCCAGGATCACACCCTGGGCCGAAGTTGGCGCTAAACCGCTGAGCCACCCGGGCTTCCCTCAAAGTATTTTTTTGAATTTAACTTACTATCCTTTGAATTTTAGGCATTGCTCAGAGAATAGTAATTCCACATTTTTATTTCCACATAATTTGTTGATTAATGTGGTATTTTAATGATTAAATTTAATTCATTTTACCAGTAATTTTATGGGGATTGTAAGTGGCTCTCTATTCATCAGATTTGCTTTATTTTTACTGTACTATTTATCAAGAAGAGATAACATTTTTGAACACTTGGGGAATTTCAAATTTTCATAGTCAGATGATGAATGTCATTCTCTTTTTTGGTCTCTATTCAGTTATTTTTTTATTGTAGTAAGAATACTTAACATGAGATCCAATGTATTTTTTAAATTGTTATTATAGACAATATATGTGAAGTGCTATTCCACTGCATTTCCCTCATCATAGTGATATTGAGCATCTTTTCATATACCTGTTTTCCATTGGCTTATATAATTTTTTAAGTTTTTTTTTAAATTTTTATTTATTTATGATAGAGAGAGAGAGAGAGAGAGGCAGAGACATAGGCAGAGGGAGAAGCAGGCTCCATGCACCAGGAGCCCGACGTGGGATTCGATCCTGGATCTCCAGGATCGCGCCCTGGGCCAAAGGCAGGCGCTAAACCGCTGCGCCACCCAGGGATCCCCATTGGCTTATATTCTTTAGAGTATATTCAGTTTTTTAATCAAGTTCTTTTTGTCGTTGTTGTTGTTGTTGCTATTGAAGTGTAGGAATTCCTTAAATATTTTGGATATTAATCCCTTATCAGAGAAATGGTTTGCAAATGTTTTCTCCCATTTTGTAGGTTGCCTTCACTGTTGATTGTGTCCTTTACTTGCATATTTCCCATTCCCTTGACTTTTTTGTTTTTTGGGTTTTTGTGTATGTGTTTTAGTTTAGTTTTTTGTTTTGTTTTGTTTTTGTTTTTTGTTTTGCAAAAGTTAAGTAGACTCAATTAGGTAATAGCTATGGTCTTGTTCTTTTTATTTTTCAGAAAAAAAATTGTCTTTTGTGTATATTGAAATTTATCCAACCTGATTTAATGGCTAATTTGGTTTTTTTTTCTCTAATTGAGACAAAATTTACATAATTTCACTACTTACCATACTGACATGTACAACTTAGTGGTTTTTAGTATGTTCACAATCTTGTGAAACCATTACGACTATCTAATTCCAGAACATGTCTGTCTTCCCCCTGCTAAAATCTTGTACCTGTTGGCAGTCAATCCCAATTCTCTCTTCCCATATCCTATGGCAAAAATAAGAGATTTTTTATTTTAAATCACTGAGTTTGGGAGAGTTTGTAATATAACATTATTGCAGATAAGCTGACTTAACCACAGGTCTATAATTACAATTATGTAATGTATTTATATTTTGTTTAAATCTATTTATCATTATGATCTTTTTCCATAAACTATTCTTCCTTTTATTTTTTCATATTTTTATTTATTTACTCATTACTCATTTATTTTTTCATATTTTTATTTATTTACTCATTTATTTACTAATTTTATTTATTTACTCATTTATTTACTCATGACACACAGAGAGGGAAAGAGACAGAGACACAGGCAGAGGGAGAAGCAGGCTCCAGGCAGGAAGCCGGATGCGAGACTCGATCCTGGGACTCCGGGATCACGCCCTCAGCCAAAGGCAGGCACTCAACCGCTGAGCCACCCAGGAGTCCCTATTCTTCCTTTTATATTTCTTGGTTAAGTAATTTTGTATTATCACCGATGCATTAAAACTTCTTGATGTGCCACGAATGCCTTTGCTAATATAGCCCAAAAAATTTTTCTGGCTTTATATATCATAGTATTTCCACTGTCTCCTCACATACATAGGCTATATGCCAACCACATTGTACTTCTTCCTTTTCTCTCAATGAGCCAGTCATTTAAAAAAAGTTTATATTAGAATTTGAAAAGCAATTCATTATTTTATTATACAAAATATTGTATAATAAAAGCATTTTCTAGTAACATTTTGACAAATACATTAAATCCTAGAAATATGCCAATGATTTCCTTGCCACTGGTCAGCAAAAAGCAAATCCACAATTCTTATCCACAGATTCCAGTGGCAAAAGCTATGATTCACTTGTGGTGGTTTAGGTGACTATAGGTATCCTAGAAATAGCTTTTAATAAATTCTACATACCTTTTGTGCCTTGGTGAAATGTTGTTTACTTCCTTAGCAGCCTGGAACATTTTTACTTATCCTTCAAGATTGGTCCAAATGACTTTTCTTGTGATATCACTTCTGTTTTCCTGATAGAGTTAGCCCATCACTCTCCCTGCTTCTCACAGCACTATTGTAATATCTATCACATTATACAGGGTTTTTTGTTTGTTTGGTTTTGGTTTTGGTTTTTTTTCTTTCATGTCTTTCTCCGAAGTAGCCCCTCATTACTTAAGGACATTGATTTCACGTTAATTATCTTTGAATTCCTAGCCCCTAGCATAGTGACTGCTGGGACCAGGGTGCTGAATAGATGCTTGTAGCAGCCATGATGCTTCCCTCCCATTCCACACACATGCACCCATCATTTCTGAGCTTTGTTTTCCTGATTCATAAATCTTTCAGAGATTACATTGGCCTGGAGAAAAAATATCCAATCTATCATTGCTATAGTGGCAAATCACACCAACTGGCATGTCTGTTGCAGATTGCTCCATGTGAAAACACTCTCAGCCCAGTGTATCTGGACTCCCAGAAAGGCAACGGAAGCAGATATGTCACAAAAGTATGCAGTATCCCATACAAGACTTCAATTCCAAATGGAAAAAAAGAAGTCCTACAGCCACCACAATATAAAATGAAAGTCAACGCATGGGAAATAAAGCCTCCTGATTTCAGTTATAAACTGTATAAATCTTTGAGATTTCCAGAAAAATCATCAAGGACTAGTAAGGAAGAACAAGGGAGGGGGAAAAAATGTAATTTTCCAGAAACAATGCTTCACCTGCCCAACATAAGGAATCATTCCAAGAAGGTCAAATCTCCTCCTTTTATAACTACATTCCCACATCTGGATTCACATAAAGCAAAGTTAATGTTTGTGAAGAGTGGAAAATATCCAAATGGTGTATACCTCAATCCAAAACCACATGATTTTCGACAGGTACAGAAGTGTGTTTGACTCAAAATAACATAAAACAGATAAGGAAAAATATATATTATTTTTATTCATTTCTTAAGTGTGACTATTACATGGGCAAAAAAAGGTATGTGCATATAATATGTATAAATCTACATCTTTATTTCCGATGGAACAGTATAGTTCAGATTTAGCAACAAATGACAGAGGAGAGAGGTAAGATCTTGGTTGATGTTTCAGCTGATGTTGATGATACAGTTTTCTCTGCCAGGTGGAATGAATGACTCTGGGATGGACTTTCTTAGTTTTTAGAACAGTTGGAACTTACATGTGATTGGGAAACAGACTTCAATTGCCAGTTTACAATCTAAAAAGTAATAAAACCAATTCATAGAATGAACAGATAAATAAATAAAAATTCATTATTTTTATTGACAAAGGGGGCATTATATTACTTTAATGAGTCTTTCTAATGATTAATTATTTAAACAATATGTGAACAAGAATTAGATTTATAATTTAAAATAGTGGTGAGGAGTATATATTTAAGGAAATGCAAATGAGGTCAAAATATAATTCCTCTAGAAAATGAATATATCCTTTACTTAGGCCTATAATTTAATGCATAAATAGGACTCTTGCTCAGTAATGAGGAAAGCAATAGGACTGATAATACCAAAAAAAAAAAGCTATAAAAAGAATAAATTTTTTCTTGGAAAATATAAGAAAGCAGTTAGGAATGTGACCTCTGGGATTAGATTATCTCTCCTAGCCTTCTTATTTCTAATAATTTTGGACAAATTATTAAGTCTCTTATTTATAACATGAAATAACACTACTTCATATTTAATATGGTTCTTTTAACTAATGAAGGAGATGATTATTTACAAAGTACTTACAACAGGATCTGGAATACTGAGGTATTCAATGAGTGTTAACTCTTAGGAGGTCTTAGGATAAAAGCTACAAAATTCAAGAAGCCTTGATCCATAAACTTCTTTACCCATTTAGGGCATCCAAACCCTTCTATTTTCAGTAAATGAAATATATTACCTTTTGGAGACAAGAGGAAGTCAATTAAATAGCATATGTCATTGGTTTATTCAAGAATTTCTCTAGTTATAGTTACAATTACAAAACTTAAGTGAGTAAAGTTCAAGGAATGGGGGATATTTTAATTTTAGCTGAATTAATTTGTGTTTATGAGAAAGTGTATTGGAGACAGTGCAATATAAATTTTGCAGCCACCAGATGTCAGTATAATTTTTTAAATGAACGGGGCTCTACATTTTATTTGATTAAAGAGTGATAAATCTTGCGTTGGAGTTTCCTTTGGGACTTTTAATATTTTGCTGTTTGCTTCAGCAGGATTTAGAATCACTCACAAAGAAGAGGACTGTCTAACCTCTGCCTGAGTTCATCCTTTCGTGCCACATTGATTCAGCTTTCAAGCAGAAATATTTGTGATTTTTTAAGATTAGTTTCTGGAAGTGTACAAATTCTATTTCAGTTCATATGAATTAGTTCATTTAAGTCATCTAGGGACGCCTGGGTGGCTCAGCGGTTGAGCATCTGCCTTTGGCTCAGGACTACGGGATCGAGTTCCGCATCAGGCTCCCTGCATGGAGTCTGCTTCTCCCTCTGCCTGTGTCTCTGCCTCTCTCTCTGGCTCTCTCACGATTAATAAATAAAATCTTTAAAAAAAAATTTAAGCCATCTAAAAAAAATTAAGCCATCTAAAAAAAGCACTTTGTGGTATAGCTTACTGAAAACAGTGAATAATTATTCTATGCCAGTCTCAGTAAGTTATTTTAGCTTTGTTAAATATTTTTATGTCCTTGAAATAAACTCAGCTCCAGAAACATAACATGTAACCCTATTTCATTTGAAAATAAATGCAAATTTTGAATGGATTCTTTTAGTTTCATGCTGTTAAAAATATTATGTCATTTATTCACACTAGGATATTTGAAGTACCCTATTCCACTATAAAATGAATTGGTTATACAGTATCTTGAATTAGATTATTCTTTCAAATTTTCATTGGCAAGTTGTAAATGCTATAACAAAATCATCACAATTGCATTTTGCCAGTGAAATAAACAATACTTGTAAAAATCACATCACAAATACAATGTCAGTAGTAAACAATACTTATTAGTAATAGTAAAATCTTCTCTTTACATATCTAGTACCAACGTAGTTTACCAAACTTCGTGACAGCTTGTGAAAGGGATCCTTTTGGATTAAAATTTAAGTCCAAACACTTAAGTACAGGTAAGTTATTATAAAGTTATGAATATAACAAAAAATAAACTTTCTGCATTATCTTAATAGTAATACTTAGGGTTAGTTCAGTCAGTTGGGCCTCACACTCTTGATTTCAGCTCATGTCATGATCTCAGGGCTATGGAATAGAGCCCCATGTTGGGCTCTGTGCTCAGTGCAGAGTCTGCATGAGATTTTCTTTTCTTCTCTTTCTGTCCCTCCCTTCACTTGTGCTTTCTCTCTAAATAAATAAATAAATAAATAAATAAATAAATATAAAATCTTTAAAAAACAGTGATACTTGTAAAAACAAACAACTAAAATGATTTTTTTTAACTTATCATCTTTACTAATATGGTAAATTTTTTAAATGCCCAGTTAATTAATGGGAACAATCCACTTGCTTCATTATCTACAATTTTAAATATATTATTGGAGATTGAGTTTTTAACTCAAAGTGTTCTGTATAGAAAATCAATAGAATAAATGCTTAAGAGTATAGACCAGGAAGCAAACTGTCCCAAATTACTTAAACTATCTCTTGGTCTATCCATCTGTAGGTGGGAATGATAATAATTGAATCTATGTCATAGAGTTATTGTGAGTATTAAATACATTATACATATGTAGATCACGTTGTTAATAATGTATATATAGCACATGTTACCTGGTACGTGGAAATACACATACACACACAATTATTATCATGGTGCTATTTGAACAGTGTTTGTCCAGTGTTAACTGTGAATTATCTAGCATTCCTTATTTTGACAAGGATGATAATACATGCATACATGCATTCTATATTTACATATTATAGTTTTATATCAATTATAAACAAAAAAAATAAGATATTAATAGTGATTGTCCCTGAGTAATAGGGTAACGGTTGAATTTTACTTTCTTCTTTTAAAAATGACAATCAAGTAGTTTTATAATTACAAAATTAAATTAATTTATTTGTAAGTAATATACACATTTTAGCACGGGTCATATTGACAAAAATCTTGTCTATATGTGTAATTAAAATGGGACATGTCAACTTTTCTTATGTGTACTATGTGTGAGTAACTGTGGAAAAAAGTATCATGGATACTTTATAAGATCCAGTCTCCGATCTCAAGAAATGTGTAAGTAAAATTTAAGGTAGAAGGCAAAATATGCCAGTCAAGTCACAAAATACTACTGAGAAGTTTAAAAAGAAATTTCCAGGGAAATAAAAGGTAGGATTTGAATTGAAGTCTGAAGGTTGACATTAATTTCAGTAGAAGTGGTGGGCAAGATAAGGAAAATTTTATTTGGATTTGCATTATAAATTGTCATCAATTTATCTATCTTGGGCCCTGATCCCCAAGTATATTCTGAGAAATATCATGAATAAAGACCCATATAATTTCTAAGTTTCTCATTTGTCTCCATATCTGTAGTACATGGGCACCACTCACCGAAAGATGATAAACAGAAGAACAGTACAGAAAGATTCATCACCTACAAGCCTCATGAATGCACCTGGGATTCAAAGCTAATTTTACTAAAAGCCCCGTGGCCTATGAAATCCGCTTCATACACGGTAAGCTTGACTTCCTCTACCTCAGCTGTTGGGAAATGTCTCAAACACTGTTATTTTTTTTAAAGGTTTATGAATTTTTTTAAAGATTTTATTTATTTATTCTTGAGAGACACAGAAAGAGAGAGAGGCAGAGATACAGGCAGAGGGAGAAGCAGGCTCCCCACAAGGAGCCTGATGTGGGACTCAATCCAGCATCCTGAGATCATGCCCTGGGCCAAAGGCAGATGCTCAACCGCTAAGCCACCCAGGGGTCCCTCCAACACTGTTATTAATGATTGCTTTAATGCAGGAGTTTTTAATTTGTTGTTAGCATAAATAGGGAAAGATATTATCTCTAAAAGTAGAGCAGAAAGATCTCTGTTTTTTTCTTAAAAATGCAAACAGTGAATTATCCAGAATTTTGGATTTTCTTTTATTATTACAAAGATAGTTGGTATGGTGGATTGAAGCCTGAATAGTGTGAAGAATTTTCCCCAAAATTTACTCTCACCCCATTTGGAGCAGCCCATTGAGTGAACTGCATTCAGGAAGAAGACCTGACAAGAAGACTTTGTCATACCCTCATCAAAAGATTTTGAGAAAACACCCTTTTACCATGGCTCAAATTCTACCCTGGATAAGTAAGGCTCCTTTGTATCCCTGTATGTTCAAAAACAGCAAGATGTGCATTTGGCATATGGAACAAGTTTTTAAAGTAAAGATTATTAAATAGCAATTTTAAAAAGACAAACAACAATTAAAGTCAGTACATGTCTGCTTTTGCTAACTTCCTTTGTGTTATCTTCCTTAAGAGACACAGAAGGCGGCGAGATGTGTACAGTGCATTTATGGATCGTGTGGAAGAAAAGTTTACCCAAACATGCAAGAACAGGTGGGCAAATCCTTCAAGATTTGTTGTTATATTAATTTGTTAGAGTTGGTACTCAAATGACTTTTTTCAATAATGTGTACTTTATCCTATAGGAGCTCCATCATAAGAATTGTAAATGAAGTATTTGCATGATGCTTAAATCATTTTAAGTGGAGTCTGAGAGAATCCAGTCCTTTGATCAGATAAATTATTATTTCTCCGAGATTCAATGGAATTTTGGAGAACTATCAGTGACTTTATCACAATTCCAGGTTTTGCTCAGATGCCCTCAGACTTCATCATTCTAGAACACATGCCAACCTGCCAAGAGTCAGCATCCGTATGTCCTTGCCCAGGGCTATCTGTGGCTGCTGCAGCTGCCCACAGCTAGTCAGAAGTGCTGGGGGTCACATCTCCCAGCAGCAGCCCTCAAGTAATAAGGGGGGTGATTGTTCTGCACTGCTGCTCCCCAGAAATCCCCCAGGGGGCCAAACTCCAGTTGTCCAGTAGTGACTTGCAATTTGTTGACTTCCTTCCTGTCTCGCTTGGTCACATGCTTACCTTTTCACCATTTTACCTTCACTTGGGGACCCCCTATGTTTTCACTATAATCCTTGCCAAGTACTGCTTGTGGGAAAGCCTAAACTATGACACCAGAAGGCAGTTAGTATAGTGACCTTAGAAGGCAGAAAGCCTGGCTTTGAATCTCAGCCTGGCCACATGATCTTGGGCAGATTATTCACTCTTCCTCAGTTCTTCAGCTGTAAAATGGGAATAATATGCAGTGTCCTTAGATTCAGACAAGGTGGAGGCATCTAAGTCCATTAATAGCTTTTCTTACCTCTCTTTATGCGCTTGTCAATGGTCTGTGGGAAGGGGAGGGCATATTAACATAGTGAATAGAGTTTGAGTTTTGGATTTGGTCAAAATGGCTTCAAATCTTAACCAAATCACCTATAAACGTAATCTTGAATGATTTGCTTACAATTTCTGAATCAATCTTTCTTAGGTTTTAAGAGAGCTAAGTGAAAGGGTATTATATATAAGCTGCTAGTAAAATCTCTCATATCTTCTGGATTGACTTATCATTGATTATTATTGTTAATGATAATATAGAGATAAGGCTTTGTATAACCATAGAAAGTTACTTAATGACTATGGCTCAGTTTTCTCATCTGTAAAATGACAATAATAATAACATCCATTTCATTGACTTGTTGAGAGAAGTCAAAACTTTGTAAAACACGTGGGACATAGCACTGACAGTGATTACTAGATTACTAGGTGTTTTAGAAATAAAAATTTAAAAACTCTACATCTTGGGGTGCCTGGGTGGCTCAGTGGATGAACATCTGCCTTCAGCTCGGGTCATGATCCTGGGATTGAGTCCTGCATCAGGCTCCCCAGAGGGAGCCTGCTTCTCCCTTTGCCTATGTCTCTGCCACTCTGTGTGTCTCTCATGAATGAATGAATGAATGAATGAATAAATAAATAAATCTTAAAACAAAACAATACAAAAAAATCTCTACATCTTACATCTACAAAAAAAGTATCTAGGGACTAGTCAAGTCAAAAGTTGACTGAAAATAAAGAGAAGAAAAGAGGGCTGGGGGGTGGGAAGAGGAGAGACGGAGAGGCTCTGCTTATGGACTTATGTAATGAGGGGAACCAGAGAGTTAATGGTCAGTAGACAGCTATCTGAGAGGAACAGACTATAGATGAATATGTAAAGAGGAGATCGGTGTCCAGTAAACTGGACAAAATGGAAAAAAAATTATTTTATGTTGCAAGTGCTTGGTATGAATGACATAGGTTGTAGACTTATTCTTACAAAGTTTACAAAGTGATTGTTTCAAATTGCAAAGATCCTGCTATGCAGCGAAGTGGTGATCACCACAGCAATAGCAGGGGCTTCTCCTAGATAGATGATTTGTACTTGAGCTTAGTAATTAGGGGTTCCATCCTAATTGCTATCTTATATCCAAACACAGGCTCCAGTCACAAAGAAAATGACAGGGCAGTCCATCACCAAGTTACTTAAATGGATTGCAGAAAATCACAGACTCTTGCTGACTGCAGCATTATGAATTAAGGGCCTCCAGCCTCCTCCAGAACCTCACCCTTCCGAGCTGCTCCCACTGGGAAGTATCTTCGCTTAACTTCGAGAGCAAATCTAAATTAATATCAGGCTTCTCAAAATAAAAATATTTTAATCTGAAATCATAGTTTCCTCTTATTTTGTTCCTTTAAAAAATATTTGATATACTTAGCAAATTGAACCTTGTGATAGTTCTAGCAAAATGGCTTTATTTTTCTCAAACATGACGTTCAAGTGTGCTGTGTTAGATCTTTCTCTCCTAAGTTTGAGAACATCTTTGGGAGATCCCACAGCTTTTCAATCACTTCATTTATACCAGCCATGTCATTTCTGTAATTTAAATTCACATTCACCCATGAAAAAGCTCAGGCTAGGATAAAAAGCATATATGATTCTTACCTCTACCATCCATAAAGAAATCAATTTGTGTGGATTGTAGATTCAAATGTGAGAAGAAAATAATACTTCTAAATAAATTCAGGAAAATAGATGATATCTTAAACAGGACCCAAAAAAGGGAGTATCCATATAGAAAAATTTTTATAAAAATTTTCTATGTATTAAAACTCTAAACTTCCATTCACCAAAAGACACAATTTGGGAGTGAAAAGCCAGCCACAGAACTCATGTAAATAAATATGAAATAGACAAGCAACTCAAGAAAAATTAATGGGGGTTTCACAGAAGAGACTATCCAATGACCAAACTTACAAAAATGTGCTCATCTTCTGAGTTGTCAGGAAAATGCGTCAGAAACACAGTGGAATACCATTGTACACCTACCAGAGGAGCTCAAATAAAAAAGAAAAGATGAAGCATTGGTAAAAATATGAAGCAACTAGACTCCTCTATACTTCTTGAGGAAAGTAGATAGAGATGAATACCTTGGAAAACTATTAGGCAGTATATTCTAAGGTTGAATGTGTA
Organism: Vulpes vulpes; assembly: GCF_048418805.1. Classification (NCBI taxonomy): domain Eukaryota; kingdom Metazoa; phylum Chordata; class Mammalia; order Carnivora; family Canidae; genus Vulpes; species Vulpes vulpes. The sequence goes on from NC_132786.1 coordinate 92,482,296, forward strand.
TATAACATATGAAACAACGTTTCATTCCTAGTATATTTACCTAAGACATATACACAGTATATACACATGCACTATTAGATATGTACAGGAGTATTCATAGCAAAATTATTGTTAAAATCTTCAAACTATAAACAAGCCTAATGCCAATAGGTAGTAAAATGGATATAGTGTGATCTATTTACCCAATGGATTACCATATGGCAAAGAAAATTGCAACTACATGTATGAGTCTTACAAATATACTAATGAGAAAAAAAAAGAGAGTACAGACACATTATATACAATACATATTACATAGTATACCTATTATATAGTGTATATATGATAGATATTTATTATATGGTGTGTGTGTGTACATATATATATTACAGATAGTTATTCCATTTGATAGAAGAAAACACTTGTCTGTGCAAGGAATCAAAGAGTTGGTGTCCTTTGGTTTGAAGGGAAGGAGTACAATGAGGAGTTTCCAGGTCCTGGAAATGTAGTAAGTCTTGACCAGGTGGTAATAATGCAGATGCATTCCCTTTGTGATATTTCATAGAAACATAATTTAATATAGGCACACTATGCTTCATAGAGGTAAAACTTTAATGAAAAATTAAAAACTGGAAGTTTTCTTGTAATTGCTTTACATTTCATAAATAAATAAGTGAAAAGGCCTCATCTGTTCTGAATTAAAACTTTAACCTAAAAACTTCTGCTCTCCTCAACAAAAGTTCGCCCTGGGGCTCCAGGGTTCACAGGAAGAAAAGAAACATTGTCTCCTTTTTTTCTCTCTCTACATCTTCTTCCCATGACCCTCCATTGCTTCTTTGTCTGCCTTTTATCTCCAAAGTGCTGGTGCCTAAAGGAGAAGAGGGAGAAGCAAAGAGGGGGAACAGGGACCAAAACATCAGGTAGAAAAGATCGCCATAATCAGACAAGGCCATTGCCTGTGTGGCAGATGGCCGAACAGTGACTTGCTTGTGAAGTCCATTTTGTTCATCCCTCTTTGTCCTGCCCATTTTGTTCATCTCATTCTGCACAGTCCTTTAGTGAGGACTAATGTCCAGTCTCCCTCCCTCAGCAGTCTGTCCTACTGCCTCTCACAGGTAGACCCAAGTCCCATGTGGACAGCCTTCTTGGTAGGACTACCCACGAGATAGCTGGAGCTGAGCTTTCTTATGACTCCACTGTGTTCGTGGAACACTCCATACAGCCCACCAAATAGTGAGCATGTGGATGGTCCCATAGTTTCCTTTCTCCTCACCTTGACACTGTGAGCTACCCATCTTTTAATCTCTAGACCCTTCTCTATGATCAAATGCACACCCTCTGAAACGTTGGAGATATAGATGAAACCACTCCTCCACCAGGAACTGCCATACTACCTTCTGCTGAGGGACACCACCATGGTCTCTGCATTTTCGGCAGCTCAGCAAGAAGACATCCACACCTGCCAGCTTCCTCCTCTTGTAGGCAACCACCATCTCTATTCTCTATAATGATTATTCTGAGAATTTTAAAATTGGCTTTGCAGGGATCACCATCTTTCCTTTCTCATAGGAACCAGAATGGATGGGTACTCTGCAGTGCTTCCCTCCAAGGGTAATGATGCCTAATTAAAGAAAAAAATGCCTCCAGAGTATTAATCATGTACTTACCGAATTTGGGTGGAGTAGAGGGTGAGAGTAACAGGTCTGGCCCATCTACTTTTTAGAAAACCCTGTGGAAATATGTCTTTTAGCAGCTTCTCTCCTTGTGTTTTCAGCTTTGGGATTTTGCCTCATTTCAAGACAACAGGAAAGATCCCACTTCTACCTGCTGTTAACACTTGTATTCCTTGCCTCACTGAGCCCCTATCCTGCTCACCTAAATGAGAAGCCTGGAGCACCCTCTTTTCAAACTCCTCAAATGCCTTCAAGCCATTTCCTGGGAGTCTGTCTACGAACATCCCTCCTCAGCCTTTCTTACCTACCTATTTTATATGAATACCCCTCATCCATCCGGGCGGCGGGGGGACACCACCCAGAGCATACCTCTAGCATAGTTTTTATTGCACACTTCTAGATGTCTACCTCTTTCCCCAGCTAGGTAATAATCAACCTCAGAGCCAGGCTCTTGCCTCATTTTATTTTATAGGTGAGTGCCTGGAGCATGGTACTTAAAAAACTTTGCTTAATAAGCAAATAGAAGAAAATAGTTGAGGCGCATTTGTGAAGCATTGACATAGATCACTGGAAATTGGACATAAAATGGTCTATTGTAATATTTCTTAGGACCTTCAACCCTACTACTGCTAAAGGAAGGGAGATCTTTAACTGTGTGAGACATGACATATTTAGGAGTCCTTGACTTTGGCATTGTTCAGTCATCTTTTACAAATCAAACTCTACAATGTACAATCACTCATAGCAATGGCTTCACTCAGTTCCCTCCTGAAGCCACAATGTTTACTTCAGTATCCTCCTCCTCTTCTCCCCCCTCCTCCTCCTCATCATCCTCATCATCATGGTTCTAATTTTATGAACTAGGAAACTGAAGTCCTCATTAGGAACTTAATGTTCACAACATTTATTCACCATAAGGAACCAAAACACAATGAGCTTCAGATCGCAATGGCATATGCATACTTGCTGATAAATAGCCAAAAATAAATTTATATGGCTAACACAATATGGTTCTCATTTCCTATGATAGTTGTCATGTTCAGCTTTTCCTCTTATTATCATGCCATTATGAGCTTGGTTTTAAATGAATAGCCTTATAATAAAATAAGAGGAGGGAACAGATGAAGTCTAGCATTTGCAGTCAAGTTTTTCTGGTCCTGAGAATGACATACCAGGTAAACTTCCCTCATTTATAGAACCTGATTTAGGAAATTCTGGTCTCACATTTCTCTTCTGATTGTTTAGATAGCTGATGAACTGAAACATCATAGGGCTTCCCGAAATTTCTCCTGAGTGAGGGAGATTCATCTTCTGTGCATTTCCTTAGGAGAGCATCTATGGATTTCAGTATCATTTTGGATTCTACAGAAATAGACACTTTCCTAAAGTCACAAGAAAGTTCTAAAACTATAAGGTTTTCAAACTAAAGTTGCCTAACTTGAAATTGCTTTGTTGCAACATAGATGAGAATGCTGTTATCACACTTGGGATTTGTGAAAGTTAGGTCTTGTACCTTTGAGTGGAAAGCTGATAAAAGTTGTACTTTCCATTAATGCTCAAAGTTAAAGAGATGCTCTAGTCTCAGGTTAAGCTAAGAAGATGCAGGTAAGTAAGAATAATGCTTACTAAATTTGACCACCAAGCTTCTCTAAGACAGGCACTGTGAATTTTGTTAGCATTCTTCATATTAATAAGAACTTTCTGTTAAATAGCATATATTCTTTTAAAGTATGAATATTATATCTTTTGGGGACCTATAGTTGGTTAAAGATAAAAAATTTTGACATAAAAAATAGAGAACAATGTAGCAAATAGAATTGAAGTATCTCACATAAATTGGGCACTTTTCTAGTGGGATATTATAAAAAAAATGGAGATTAATTTGTGCACAGTGATGTTTTTCTAAAGTTAAGTTGTTCCTAGAAGTAGGTTTTATTTTAGAAATCTTGGGATGAAAATGATCTATAACAGTATTATTTCCACAAAAACTCAAAAGTTTGATGTATAAACTTTGTGTTCATATTTGCAAGGTGGCATGGGCTGAAACAATACAAATTTACCTTGCATATCTATGTCATATTGAATCAAAATATGAACTTTTAAAAATATTTTTAAAATTTTATTTATTCATGAGAGACACAGAGAGAGAGACGGAGACACAGGCAGAGGGAGAAACAAACTCCTCAAGGAGAGCCTGATGTAGGACTCGATCCTGGGACTTTAGGACCACACCCTCAGCTGAAGGCCGATGCTCAACCCCTGAGCCACCCAGGTGTCCCAGAATCTGAATCTTTATTTTTCAGTTTTTTCCCAATATATCTTTGAAGTTTATTTGACACATTCAAACATACTAAAAGAGAAGATCTCCAACTGAGGCAAAACATGTCCTTCTTGAAGATCAAGAGAGATGATCAGAGAATTTATAGTTCTGGTGGCACAGAAGGGACAGTCTTTTAGCATATTAAAATCATTTTCTAAAATTTTGCTTAAAAATTTGGTGGGAAAGAAAAAAACCCTGAAATGTCTTTGTTTCTGACCAAGATTTGATAATTTTCATTTTAAATAAAAAATGAAAAGAACTTCATGCCACTCACATTTTTATCAAATGAATTATCCTATCTCCTTTACAATTTCACTATGGAAACTAATTAGAATGAAGTAAAATAAGGATTTAATAGCTTTGTTTACATAAGCAACATTAAGTGGAAAGATGAGGCAATGAGTTACATCATTTCCCCAAGGATGTTCTGCATAATTCAAGTTCCCTGGAATTGTAATAGATAGTCCATGAAAAGAAAATGTATTCTTTAGAAAAACAGATGTAGCAGATACTGGATTAAATACATCAGATAGGTAAATTTACTCAGGACTTGAGTAGCAAGGCAGGAATGCTCCAGGGCTCATTTCTTGGCCCCAATCTCTTTCCTATCTATATGAGCCCTTGATGATCTCATCCACATGCCTTGGGGGGTGGGGGGATAACTAAGTGATGGGCATTAAGGACGGTACTTGATGTAATGAGCACTGGGTGTTATATGCAGCTGATGAATCACTAAATTCTACTCTTGAAACTAATAATACACCATATGTTAATTAACTTAAACTTAAATAAACTCTAAAAAATAAAATAAAATAAATGTCATCCACATGCCTAAGACTTCCTAATGTATATCCCTAGCCCTGGTATCTCTTCTCAACTCCAGACTATTAGACACCTTCCCATGACGTCTAATAGTCCTCCCAAACTTACCGTGCTCAAAACTGAGCCCTGTTATTCCGCCCTATACTCCCATAGTCTATAGTCTTGCCTATCTCATTAAAGAGCAATTCTATTCTCCCACCTGCTCAGGCAAGAAATAAAACTAAAACGGAGTCTTTCTCTATATTTTACACCACATATCAACAAATCTTATGCTTTCTACTTCACATTTTACTATTTACTATAACCTCAACTATTCTGCACCATGTGTAGTGAATACGTGGTCAAAATCTTCATTATCTCTTGCCTGAATTATTGCCATAGCCTCCTGTCAGGAGGTCTCTTGGAGGCCCACCCTTCCCTTAAAACAGAATAGTAGAGTTGTTTGACTTGTAAAATGCAATTCCTAATATGTCATTTTTTCTGCTCAAAACACTCCAATGTCTCTTACATCTTAAGCCAAAGTTCTTTCAATATCTCACATGGTCTTTTGCTCCCTCTTCCTGGTTATTTGACTGAGCTCATCCACTACTGTCTTCGCTTACTCTTCTTCAGCTACTAGGGTCCCCCTACTAACAGGAAAGCCCCAGATTTTGTTAGTGTTCACTGCTGTGCCCCAGTGCTAAGTGGAATAGCTGATATATATAGTAGATGCCCATTAAAACTTCATTGAATGAATGACTTCACTGCAATAATCTGAGAGCTACGTAAGGCATAGATGACTGATTCCTACTCACAGGAGCCAATGAAGCTGAAGTTATCCAACAGCAGTTGAAGAGTTCTAGAGTATGTATATATTCTATGTACCATTTCTCTTCTACCTTAAAATAGGTAGAAATGAACTGATTTCTAAATTAATATCTTTGTGGAATAGTATGCACTTACACTGCTTTGCCTCTGTCAGGAATGTTGAAATCTTAAGATTCTTATACATTGTACTTGAAATGGAAATACTATCCCTTGAGGTCAAAAATGAAGCTTTTAGGGAAAATGCATGCATTTCAATGATTGCTACGTCTTTTCATCATTGCCAGGCAAACACAGGCTTAGCGTTAAGGCTTGCTGAGAACACTAATGATTAACTGCTCAAAGATGCATGAGGGAAGTAGTCTAATTAACATAAATCTCTATGATACTGTGTTCACATCCTTGTAGGCAATGGATAAAGGTCACACCATAAACTCCTGGTTGTATATCTTTTGCAAGTTTGTGAATTGTAAAGTGACTTTTAGAACAATGTTAAATTATGTCATAGCTTGATTAAAAAAAAACATTCTGCAACTAATTCAAAAAAGAAAGATCTTTTGTAAAAGCCAAATTAATTCAAAGACTTTAAGCATAATGAGAACTATGTTAAAATATTTCTGTGGAGTTATACCAGATGAGTATGAATAAGTCTATGTATGACCAGAAAACTTAGATATTGAATGTTCTGGTTATCTGATTTACCAAATGTCAGCATATTTGAACTTTGAGATAGGCAAGGACATTAAAACCATATTGAGTATAATTTAACTCCTTGGATTCAGAAAGTATTTTGGTATCTTTCAGTGCTTCAGTGTTGTCATAATGAGCAATTATCATTTTTATATGTAGTACTTTAGACATACTAGGGCTGTCTGTGGCATTCTCTAGATGTTGCTTTTCTACAAAATAAATTCCCCATGTCATCTTGATATAAAAAAAAAATATCAAAATATCAATATATAGTTTTGGAAAGTCTAAAAGGACTGTCATGTGTACTGTTAATGGGAGTGATCTCTTCTAAACTACATCTATTAAATCATTAGAGGCTTACTAATTTTTAATGAGAGCATCACAAAGATGACAAAGCTGGTTAAAAGATCATTTTAAGATTCTGAATACTTATGCACATGTTTTTAAAAATGTTGTAATAAGATTCCTAGCTTATTTACAAAACTGTTTGCCGTCCTTCAGGGCTATAAATTCATAAACTGTAGGTTATATTTTCTACCTGAGAGAAATCATTTATATTCCTACTACAGCTAAATATACCAGTTAACATGTATCTTAACAGAGTCTGGGCCTTAGTTAACAGTAAATAGGCCATATTCTCTAGATTATCACCATCCAATAGAAATAAAATACCAGTCACGTAAGTAATTCAAAAATTTCCAGTAGGTACATTGAAAAAAAGAAAAAGTAAAAAATATATTTTATAATAAACTTTATTAACTCATGGTATGAAAACTATTATCAATTAAACAGAGTATAACAAGTCATTAATGAAATATTTTACATTCTCTTTATATTAGTTATCTGATTTAATTCTTACAAAAATTCTTGAAGATATTATTACCATTTTAGAGGTGTGGAGGCTAAGAACATTTACATAACTTGCTAAAGGACACATAGCTTCTAAGGGGACACTAGTGGAAATAAAATCCAGGTTTCTTAACTGCAAAGCCTGAACTATTAACCACAACGTGATTCACAGAGATGACTTCAAAATCAGTTCTTTCAACCCGTATCAATTAAATAGCTAAACATTTGCTAAGCAAATTAAAGTGTTGTTAATGATATAATTATATGTCATTAACATATCCTTTAGACCAGAAAAATGTGTTTTCTAGAATGAGTAGAATAAGTAGGAAGAATTGATACAAAAAAAAAGGTTTCTGTAATTATAGGAACATACTATTTCTTTAACCTTTGAAAAAACAATTATGTTGCACACCTGAAATTAATAACACTGTGTTAATTATACATCAATAACAATAAATCAAAAATTAATAAGGGAAAAAAGTCCACATTAATTTTTTGTAGTGTAATAAAAATCAATGGTTTTGTTCTCCTTAATTTCTATATTATAGGTTTGGTTTGTAAATTGCTTTTATTTCATAGCAAGAAACCATAAGGGATTAATTTTGATTTTCATTATTACAGAATATAATGGAAGACCTTTCACATTCAAATAGAAAATTGAAATAGAAATGGAATTAGGAAAAAACTCCTTGCATACTGGTTTTTCAAGGCGAAAATCTTCTTGAGAATATAAGGCCAGTAGAAATAAAATGTGGCCTCATAAAATGTGCCATAACAATAGTTTGGCATTTTTTTCTCTTTTCTTATGTTTTGGTTCAACTTGTATAAACTAGAAATTAGCATGGTTCCTTGAATATGTGGTAGGAATTATCTATACAGTTCTCCTTGTCTGGTGCTTTCTAAGACAGAAAGCTCCCAACTAGTAATAAGATATATTTAGTGGCCATTAATTTATTTAAGTTGCTTTACCATCTTTTACTAATTTTGTCACTCTACGTTTTTATGTTATTTGTCCAACTTGGTTTTCTAATGCACTGTTAAATTGTTACTTACAGCATAAGTAATTTCACCTATCTCATTCTGTGCTTTATTCCCATTTCCCAGACCATTTTTTTTTTCCCCCAGACCATTTTTTTTAAATGTATGTCTGGCTTACTGATATTTAGGGAAAAAAAACAGCTTTCAGTTTTGTAAATTATGTCTTTGTCTCCCAATTCATTTAATGACATTCTATTATTCCCTTGTTCCGTATCTTGTTATTTGCTTATTCAGTTAATCTTTTTTCTTTATTTGAAGGCTTATATAATTTACATATATGTATATATATTTACTTTCTGAATAGTGTTTTCAAAACCATACATTTATCTCTATTCATTGCTGTATTAGTTCTGAATTATCTCCTAGGAAAAGGAGTACACATTCTATAACAGTTCCTTGTTTTCTTAGCTCCACTTGCTGCATTAGGCTGGCATTTATTTAATATTTGTCCCCTCACAGGGAAAATTTCCTCAGTAATTTAAATTTTATATAGAGCTTATTCATTTCCTTCCAGATTCCTACTGAAGCAAAATACTGTACTGTTTTTTTGTTTGTTTTTTGTTTTTTTACTTATTCATGAGAGACAGAGAGGCAAAGACATAGGCAGAGAGATGGGATGCCTGGGTGACTCAGTGGTTGAGCATCTGCCTTTGGCTCTGGGGAGTCCTAGGATCAAGGCCCACATTGGGCGCCCTGCAGGGAGCCTGCTTCTCCCTCTATGTCTCTGCTTCTCTCTTTGTGTCTCTCATAAATAGATAAATAAAAAATCTTTTAAAAAAAGATGTATATATGTAGTTTAGGAATCAAATTACATGTTTTCTTACTTGAGCCTGGCTTGCAAAACAAAGGGAAGGAGGTGTGCTGCCCTCAGCATCCCAAGGGGTTTCCATCTCCTCCGGTCGTGGGCCTTGAGCTCGAGACCCAACCCTGGGCTGCTTCCTGGGGGCTCCGCAGACCCCTCACTAGGACCAAGTCCCCCATCATGCTGGGAGTGTGGATTCCAGCAAAAAGAGCTGGAAAAAAAAGTGAGACTCCACAGACCCCCTATGGGGAACCCCAACTTAGGCCAAGGACTGGGCATGTTGGGTGCTCATGATACCCTAGGCCAGGCCCCTTTGCTGAGGACTCCTTGGACTATTTCTGAAGAATCCCCTCCCCACATACACCCCTTCACAAGCCACCCCTCCTAAGAGGCAGGGGGCCCTCCCCCCCTCCCCTATGTACTCCCCACCTATGTTCTGTTTGACCAGCATAGAAATATTAAACGTCCTGTATTCATGGCGGGGGGGGGGGGGGGGGGGGGGGCTGGACATCTTTGTGTCTGGTAGACATTTATAGATAGAATCATAAACTTTATTATTTTCAGAAGAAGGGTTGAGCCAGACCAAAAATTGAAGAAACTCTTTTAGAGCTTTGAAAATATATATATATTTTAAAAAGAAAAAGGGTGCAGAAAATCATTCCTATCTATCTGGAATACTGCTTTGAAACCTATGATTTCAAGCAAGGGCAAAAAAAAATTTTTTTAAGGGCAAAAATATTTAAAAGAGGAAGCTAAACATGAAAAGAGTACCAGCCAAATTCCTTAATACAGACCCATGTGGCAGGAAATATCATGGCAAGAGATGGTCTAGCCAGCTGATGCAATTTCAGACCGACCTTCAAGGCTTAAAATCATATCACCCTAGGCTAGGGTAAATTATTTGGTTTTCTTTTTTGGAGACAGTCATCTGAATAGAAATATGGGACTATGGACCAAATAATACTTAAAGTCTTATCCATCTCTCATTTTCTAGCTCTGACTTCACAGGTATTTCACTGAGGAAATTGGCTACTCAATATATATAAAGCTATATTTTTACAGCTGCCCTATGCCAAAGTACTTTATATGTAGATTAAATATCTAAAGAGCAAAAGCAAAGCTATAAAATGGTTAGAAGACAATATGAGAGGATTTTGTCAATTTGGAAAGGCCCACTTAAAAAAAATCTACGCACAACCACCAATAGGCGGGGACAAATTATTTGTAACTCATATATGAGAAAACGAATTAATACTCCTAATATACACAATGATTAAAGAAATATAAGAAAAAGAAACCATACAAAAGATAAATATATATTAAAATAAAAGTTATAGAATACCTAAGACAGCCAAAAAATATTTTAAAAATGTGTTCAACTTCACTGTTAGCCAAGAAATGGAAATTAAAATCAAATACTGGGGTGCCTGGGTGGCTCAATCAGTTGAGTGTCTGCTTTTGGGTCAGTTCATGATCCTGGTGTCCTGGGATCAAACTTTGCATCAGGCTTCCTTTTCAGTGGATAGTCTGCTTCTCTCTCTCCCTCTACTCCTCCTTACTGCTCTATTTTTTTCTCTCTCTCTGAAATAAATACATAAAATCTTAAAAAAAAATATAGGGGCACCTGAATGCCTCAGTGTTTGAGCTCAGGGAATAATCCTGGCATCCCAGGATGAGTCCTGAAATGGGACCCCCGCAGGGAACCTGCTTCTCCCTCTATGTCTCTGTCTCTGTCTCTGTCTCTGTCTCTCATGAATAGATAAATAAAATCTTTAAAAACAAAAGAACAAATGCAATACAATTTCATACCCATTGAATTTGCATTAATTAAATTGATAGCACTAAGTACTAAGACCTGTGAAAATGAATAGTCTTTCTTTTTTTAAAGATTGTATTTATTTATTCATTAGAAACACATGCAGACCCTCAACCTCTGAGCCACCCAGGCTCCCCAAACTCTACCTTTTAATTTGTAATTTATCGCCTATAGAATATATGTCTTTTCACTGGGTGTGTGGGGCTGTAAACAATATAGAATTTCCAAAAATCCCATCCTTCCCTCTAGGAAATCCAGACTTGTTGGACATGAACAAATTCCATGTTGTTTTAGAATCTTTGAAAGTATGCCATGATTTTAACTTTTACTTTTATTTGTGAAATTATAGGGGATAACCATATCTTACTTGTTCTTGTACATAACCGTATCTTTCTTGCTCTCCATTTTGACGAACATTTTATTATTTAAGGAGTGAATGGCTATTTTTGACTCATGGAAATCCATGTTTAGTGGTCGCAACATTTAATAAATTTGATGCATATTCTTTTCAAATATTTGAGTTGATACAGACATATTCATGCATCACCTATCTGTCTTCCCATCTGTATGGACAGATATCTCTGTTCATCCATCCATCCACCTCTCTCCATGTTAGTGCTTATGAGCACAAGCTTTAGAGCCAACTAGATTCAGTTTTCTACCCAGCCAGTTCTAGCTGTGTAGCCTCTGGCAGGTTTCTTGGCTGCTCAGTTTTGTCTCTCAAGTGTTGACATTTGATATGATAGAACTGGTGTGTCGATTAAATGAGTTAATATAAAGTGCTTGAAAGAATTCTTGCCAGAGAGTAAAATTCTCAATTAATGCCTATTCTTATTCACACACAAATATAACCCACACACATTTCAACTTAAATGGAGAGCACACTTATATGTGGCTTGCTTTTACATGAATAGATTATGATCAACTTTCAGGTAAGTATGCATAGATTTATCTCATTAAAATTAATAATAACCTCATGGTGTTAATATGCCATTTTCTACTTAAATAATTTTAGTTGTTTTAAAATGCACCTATTCAAATAATATGTCAATAAACACATTTGTATGCATATTGTTCTTTATATGTACTTGTCACTATTTCTGTAGGAGAGATTTCTAAAAGTGGAATTTCTGGGTCAAATGAATTCTACATTTTAAAAAATGTTAAGATATTAACAAATTATATTCTTTAGGGGCACTTGGTGGCTCAGCCAGTTGGACAGCTACCTTCAGCTCAGGTCATGATATCGCGGACCTGGGATCCAGCCCCTCATCGGGCTCTCTGCTCAGCAGGGAGTCGGCTTCTCCCAATCTCTGCCTGTGGTTCCTATTGCTTGTGCTCTCTCTCTCTCACTCGCTCGCTCTCTCTCTGTCAAATAAATAAATACAATCTTTAAAAAAATTGCATTCTCTAAAACAATGTAAGAGTATCTATTTTCCCATTCCTTAGCACTGAATGTTAATCTTTCTTTTTCATTGAAAAACAAATTGCTTCCAATCTGATGTATGAAAATTTTATCTCATTTCTTGAAAATTTGTGTATTTGTGATTATTAGTGAGGTTGAGCACCTTTCTATGTATTTTTAACCTGTTAATATATCTTATGGGAATTTCATGTTTTTAAAAAAATTTAATTACATAAATTAACCCATTTATTAGAGGCTACCAATGTTTCAAATGGTGGAGCTTCTACTGGTCTTTCAACTCCTTTAGTCATCGGATGGCAGACTTTACTGTGACAGCAGAAGTGCTGTTGTACGTCCAGGTGCCACCAGCTACCGTCTTCATGCAGGAGCCACAATGCCAGATGCCCACAGTTTGCCTTTTCATCTTGGTTTTGCCACAGAAGGAGCAGGTGTACTTGGCATGCTGGCTAATTTCAATCATCTTCACCATTTTCCTGAGGGAGGCACCATAACGGGTTCGGTATTTACCTACGATTCTGTTCTTCTTGGTACGGTTAGCCATGTCGCCAAAAAACGGTTCTGAGCCCAGAGTGGAAGAGCAGAATTTCATATTTATTTTATTTGCATCAATGTCTGCTGAACTACACATTTTTTTCATAGTTTGCAGATGGAGAATATTTTTGCTTTCACATGGGTTGCAAATGTATCATTTATTTTCCTCCTTTATTTCCTTCTTAGGAAGTCCTTTCTAACCTGATGTTAAATATCATTCACATATGCTGTATTGTAATAATTTGGCAGTTTTGTATTGTCTCCTTATATCTTTTTAGTCCATGTGAAACATATTTTGTGTTGTCATATGATGTAGAAATATGAATCCTTCCCCAAAATGATAGCCATATTTCTCAATATGATTTTTTTCTATAACCCATATTGATTCAAAATATCATATTTATTATACATAAATTCTTATTTCTTAGCTTTCTATCTAATCTACTTATTTATTCATTTATCTGTTACATGCTTCTTTTATCATGATAATTATTTTTCCCTTTAACTTCTGCTATGACAGGTCTTCACTAAATATTTTTTTCCAGAATTTTCTTATCAATTCTCACATATTTTTCCATGTAAAATTAAAAATCAGTTGAACATTAACTTTCTTTTTTTTTTTTAAGATTTTATTTATTCATGAGAGACAGAGACACAGGCAGAGGGAGAAGCAGGCTGCATGCAGGGAGCCAGATGTGGGACTCGATCCCGGGACTCCAGGATCACACCCTGGGCTGAAGGCGGCACTAAACTGCTGGGCCACCGGAGCTGCCCTAACTTAACTTTTAACATAAGTTTAATCTACTGTTCAGGGAACATGATGTAATCATGGCATTTGGTCATGTCTTGGTCAAGAGTATTTCAGAATTTAAAAAAATTCTTATTCCTAGACTTTTCATGATTGAATATATGATACATTTGTGTTTTCCCTTATGTTGTGTGTTTGCATATGACTATATATATAGTTTATGTATGTATATAATATACATGTGGTTTTATTTTTTGTACTCCTATTCCAATAATAGGTTCACCTTCAAAATTAAAGGAGTAGAAACTACACAATTCCAATATATGGTAAAAAAAATATCTGATAATCTTTAGAAGTTACTAAAAGTTATAATTTAGAAAAATTTGGAGTTATTGGAAAGTTTTTCATAATAACATTGGATGAAAGAAAAAATGTCAAATACAAAGTTGTATATTCATATTTGGTTAAATTGCAAATAAGCAGATTACTTTTGAATATTTTGTGTGTGGCATATACTGTGTACATGTTTTCATATGCATTTCCAGTTTTATCTCACAACAATCATTTGTGAGAGGCCCTATTATTATCATTTCCATTTTCTTTTATTTTTTTAAAGATTTTTGTTTATTTATTCATGAGAGACACAGAGAGCAAGGCAGAGACACAGGCAGGGAGGAGAAGCAGGCTCCATGTAGGACCCCAATGGAGGACTCAAACCTGGAACCCTGGGATCACATCCTGAACTGAAGGCAGATGCTCAACCGCTGAACCACCCAGGTGTCCCTATTTTCAAGAAGGGAAAACTTAGGTATGGAAGGGATAAGAAACTTGGACAAGGTAGTTTGTACTCAGTGCTGAGCTGGTATCTGAATCCAAGCAATCGGAGTTATGAGCTCACCATCTAAACCATAGAGACTGAGAATAAAATAAAATAAAATAAAATAAACCATAGAGACCATCCAAACGTCTACAAGCTTCAGGATATCTAGGCCCTAACTGGACGAGGTTGCCTAATTTTTGAAGAATAGTAAATTGATTTGACATGTATTTAGATTTATTTTAGCCACACTGTTGTTCTTTAATCTTAGAATCAAATACAGAGATTGAGAGATGATGGGACTCTAGGGAATATATAGTTCTTGATTCCAGCAGTTACATAAATATTTGAAAAATCAAAGATAATATTTTAAATAAATTAATGTCTATAAGTTTGAAATTCAAAGCAAATGGATATATTTCTAGAAAATGTAAAGTGTCAAAATTAACACAAGAAGAAATAGAAATCTTAATTGACCAATGTATTTTAAATAAATAACATTGCTTTAAAACATTTCTATCTAGAAGTTTTACATGTGAATTTTACATGTAAGCATAGGCTACAAACATAGGCTAGTTTGTCTAGGAAACAGAAAAAAAAACCTGCTAAAGTATTTTAATGAGCCTATTATAGCATACAAATACCAATAAAGACAGTTTAAGAAAATAAAATTATGGTTCAGTTTCATTTGTGAACAGCAATATTAATATTATCAATAGAATTTTATCCAACCAAATAAAAATGTGTTTTGCTTAAAATAATAATAATTTCAATAGATCAAAAAGAAATAAAATCCCCACATGTTCAACATTCTTAAAAGACTAGGTAGAAAGGGGATTTTCTTACTCTAAGGACAAAATAATAAATTATAGCAATAACACATCAAATGAAAAAATTTTAGAAGGATTTCATTTAAGATTGGAAAAAAATATAGACCAAGTATTTCACTACTATTCAACAGAACACAGAAAGTCTTAGACAATACGAGAAGACCAAAAAAAAAAAAAAAAAAAAAAAAAGAAATAGAAAGTATGAATTGCTAGGAAGAATTGAAACTCATTACTTGCTCATGAAAACCTGAAAATCAAAAGTCTAAAAATCTGACAATCTAATTGTCTCAATAAGAAAATCCAAAAAGATTAGGAAATGATTAGAAAAATGTGATTATATAAAATGAAATATAAATTCCAAAGAATTAAAATAATGTAATTATTATAAATAATTTTATAAGTATTTTAATAAATTTTATAAATAATAAAATTGAATGTGTCTGCGATTTCAGGATAGAAAGAGATTTTTTAAACAATACCAAAAATAGCATGAAATATAAAAGGAAAAATTGACAGCTTTACTACATTGAAGTAAAGATGTGCCCTCAAAATAGGATGACAAATACAAAATTAAATCATCAGCGGTAGACTGTGTGAAAAATCTTTTCAGTTTCTACAAATAACTAAGGATGTTAAGAATATATATAAAGACAAAGGACTCAACAAGAATAATGTCAAGGAACATTATAGAAAAATAATTTAAAGCTGTGGAGTAATTTGAATGGCCACAAAATATATGAAGCGTGCTCATTGACTGGGGCCTTTTGTTCATTGGAGGAACTTTGTGAACAGCCAATATTTGAGCACTTACTATGGCCAAGCACTATTCTAAGTGCTTTTAAAATATAAAGTGCCCTGATTCTTACAGCAACTTTATGCGCTAGATATTATCATGATCTCATTTTACAGATAAGGAATCAGGAACAGAACGTTACACAAGCGTTCAATGATAAGAGCTGGAATCCGGATCTAATTGGGATAGCTTTGAGTTTACCCACCTAATCTCTGAACCACTGTGACTCTGCTGCTGCTCTTCGACAATGGTAAAGTCATAAGTTAGCTAAAATTTTGAGAGATAATATCAGAGGCTGATGGAGATGTGGGGAAATGAGAAATCTTATATAATATTGAGAGGCATAGTACAATGTAGCTGTTTAGAAAACAATCTGGCAATATTTAGGTAAAATTGTAGGCATATACTTTGTGCCCCAAACTCTCACTCTGGAGTCTACCCTCCAGAGATGCTCTTCACAGATGCCTGAGAAGACATAAACAATGATAACCCTCAAAGAATATTGTGGTAGAAAGAGTTGAAGGCAACCCAGGAGTTCAAAATAGATACCTATATATGTAAAATGTGGTATCTGGATATGCATGAGAGGAATACTGTACAGTGTCAGAGCCAATGGGCAGCATGGAAGAAACAGCTGTGTAACCAGGTTTCAAAACTACATAATTGAATAAAATAGTAAGAAACAAAATGCGACACTATTTATGTCATTAAAAGCATACTATGATAAAAATAAATTTCAGGGGCACCTAAGTGGTGCAATCTTTTGAGCAACTGACTCTTGGTTTCAGCTCAGGTTATGATCTCATGGTCGTGAGATTGAGCCGCCCCGCCCCCCCCCCCCCCCCCCCATAGGGCTCAGGACTCAGTACTGAGTGTGCTTGAGAATCTTTCTCTCCTTCTGCCCCTCCTGCTTGTGCTGTCTCTGGAATAGAAGAAGAAAGAAAGAAAGGAGAAAGAGAATAAAAGAAAGAAGGAAGGAAGGAAGAAAGGAGGGAAGTAAGGAAGGAAGTTAGTTGGTTAGTTTCAAGGACAAACATATTTACAAGTGGCCACAAACCATGTGGAATGTTCCTTGGACTGCATGTGAGTGGGGGCCAGATGGGTGTGGGAAGGGGATTGATGACGGAGGAATGAATGGGAAGAATCATGAAATAAAACACTGGTTGACAATAAAAATTTGCTATGACCCAAGGCAATTCTGTGCACCTGAGATAAAATTCTGTGCACCTGAGATAAAAATCCCAAGGCAAATAAAATAAATAAAATAGAAATAGCAACAAAAATTTTAAAAATTTAAAAATCTGTCATCTACCTAATATATATATTTTTAATGTTGGTGTATCAATACATAAATGTTATGTAGAATTTAGATCTATTATAAGATATTTAATATATTAAGAAATTATAAATCTTCATATTTAAAGAAATTATGGAGACCTATAGAATAGCACAAAGAGAATGGTTCTAATTCCTTTTATCCCTGTATATTCTTTTAGCTGTGTGACAAAAAGGAAAACACTGAACTCAGGAAGTGTTTCACATGAATTGTAAAACCTGGGTTACTAATTTACTATTTTATTTCTATGTGACATAAGAATGCATAGCAAAATACTTGTTTCTATGACTTGAAATCTTGCAGCCTTACAAAAATATTCAATGATTGCTAAGGAAAATATGCCTTCTCTTGCATGTATTGGCCTTTCTTTTGATCTAGCTCCAAAACTTATAATGACTCCAAAATGTATTTACTTATTGAATCACAGAAACAGCAAAGAGGGAAAAGCTTGGTGAGTACTTAAAGTAAGAGAAGGCAAAAAAAAAAAAAAAAGGGAAAATATTTCTTCCCTTTCAGCTATATTCTAATGGTCTTAATTACTATCCTCTTACATAATGGCCTTTATTATGTGCTTGCAATACTTATTTAAACAATGGCAAAAATGCAATGTATGTGTTCCTTAAAGACAAAAGGTAAAAAAAAATCCTATTCTCATTTAGAGATATAGTAAAATATTTATGAATAAAATGATACAATGTCACTTTAAAATCCTCCAGGAAAGTAGTTGGTGAGAAAAAGATAAAAGGAAATTGGTAAGGTGATAATAGTTTTTGATATTGAGTGGTTAGCATATAGGGGTTCACTATCCTCTTAGGCCAACTCTTGTATAAAATTACGATTCCCTATTATAAAATGTTTTTCTTAAAAACATAATAAATTTGGACTTTGTATGGTTTAAAAAATGATTTTTCTATAATGCCTTCTGAAATATTTATGACGTGAATAAAGCTCCTAGAGCTGCATGGTTGTATACATTAGGAAGAGTTTATGATGCCATCCAAAAGGCCAGCCGCATTCAGGATGAGGTATGGCTTGACATGTCTCTCATTTCCAAAACAACTGGCAGGTGTGGGCTACTTTTTCTTACGTGTGGTAATCATCAGTAAGTTTTTTCCTCCCTGAATTTGTGTGGGGCACCTCCTGTCTACAGATCTTGCTTTCTCTTTCATTGAACAATTTCCAGATTAAACCAGGAAGTGATGAATATTTATTAAAATCAAGTAAACTTGCAATGGAAGATAATGAAATTTTTTGTTCTGTTTTGGTTTTGGTTTGTTTGTTTGCAACTTCCAAAGCACATTGCAGAAAAACGTTGCCCGAAAAGAGATTAGTGAGTGAAATTGTAAATGTTACTGACATAGTTTAAACCAAGTAATTTGTTTTCAGGGAATTTTCTATACTAAAATACTAGTTGAGGGGATCCCCGGGTGGCTCAGCGGTTTAGCGCCTGACTTTGGCCCAGGGCCTGATCCTGGAGTCCCGGGATTGAGTCCCACATCGGGCTCCCGCCATAGAGCCTGCTTCTCCCTCTGCCTGTGTCTCTGCCTCTCTCTCTATGTCTATCATGAATAAATAAATCTTTAAAAAAATACTAGTTGAAAATTAGTAACATGTATTTTTTAAGGTCTGTGACAATTTAATTATTTCAAGTAATGAGTACTAAAATCTGAGACTGTGGAAAGTCTGAGGAACACGGCTCTGGAGGTCTGTGCCAAGCAGCTTTCCTCATATGACCCTGTAACTAGATGGCTTCTTTACTTGTCATGTCAAGTAAACCAAGCTCATTATTTAGAGAAGGGTCACATCTTTCAAAAGGTGATCAGGAGGTTGACTTTTCTGTCATTTGGATGACCAGGACAGTTTTCAATTTTTATAGCTTTCCACTTTCCCTCTTGGGATGCTGAAACTATAAAAGTGAATCTTTTCTGCAGAAAGTGCTCTGCCCATCTGCTAAGAGAAGTTTAAAAATTTAATGATGAAATTGAAATTTAAAAGTTTAAAGTTCTACTACAATAAAAGGAAAATAGTTTGACATTTGAATTTTTTTTTAAAAGATTTTTATTTTATTTATTCATGACAGACAGAGAGGCAGAGGGAGAAGCAGGCTCCATGCAGGGAGCCTGATGTCAGACTTGACCCCAGGTCTCCAGCATCAGTCCCTGAACTGAAGGCGGCGCTAAACCGCTGAGCCACCCGGAGTGTCTGACACTTGAGTATTTTTACTTTGTATTTCAACCAACGAAAAAAATCGAATGTTCCTCCACAGTCATTTAAAAATATGGAAGTTTTTTTGGCTTTACATGTTATCTTATTCTAGAAAACATGGAAAGACATTGTTCCACTTAAAGAGAAGAATAAAAAGCTGTTTTGTGTGTTTGTCAAATTTTATAGACAAATAAATAGGTCAAATACTTAGTAGTTTAGGGGATACAGTTCCACAAAGTCAGTTTTCCATGATAAAATTAAAAGTGAAAAGACACTTAAAAGCTGTTTCCTGCCCACTGCATGATTGTAACTCTTAAAGGCACGGGAGTATAGTATTTAGGAATCTGGAATTTGCATTAAAAAAGAAACAAAGCTACCTGGGTTTTATTTCCAGATGTTCCATTTATAATCACTGTGTCCTCTGACAAATAAGTGACCTCCTCAACATCTCCATCTGTAAAATAGTGATGATGAATATATATTGAGCACATACATGTAAAAACATGCACATTGTTGTACAGGATAAAATAGATTGTGCATAAAAGGCACATAACAAGGAAGTAGCATATTTATAGAACGTGCCCAGTAAACTTTAATTATTATTGGCTCTGAGATACCATTTACATTTAATTTAAAATACATAGCAATAGATATGTATGACTGGCCAAAGAATTGCTTTGAAAGGAAATTTAAAAAACACATTTGTTGTACAGCAGAAGCCAAATATGCAGCATGTATTTGCACAGTTGAATGATTCTGAATTGCCCTGAAATTCCCTGAAAGAGACAGTTTTCTCATTGGAACATACTTTGACTTTCAAACTGCATCTGGTTTGAATTAGCCTTGGAAATCACTGCTCTTTTTTCCTAAAATAAGTGCTTGATAATTTCACATAACCCTGACAAAAATGTCATTTCATGATTTTGTTTTTTTTTTGGCGGGGAGGCAGTAGTCTATTGACTGCTCAAAACTTTCACAAAGAGAAATATAAGCAGCAGGTTATGCATGTGGGCCTTTATCGATTGTTAATGTGATTGTAAGAATGTGAACAAGCCAATCTCTGGCTCACAATTGCTGTGCTGTACAACTGTACTCAAATGTAGAACCTTTCTCCTCATTGCTTTCACTTCTTAATTATTAATATTCTCAAATCGATATCATTGTGGCTCCAATAAAAAGCTTCTTACCAAATAAGTGCCAGTATTTTCCCCAAAAGCTGTTCTTTATCTAATAGGGCCTTAATATATCATATTCATTGACCTTCCATCTTATTCCCTACAGGTATTAATTAAGACATCAAAAATAGATTCCAATGACGTATTGTTGGAGAAGAAAAGGAGCCCAGGTCTTTTAAAAAAAATGCCAAGAGCTCTCCAAAGATTCCTGGATGGCTCAGAGGAGAATCTAGCATCTGTGAGACTCTGAGAGCTTGACAACTCTAACCAGGCTGTGTGGTCTGTCACCCTGTTTCAGGCTGGACCTGTTCAGAGAATTTCAATGAAAGGTTTAAGAGATGCAATTCTGGACACAAACCATTGAAATCAATTCCAGTTCTGTCACCTACGGTGTGTCTTGGGTGAATTGTTTGTGGTCTTTCAAAAAGGGAGAAAAATAATTCCCAGCTGGTAGGGTAGTTTTTGAGGGTTAGTTGAGTCCATTCATGTAGAGTGCTTAGGATAGGGCTTAGCACAAGGTAGGAGGCCAGTATATATTTGCTATATCATTAGTATCAACATAACCATCATCATTATCATAAGTATACAGATAAATACACATATATACATACATGTAAATATGCATACATGAACCAAAATGGTAACCCTTTTGCTTTTACCTTGCAATTTGTACTTACCATGCACTATTTTTTAAAGGAAAGTACATAAACATTTATCTCACTTAAAAATTGCTGCCTAGCTTTGCGCAGTGGCAGTATGATAGCCAATGAAGTTTATCCGAGGCGTGATTATTGCTAATTGAAAAATTGCTGCCTTCCGACACATTATATTGATGTACTAATCTTACATTAATGTACTTTTAGTTTTTCTTTCTAGGCTTTTTGCTTTACAAATAGTATTTAAACCTACAGGATTTTATATATAACTTTGCATATGAATACCAATCTTTCTGAAGAATTGATTTGTAAAAAAAAAAAAAAAAAAAAAAAAAAAAAAAAAAAAAAAGAATTGATTTGTAGAAGTGAAACCGATGGATCAAATTATATTTCTTTTTAAAAATTTGATGGATGGGGCACCTGAGTGGCTCAGCGGTGGAGTGTCTACCTTCGGCTCAGGGTGTGATCCTGGAATCCTGGGATCGAGTCCCACATCTGGCTCCTTGCATGGAGCCTGCTTCTCCCTCTGCCTGTGTCTCTGCCTCTCTTTTTCTCTCTCTGTGTCTCTCATGAATAAATAAATAGAATCTTTAAAAAAAAATAAAAATGTGATAGATACTTCTAAAGTATTCTCCAAGTATATCATGCCCCCATCTTATTCTTCTAAAAACCATATAAGACTACTCTTTTTTGGGATGCCTGGGTGGCTCAGTGGTTGAGCATCTGCCTATGGCTCAGGGCGTGATCCCAGAGTCCTGGGATTGAGTCCCAAATTGGGGTCTCCACAGAGAGCCTGCTTCTCCTTCTCTCTCTGCCTATGTCTCTGAGTCTCATTCTGTGTCTCTCATGAATAATAATAATTTAAAAAGGTAGAGTTTCATATCATGATCTTAATTTTGTTTAAAATGTTATCAGAACCTATCTGTGGGTTGTATGATTAGAGATAATTTGAATCTTATTTGTAGTTGGTACTTTCAAAATTGTCTTCAGTAAATGTAACTATTGTAATCAGAAAAATTTACAATAAATATTAAAATTAAAAAATAGTGGGAAAAATAAGAATGATTCTTGCTTTTCAGAAGTCTCCCAAGTATCACAATGTCCCACAATTTCTTTTGGTGAAACAAACTGCCTTCCACTTTTTTCCTCAGTGAGCCTCAGCTGGGAGCATGAGCACCAAGGATCTAGGGGATAATTATGGAATGGCTTACTTTTAATCTTTGTCACTTCAGGAGAGAGACTGAGCAGACCTGGAAGTGATGAGGCTCCCCTTTGCCAGCTTCAGAACAGTGTTCTCTGAAATATGTAAAAAACAAACAAACAAAAAACAAACAAACAAAAACAAAACAACAAACTCTTCAAAAATCCTTCCAATCAATTTGAGTAGTCCATAGAAGCCTGTGATTTTTGGGAAGCCTCAAAGTATCAAGATAAGAGGAAGCTAGAGTCAAAGGAATACCAAATTGCTTAATTTAAACTCATATAAAGAGATGTTAAGTCAAGGATAGAATTTGCTGAAGGAAGAATTTATGGTCAGTGAGAAGCAGGTCTTTCAAGCCTTTAACTTTTATTTTTTATTTTATTTTTCTTAAAGATTTTATTTATTTATTCATGAGAGCCACTGAGAGAGAGGTAGAAATATAGCAGAGGGAGAAGCAGGCTCCCTGCAGGGACCGGGATGTGGGACTCCATCACAGGACCCCAGGATCCCAGGACCATGACCAGAGCCAAAGGCAGACACTCAACTGCTGAGCCACCCAGGCCTCTTGCCTTTAACTCTTTTAAACAACTTGGTATTTGGTTTAAGTGAATTAATTAACCTTATTTTTGTAAGTACCTGCACACAAAATGATGATCTGATCATGTCTGATTTCCATCATTCTCTATGGTCATACAGCTCTGACATTTAAATATTCTAAGTAGTTGTTGACATAGTCCTTGAAAATCTAAATTATTTCTCAAGGCTGGCCAAATCACGGCTACACACAAACAAAACTAAATGAAATGCTAATTGTGATAATTAATAAACAGATACATTTAGAAAAATCAGGCAAAAAAAAAAAAGCTGCTTTAGTCTCAAGCACATTAGCCTCAATCTTATCGTATTTTAAAACCAGAATTATCTTTATATCTCTATCTGCATAAACATAAACTTAAAGCAAAAATTATCATTTTACATCATAAATCTCCATGAGACTTTAGACTCTCAAACTTTCTTTTTGTCATAAGCATTCTCTAATATGTAAACTAAAATAATGATGGGGTTTGCTCTCAACAGTCTTGCAGGGGTTAGCTATTTCCTATACAATAAAAATAATAGATGATTTATGTATAATGAAGACATTAAAAAGGAAGTTGCTGAATCAACCTGGGGCAGTAAGTAGTTTTACAAGAAATGAATGACTTATCAAAACAGCAATCATTCAAGACCAATAAAACCTTCGCCAAGGTACTGAGCCGTGACAATGTCATCATAGTATTATGTGTAATTTTAAATTAATTAATGAAAGGGAAAGTTGTATAATCCACATGAAACTAAAAAAAGATAAAGGTGAATTTTTTTTTGAAGTTCTAGTTTGTCTAGTATAATCAGGAACAATTTAAATACAATTTCCCTAGAGTGCATTTTTCACTTTTAATAATCACATGGCTTTGATAGGTACTGGGGCTAAGGGATCTTGCTAATTATTAACTGTGTTTATTGATTGTGTTCTCACAGCTTTGGCATACATTATTGCTTTTAATCCTCACAACACTCAACTCTTCTGATGCCAGGTTCCATACTTAAACTCTTAAATCATTTGGTAAATCAAACAAAAGTTATTGCTATTCAGCAGGACTACCAATAAAACAATTGTATTTTTAATGACATTATACATTTATAGAGAAAAGAAAGCAAATAAATACCAACTTTAAAGACTTTCCCTCTCCTGGAAAAAAATATATATACACTTCCTGTCTTTCGCATATATTTAATTTCCACAATTTTGTGGTCACAATTCAGTGATGGAAATAAGATCCTCTGAGCTCTAAGATTCTGCACCTTGAGGAATGAAGATCACTTGGAAACAAAATTTTTTGTTAGTATGTCTTTATTTTTGGTTTATCAACTCATTCCAATTAATTGCACAATGAATCAATTATATTCTTGAACATTGTTATTTATTTCAAGGATCAAACTGTGCAACATTTCCCCTTGAGCATTAGCCTTCTAGAAGAACACCTATCTTGAATTTAACCACAGTCTTCACACCTTGGGATTCTCGGTAAAAGACCTACTTACGTTGGTTGTTCAGACCTGGACTAAGAGAGTATTTGTAAATGGATAAAAAAAAAATAATAAAAAGTCATTTAGTCCAAAATCAGCTATTCAACCACATCAATTCAGCATGTGTTATCCTAAGGCCAGAGAAGAAAATGGTGAGACACAAGTCTGTGAGTGAGCCTACAATCTTGTGAGCGAAAACACACTTTGCAATGTACTGCATATCAAGATCACCGGGAGCATGCAGGATGCTGAAATTCAGTGGAGCCAGGGTCATAATGATGTTGAATCTATGTATTTTTCTTTCTTTCTTTTTTTTTTTTTTTAAGATTTTATTTATTTGAAAGAGAGAGAGCGCATGCAGATGAGCAAAGAGGGCGGGGCAGAGGGAGAAGAAGGCTCCCTGCTGAGCAGGGAGCCAGATGTGGGGCTCAATCCTCAGCTCTGACTCTGGGATCAAGATCTTAGCCAAAGGCAGATGCTTAACCGAGTGAGCCACCCAGGCGCCCTAGAATCTATGCATCTTTAATTAAAACGTAAAGAATTGGTAAGACAGATATGGAAAAAGTACTATAACACAAAGGGGAGAAAATAATTCACTCCTAAGAGTCTAGAATTTGAGAGAGAGAAAATCTAGACATGGAAGGGAATTTGTTATCTGGTTTTAGGAAACTTTTTTGGATGGAAAATGGGCAGTCCTTATCTCCTTCAGAATTACAAATATTGTTCTCATAGGAGTGGATTTAGAGAGTGGATTAGCCACTATCAATTTCAGTTGAATTTATGAAATTCACCTTCCTATATGTCAGGGGTGATTCCAAGTTTGTGTCTATTTATTCACTTAATAATCATGACACTCCTATGAGGTATTTTTTTTTTTTTTAATCAGTATTCCCATTCCACAGGTGAGAAAAATGAGACACAGTAATGTTAGGTAACGTGTCCAAGTTCAGTCAGTTGAAAAGTGCAGGGGCCATTCCTCAGCCTACTTCAAAGGCCTAAATAAACCAGGCCATTCACTTCCAGGCATACCTCTCCTCAATATGAGACTCAAAGCAAGAGCAAGAAAGTAGGCCACTGGGATGGACTGAGAAGCATTTTGGATACCCTGGTTGATTAACTGTGGAGACAAAATGAGAACGCTGAGTCAAAATTACATCATGTTAATGAAATTAGGAAGAAGAGGAGAAGCATGTTTGGAGAGAATGATGAGATTGATTGTTTTGGACAAGCTGAACTTGATCTTGGCAGGATCAATTTAGGGAGGTCTGTCTAACAAGAAGCTGCAAACTGAAGTCTGGAGGCTGCTTAGTCAGGACAGAACTCATGTAGTAGAAGTGAGTTACCTCAGGCACAAAATCTAAGGGAAATGGAAAAAGGATTTCATCAAAATCAATAATATTTCAATATGTTACTTGTAAAAATACTAAAATTAATGCAAAAAAAGGCAAACCAAATATCAAAATTTTAAGTAAAGGAAGATTTTTCCTCTGCCTTAGTCTCCAATATGGCCCCAGATAGCATTATTATCAATTCTACCTTAATTTGAAAACTTTTAATATTTGTCATGGTTTTTGCATCAATTTTGATTTGTTATGATACTGCCTTAAAAAATAATTGATCTTGGGGAGCCTGGGTGGCTCAATCAGTTAAGAGACCAACTGTTGATTTCAGCTCAGGTCATGATCTCAGGGTTCATAAGATCCAGCCCTGTATCAGGCTCTGTGCTGGGCATGGAGTCTCCTTGAGACTCTCTTTCTCCCTTTCTTCTGCCCCTCATCTCTCTCTCTCTCTCTCTCTCTCTAAGAAGAAGAAGAAGAAGAAGAAGAAGAAGAAGAAGAAGAAGAGGAGAGAGAATTGGTCTTGATCACTGAGCTTTTCTGTTTCATTCCTAAATTTTGCATCCCAGGCAGGTGCTTCACCTGCCTTACCCTAGTCCTGCTTAAGCAAGAGGAAATTCTGCTTATCCATACTAAAGTTCTTTTTTAAATTACTTCACTAAAAAGAAATAATTTCTTTTTATTTTTATTACTTCATTAAAAGGAATTCCTTCACTAACAGGAAAGGAATTATTGCTGAAACTGAAACTGAACTGATGAATCTGATTTTTACATTATCTTGTATCCAGATTATCAGTTCTCATAATTTTTCACAAGAGGAAGGAAGAGAACAAAGTCTTTCTCCTGTACAGAAAAGAAAACCGAGAGATATAATGGCTCAGTTAAAACTAAACTTCCTGGAGCTACATGGGACATATTAGATCAGATGCTTCTTGGGGTATAAATTGGAAGAAATAAAAATATGAAGTATATTTATGTGAGCAAATCCTAGACAAATCATTGGACTGAGAGAATGAGTTTGGGTAAATAGCATGTACTTCTGAATGAGACATAATGAGCTTGAATTCCTCCTCAGCCATTCCTAGCTGGACAACCTTTGACAAATCGCAAAGCCTTACTTAGTTTCCTCATCTATAAAATGAGCCTCATTATACTTACCTATTATTGTTTTGGTTAGGAGGGGGAAAAAGAGAATATAGCTATTAATATTTATCAATCAGCATCTCAACCTATAAACACATGATATTCACAAAACAGGAAAATCCCAGAAGTTGTGCTTTTTTTTTCTTTTTTTGTAGGCTATATAAAGAAGTAGGACAGATAAACCAAGAATTATAATGCATCTGGTTGCTGGAAACAAAGAGAGAGAGAGAGAGAGAAGAAGAGAGAGAGAGAGAAAGCCACATAGAGTTAGTGACTCTTGGTAGAAGAAATCAAGTAAATAAATATTCTGACCTTGCTCTCCTCTCCCACTTTGATTACCAACCAAACTCTAAGCTAGTGGTCATGAAAGACCTGTGCTTTAGTCTATGCTATCATCCCTACAAGAAGACTGTAGGATCAGAAGGATGGAGAAAGTACCCAGAGAAGCAAAAGAAAGCCTATGTGGAAGCCTACCATAGTAGCTCATGATTAGTGAGCATTTCCTATGTAACACATCCAGATGCTTTACTTGTGTCATCTCATTTAATGCAAATAACAGTCTTTATGGTGAATACTATTATTTTCCATTTTATAAGTGAGGAACCTGAGACTTACTACAGTTCACTAACTTGCTGAAAGCCTCAGAACTAATAGATGTAGACAGGAATTGATGTACCATAGCCCACCACCGCAGAACAATAAAGAGTAATGACTGCTTTCTTAATTATCATCATTATCATCAAAACCATTTAATTCCAACCCCTCCAGTGATTATATTTCTAGGAATTTAACTCACAGTTATAATAATGCATGAGTAGAAAAAAGTACATTAAAAATGATGTTTCTGGGATCCCTGGGTGGCGCAGCGGTTTGGCGCCTGCCTTTGACCCAGGGCGCGATCCTGGAGACCCACGTCAGGGATAGTTGATAACTTAGCTGCTTCTGGGGAAAGCAACTGGGTGGCAGGTTAAATGGAAGTTACTTTTTTTTGTATTTCACAACTTTGTGCTTTTGAATTTTTTCCCATAGTCACTTAATATCTACCTACAAACATAAATTAATCAAGGAAAAATTGACTTGTACATTATTAGTGACCTTTTGGGGACTCTTGTAATTTGAGAAACAGTAAAAGAAAATGCACATGCATAAAAATCAGTTTTCTTAATCTTCAGATCCTGAGCGATTTGCTTTTTCAGTAACAAAATCCTTTGCTATACCAGCTTCGGTTAAAAGAATGCAAAGTAAAGAGTAAAATCCCACATGAATGGTATAGTGCTGCCAAAGCAAAACCTGCAGGGTGAACAATGAGAACTCAGCCGCTTGAAGCCAGGTACCAGGTAACTCACAAGGCAAACTGCGCCTATTAGCAGCGACCTGTGCAGCGCGAGAACACCCCAGGAGGAGGGCTCGTTTTTTCAGAAACCTTCCAGGCCAAAGAAAGCAGGTGGCAAAGAGCTAAACCACAGCTCCTGAACCCCAGGGCATTTGCGAGAGCTCTGTCCTCTGCATTAGGACCA
The DNA here is from genome assembly GCF_048418805.1 of Vulpes vulpes. Classification (NCBI taxonomy): domain Eukaryota; kingdom Metazoa; phylum Chordata; class Mammalia; order Carnivora; family Canidae; genus Vulpes; species Vulpes vulpes. The sequence continues at coordinate 92,510,871 of NC_132786.1, forward strand.
CCAGCCTTCCAGATTTTCACCTTTCCAAGAAACCTGACACGTTTTTCATGGCATTTTCAGATTGCACAGATCAAGACGGAAATTTCGGCTATCAGGAATGGAGAGACTGGCCGGTAAATGAAGGAGTTAGTGATACATAGACAGCCAATTTTCTCTCTTTCCCTTCTTTTATTTTTATTTAATTTTTATTTTTTTTAAAGATTTTATTTATTTATTCATTACCCCACAGAGAGAGGCAGAGACACAGGCAGAGGGAGAAGCAGGCTCCATGCAGGGAGCCCGACGTGGGACTCGATCCCGGGTCTCCAGGGTCACGCTCCGGGCCGAAGGCAGGGCTAAACCCTGAGCCACCCAGGGACCCCCTCTTTTTTTTAAAAGAAGGATGCGCCCACCAGAGTTTAAGTTGCTGATCTCCTCCATTTACTGCCAGAAAAGAAATGTCCTTCCTTAGGCTAGGAGGCATTTCCAGGAGTCTCTGTAAGTTGCCTCCGGGTCTCACGATTTCTGAGCTCGGGACTCTCCTGCTAACTCGGAGCAGGGCGTAGGAGCTCGGCGGTGCGCGCGGCGAGCCCAGCGCCAAGGCGCCCCCGCCCCCAGCCCCGCCTCCCCGCCGGGCGAGCCCTATAAAGTCGCGCCCGGCCGGGTCCCCGGCGCAGGTCTCGGCTGGGTCCGACCTCCAGGTCGTCGAGGTCCCGCGCCCTCTCCCGGAGCAGTGCCCGTCGGAGCCATGGCCCAGGGGCTGTACCACGAGGAGTTCGCCCGAGCCGGCAAGCAGGCGGGGCTGCAGGTCTGGCGGGTGGAGAGGCTCGAGCTGGTGCCGGTGCCCCCGAGCGCTCACGGCGACTTCTACGTGGGCGATGCCTACCTGGTGCTGCACACGGCCCAGGCGAGGCGCGGCTTCACCTACCGCCTGCACTTCTGGCTGGGTAAGGGGGCGCAGGCGGGGGGAGCAGGCAGGGGGAGCGGCAGGGGGAGCAGGCAGGGGGAGCAGGCAGGAGGGGAGCGCAGGCAGGGGGAGCGCGGGCAGGGGGAGCAGGCAGGGGGAGCGCAGGCAGGGGGAGCGCAGGCAGGGGGCGCAGGCTGGGGGGAGCGCAGGCGGGGGGAGCAGGCAGGGGGAGCGGGCAGGGGGCGCAGGCTGGGGGGAGCGCAGGCAGGGGGAGCAGGCAGGGGAAGCAGGCAGGAGGGAGCGCAGGCAGGGGAAGCAGGCAGGGGGAGCAGGCAGGGGGAGCGCAGGCAGGGGGAGCAGGCAAGGGGAGCGAAGGCGGGGGGGGGGCGCAAGCAGGGAGGGCGCAGGCGGGGGGTGGCGCAGGCGAGGGAGAAGCGCAGGCAGGGGGAGCGGGCAGGAGGAGCGGGCAGGAGGAGCAGGCAGAGGGAGCGCAGGTGGTGGGGGAGCAGGCAGGGGGGCGCAGGCAGGGGGGCGCAGGCGGGGGGGGGCCGAGGCCTACCTGGTGCTGAACAAGGCCCAGGCGAGCCGGGGCTTCACCTACCGCCTGCACCTCTGGCTGGGTAAGGGGGTGCAGGCGCGGGGGGCTCAGGGGGGTGCGCGGGCCGGGGGACCCCGACGCGCACAGGTCGGGGAGGGGCGAGGCGGCGGGGAGGCTGGGATTTGAAGGCTGGAGGTGGGGTGCGGCGGGGGTGGGGTGGGGAGGGGAACCGCAAGCGGGAAGGGCCCAGGGACGGTCGCGCCTGTCGGGTCCCCTCCGGGCGGCCCCGTGGGGCTGGCCGCCTTCTTCGCGCCAGAGTCCGCTCTTGCGGGCGCGCCTGCAAACGCGGGGCGGGGGACGTGGGGAGCAGCCTGAGCCCGCGGGCTTGGACCTCCGCCGGGCCGACCTCGGGGCTTGGAGGCAGGCTCCTCGCGCGTCTCCCCGTTTCACCTCCAGATTGGAAACCCCGCTGCCGCCCCCCTCCCGCAGCGCACCCGGGCTGCGGCCGAGCCCCGCTCACCTGCCCACTCACCTGCCCGCTCACCTGCCGTCCGACAGGTTCAGTCCTGGTTTCCCGGTGGGCGAGGAGACCAAGTCAGACGAGTTGGTAGGCATCCGCCGCAGCTGGCGAGAAGTACCTCCCCCTCCTGCCGCCCTTTTCTCTAATTAATTCTTTTTTTTTTTTTTTTTTTTTTGCCCTTGGGCCCCGGCTTCTATTTCTCCACAAATTTCGGCAGTTAATGGTCTGGGCGACTTTAAATCAGAGTCCACTTGCACCATACTGCTCGCACGTGTGGCTAACAGAATATTCCTGTTGATCGGGATGTTGGCGATCGTGGATGGAAAGGAGAAAAAAAAATAGATATTTTCAATATAAATGAATAGCTTGATATGGCATATTTATTTTTTAGATGAGTTGCTTTACTGTAATCGTATTATTATTATTATTACTTAGCTATTTGACCAAGGATACAGTGGGAAACAAAACAGCGCCTTCAGGAGTAGTAATTATTTTGGGCTGCACTTGGGCCAGGTTGTCAGAATACTGGGCCTTGTGTGCTCTACTTTTTCCACCTTCTACTTTTACTCGTAAACATCCTGAATGTCCAGCCTCTCCCTGGAAGATCCTGTGCCAGGGGGCACACCCCATCTAACAACGTGCCGATTATCTGAGACTTCTTGCCTTCTTTTAAAACTAGCTTGCCTCCCTTGGACTTCTGTTTCTTTATTTTTAGCTTTATTCCTGAGCCTGTGGGGAGACCACACAAAACCACACACACACACACACACACACACACACAGTCCTTGAAAAGCCATCATTTTTATTTCTGACATTTGAAGATTTTAAATAAAATGGCAGGAAACCTTAAGGAGTGATGTTCCCAATGGTAGTGAACACACTACCTGAAACACACTCCAAATGAGAAATACAAAGAGGAAGAAGGATTTTTTTATTATAGCGTTTGATATTAAGATTTTGTGCTTACCCTAGGAAGCTTAAGCTGAATTCCAGATACATTTTGGCTTCCCAGTGTAGTGTCACTTTTCCTGTTATAGACAGTGATCTATTTATATCTTATACCAGAATTCACTGAAACCTTAATATAAGACCATGTTTATAAATGAATGATGCCAGATAAAATAGTAATGTCCTCAGCTTGGCCTTTCTATTCAGAACTTGGATCTAGAATGAATCAAAGTGTCTGAAATGCCCCATTTGTAATTTTGGTGAATTGAGATGTGAAGGGACTTCATATCTTGCTGTAGACAACGGTTAAGTTTGACTTTATTAGAAGACTGCAAGAAGTTTTGAACACAGTTTGTGGGTTTTGTTTATTTTAGGAGGGGGTTTATGCTATAGGTTCTTTCTTATGCAAAGAAACTCGCTTACTAGGCAAATTGTTTTTTAGGACTTACAGATTCACATTAACTCAATTATTCATTTAGTGTTCACCAATTTTGAAAACTGTAATAGAAAATGCTTTGGGCAGAAACACTTTATGACTTTTTTCAGTCTTTTTTTTTTTTTTTTAAGGATTTTATTTATTTATTTGACAGAGAAAGAGAGTGCACCAGCAGAGGAGTGGTAGGCAGAAGGAGGAGAAGTAGGCTCCCCACTGAGCAGGAAGCCCCATGTGCTCACCCCCCCATGTGGGGACATGGGGTTGGATCCCAGCACCCTGGGATCATGGCCTGAGCAGGAGCAGACCCTTAAGTAACTGAGCCACCCAGGTGCCCCACACTTCATGATTTTAAAGATCTAAAACTGAAGTTAATAGTGTATTAATAAATTAATTCATTCAGTAATTATTGAAAGTGCCCAGCATTGTGTAAGACGTTTTTGCATATGAATAGTTTATGAACCCTCTCTGAAAGTTTATAATCTCAAAGATACAATAAGATAAAAAGTGATACAACACAGGTAGAACATGCTAGACACTGTGAAAGAGACAGAGTATCTGCAATTATGGGGAAGCAGGGGAGTAGAGAAGCTTTGACAGAAAAAAAGAAAAGGAGGGTAATTGGAAGGGATCTTGTCTGAGAGAAAATCTTGGGGAACATGGAAAAGTTTAGCACAAAATGGTTCATGGAGCCGTTAGATGGAATTGTTCTACAGCCCTTCCTACTTTAGTTCCCTGAAGCAAGCTGGATTTCATCCAGAATATTCTAACCTGAGAGCTAAATTTAGATGAATTCATGATGATTAATCAGAGAGACAGACTGAGGAAAAGTTCCAGGGGGGAAGAGTGGAAAGTTTAGGGAGAAAGGCAGTTTAACTAAAGGATCAGTGGGAAGGAAGCTGAAGGGGAGCGAAGTTAAAAATCAGATTAGGGTAGAAAGGTACGTAGGATAAAAATCAAGAAGCAGGCCAGGTAAGAGAAGCAAAGGGCACATAAGAAGCAGCAGGACATACAGAGGAGAAGAGGAGAGGAAGGGTCCTCTTTCCTGCTCTCTCTCAAAGGCTTTCCATAATACCTGTGCATATCTCAGATTGTTTCTCTATTATTTTTTTCTTTACAAATAAGAAATTGTCGCATTTGACTTACAAGTTGTTGCACTGGTCCTTCCATAAAAACCATTTCAGCTTTGTACCTAGCAGTTTAAAAGCAGTCACCCTGGGCAGCCCGGGTGGCTCAGAGGTTTAGCGCCACCTGTGGCCCATGGCCTAATCCTGGGGACCTGGGATCGAGTCCCACTTCGGGCTCCCTGCATGGAGCCTGCTTCTTCCTCTGCTTGTGTCTCTGCCTCTCTCGCTCGCTCTGTGTCTCTCATGAATAAATAAAATCTTAAAAAAAAAAAAAGCAGCCACCCTCTACCCCTCATTACTTAGAGCATCATGTCTCTGAGCACAGCTAATAATAAAGCTGCTCTGCACATCCTGGACCTGCGCTACAAACACTCACCCTCATTGTTTCTCTTTTCCAGTTTTTAATTTTGCATAAATGTATTTGAGAGCAGTAAACATTTGTGGTATATCTAGTCAATGCTAGGCTCTATCCAAGGCACTGGGAATCCCAAGAATTGGATTACAGCATACAGTGTACAAGTCAGGGAATGTGTAATATACAAGGGCTGGTGAAGATGCTGAGAAATTGGATTTTTATACATTGCTTAAGGGGGAAACGTAAAATGGTACAACCATTATGAAGAAGAGTTTGATGGTTTCTTAGAAAATTAGACTTGAAACTGCCATATGATCCAGCACTGCATTCATAGGCATTTATTCCAGAGAAATGAAAATTTATGTACATGTAAAAGTCTACACACGAATTCCACAGTAGCTTTATTTGAATAGAAAGAAGTTTGAATCAGCCCAGATACCCTTCCACAGGTGACTGATTTCATCAAATCGTGGCAAATGTATCCCAGAGACTATTACTCAGCAATTAAAAAATAAACTATTGATATACACAACTCCGAGGAATCCTCGGGAGATTAGAATGAGTGAAAAAAACTAAAGTCAGGCAGCCCAGGTGGCTCAGCGGTTTAGTGCCGCCTTCAGCCCAGGGCGTGATCCTGGATACCCGGGATCGAGTCCCATGTCGGGCTCCCTGCATGGAGCCTGCTTCTCCCTCTGCCTGTGTCTCTGCCTCTTTCTCTCTCTGTGTCTCTCATGAATAAATAAATAAGAAATCTTAAAAAAAGAAAAGCCAAAAGTTTCCATACTGTTCAGTTCCATTTATATGATATTTTGAAATGATAGGATTTTGGATTTATTGTTATCAGAGTTTTGGGATGGGGTAGGGAGCTGGGTGATGCAGGTGGGAGATGTGGTAGTTATAAAATGGCAACATAAGGGATTTTTTTTTGGTGATAGAACTATACAGTATCTAGACTGGGATGATGAATGCTTGAGTTTATATGTGATCAAATTTTAGAGAACTAAACACACATAGATGAATACAAATAAAATTGGGGAAATATGAAAAAAAATGAGAGAATTGTATCAGTTTTGTATTCTGTGATGTACTGTGCTTATATGCTTGTGCTTTAGTCCACTGTAGCACACCGAAGTGTACCGTAGTGTGGAAAATGTTACCAGTGGAGGAGATTTGGTCTGTTGATCTATGTCTCTCCTTCTGCCGATACCATGCTCTCTTAATTACTGTACCTGTATAGTAAAACCTTAATATCAAATAGAGTTATTCCTTCGAGCTTATTTTTGTCAAGATGTTTTAGCTCTTTCAGGACCTGTGCCTTTTCATATGAATTTTACAATAAACTTATGTAATTTATAGTAAATCTCCTATGATTTTTTTTATAGGAATAATGTTAAGCTTGTAGGTCAACTCAGGGAAAATTAACATCTTTGTTATATTAGATCTTACAGTCCATGAACATTATGCTTTTATATTTATTAAGGTCTTTGGTTTTTTTATTAACATTCTATAATTTTTAGCAGAGAGATCATGTACATCACATCCCCAAAACAATTTTAGGAATTTTGCAGCATATGTACAAATATAATGTATGGCAATATAATATAAAATAACACAAAGAACGTATCATAACTTGAACGAGATCAGTAAAAGTCATTGGTAAAAGGCATCAGAAAAAGGAAAATAAGGGTGTCTGGATAGCTCAGTTGTTTAAGCATCTGCCTTCCACACAGGTCGTGATCCTGGGGTCCCGGAATCAGCCCACATGAGGCATCAGGCTCCCTGCTCAGCAAGAAATTGGCTTCTCCGTCCCCTTCTGCTCCTCCCCCTGCTCCTTCTCTCTTGCCCGCTCACTCTCTCAAATAAATAAATACAATCTTTAAAAAAAGGAAGAGGGAAAATAAATGAGGTCATAAGCGAAATTCATAGAGCAAGTTCATATGTTTCTGAACATTGCTAAAATTGCATCACCATACATGATATCACTGAATTGGATTCTGGTTTTCACATTCAGAGGTTGGTATTGGCTTCTTTAGGATCTTTTAACTTCTTTAGAGCAGGGATTCTAGTTTATTCATACTGGTATTTCTTGGCCCAGAGCAGTACACAAGCATCAACAAATGATAGTATAATTTAATTAATTTACTTCTAGGTCATTCATTAATTGCATGCCTGGCCATTTACATCTGTCTAAAGAAATTTGTGTTTCAACTTGTGCTCAAGTAAGAATGTTTTTGTCAAACAATTGCCCTTAATACTTTTGATATTAACTTTGATTTAAACTTCCCTCTTAAAACATCTGTGTCTTTATTGGTAATCTCATTTATGGATGGGAAGGTGGTCAGAATGGCACTAGTGTTCTTTCACGTCGCAAAATTGCATATGTATTTTTTTTCCTTTGACCACAACAAGTTAGAAAATTGATACTATGTCAAATACTCTTATAGCTAGTGTTTTCTTTTTTTTTTTTGTCCTGAGAAGATAAGTTGCTACACAGGTTCCCTTTGAGAGAGAGAAATATAAAGAAATACAATTCTTTCATTAATGTGGCTGACTCCCTTCAGCTTTGGTGAATACATTCAATTGGGATCTCATGTGAACTGTAGTATTGTTAGGGCTTCTAAACTTCATTAGAGACACAGGCAGAGGGAGAAGTAGGCTCCACGCAGGGAGCCCGATGTGGGACTCAATCTAGGGACTCCAGGATCACGCCCTGGGCCGAAGGTAGACACTCAACCACTGAGCCACCCAGATGTCCCTGAGCTTTATCTTATCAAAAATTCTGCCCTAATCCTTTTCCTTGCTTGGTAAATGAGGTGCTGTCCTTTGCTGTTTCAGGAAAAGAGTGTACTCAGGATGAAAGCACGGCGGCTGCGATCTTTACCGTTCAGCTGGATGACTATCTGGGCGGCAAGCCAGTGCAGAGTAGAGAGCTGCAGGGCTACGAGTCTACTGATTTTGTTGGCTATTTCAAAGGAGGTCTGAAATACAAGGTAAGCAGCTCTCTTGAACTGTTTCTGTTATGACCCCCTTTCTCTTCCTATCCATCTACATCTTATGTCTTTACAGAATGAAAGTTCATTGAGGGTAGGGTTTATTTTTGTTGTTGTTTTGTTTTGTTTTTGTTTCTGTTTTCCTAATGATATATGCCAGTACCTGCCAGACACATAGTAGGTGCTCAATAAATGTTTGTGGAACATGGGTGTAATATGTGAAATACTCTGACTTGATTTCATTTAGTAGGTTAATTTTTAATAAAGTTAGGAGCTTGCGATAATTTTGTCACAAGAAAACCCGTTAAAATTTTGTGGAGTTACTTCAGTTAATAAATATTGGCAATTTAGTTATTAATAGTTTTTGTTTATGATATTCTAGAGAACCTCTGAATTTGCCACAAATAACCCGAGACTTGGGAATCTCAGTTATTCTAGAATATCTTGATTCAGTATTTATAACAATTATAATTCCAGTTAATAGAAAGGACTATTCACACATTTCCCAAAAAGTTGATTTGATCTTGGAAATGATAGAAATAGAAACAAATCATTGAGTTGAATATATATGTGGTTCAGCCTCATAAAATCGAATATACATACATTGCCACAAACACAATATATGTGTTTTGGCCTGAAATACTAATCTTCAACTGGCTTTACTTCTGAAAAGGCAAGCAAAAAAAAAAACAAACAAACAAGTTAAATAGTTCTTTCCTTTTAAGGCAACCTTCGGTGAAGGACAGCCTTTTTTTCTGGAATTCCCTCCGTGAGCCTTGTAGACTGGCCATCCTTCACAATTCCCCTGTTCCCAGGAGTGCCCAGTTAAAGTTTCAGAAATACCTCCTTAGAGAAACATTTCAGAAGCAATCCTTTTCAAAATCAGACATGCTCCAACAGATGATATGCAGACCCCGCCTCGCCCTTTGAGCATATTAGCTTACTGAAGACTGTAAACCTCAGAGGTAAACTAGACTTCTGAGTATATATATTAAATCTATTACCATGCCGTGGTTTATTTCTGTTTTTACCTGATCAGAGCCTTAGTGAATAGTTTGTGATGCTATTGAGATGAGGATAAATACTTAATAGGTTCTCTTCTCTCGTGAAATCATTTTTTTTTTTTTTACTCTAGGCTATGAGCAGTCCCAAATATGAAACTATATATGCCTTCTCATTTTATTTAATTTGCATAAGTTCCTACAGTTTATGTTAAATGATCCTGAAACTTCTTTTATGTCAGTGAAACCAGCATTTTGAATAAGCTGGGTCTTGTAGCTACTAAAACCGTGTACTATGATATCACCCTGGTTATGAACCCATTTCTGTTACATATGACTTGTTTACCTCAGGGCAAGTGTGTAAGCTTTCTGTGCTCAGTTTCCTCAAATGTATAATGGGTGTAACAACAGCTTTCTCATATAGGTGTTGTTAAGGATTAAGGATCAAATTAAATAATAAAATACATAGTGCATATATAGGCAGTAGGAACTTGTGATATTAATCCTTCTGGCTATTAGCAGGACCTCTGAAATCAAACTTCTGGATATATATTTAAAAGTGGATATAAAAAAGCGATTTTACAGTTATAAGATAATTATAATGTTAATTGTTATCAACATCAAAATCACTACAAATCAGCTTTTTTTTTTTAAAGAAGGTATTTGCGAATGGAGGTCAAATTTATCAGCAAGAAAATTAGTTCACTGTCTTATCACTAGTGACATCGAACAGATTACAATGTGTGCAGTTGCAAAATACTCAATAGGAAATGTGGAAGCAAAGATAATTTGCCACCCAGAAGAGCAAAGACTATATTTTAGTCTTTGGCAGTGCGGGGGGAGGGAGAGAAGAGAGAACGAAAAAGAGAGAGAGAGCAGGGGGAGGGGTAGAGGCAGAGAGAGACAATCTCAAACTCCATGATAACTCCATTATGAGCCTGGAGCCTGACACGGGGCTTGTTCTCACGATCCTCAGATCATGACTGAGATCATGACCTGAGCCAAAACCAAGAGTCAGATGCTTAACTGATTAAGCCACCCGGGTGCCCCAGAATAGCAAAGGCTATGCTCTTGTGTTTAATTTCATGCTTATAAGAATGTGCTAAGCACTTCATGTATATCATCTCATTTCATCAAATGGCACCCCCATGGTGCAGTTTCTATCATTGTCATCCTTTAAGATAAGTAAACAAGAGGTGTAAGAAACTATGTAATTTAATAAGGTCTAATATCTGGTATATGACCTGGTGACCATCTGACTTCAGTACCTAAGCTGGTAATCATACTATGATGCTCTCAATATAAATAAATGGTTCAAATACCAGGATGAATGTTTTTTTTTAAGATTACTCTATGAAACAGAGTATTGTGTATGTTTGGAATGGGCACAGTTTGGCAAAACCTATTACCAAGTCAGCAACAGCCATATTTAGTTATCCTGTGTAAGGGAAAGATTCAGCTAGGCAACATGAACACCGTCTTCTTATGTCATTTAATTGATCTGAGGTTTTTTTTTTTTTAATGGGGTGTTTTAGGGGGTTGGGAGAGTTCTAAAGGATAATTATTTCCCACTACTTCCTTATCTTAAATTTCTTTCCCAAGCTGAGCAAGACCCAGCTCTTAGCCATGATTGTAAATAGCGACCATCAAACATCTAACAGCCAGTAAAACCATGTTAATAGTGTAACTGATATGGAAGGTTATCCATCTTGCTTTCATTCTGCCTTGAGAAGGTAGAAAGAGACTGGGAGTTTTTAGGGTTAATTCAAGCACTATTCCAGAAATACTTACTATCAAATACAAATGTATATGAAACTTACAGTTTTCTTTTGTGCCTTTTTCACATCAAATATTAAGACAAAATTAATTTTTAAAATACTGTTAAATGTTCACAGACTAGATATCACTGATGATTCACTATGTGACAGTAGGTTAAGTATCCTCAGTCTAGTCTGTTTTATATTTTATGACTTTTTCAGATGACAGTGTTCTTAACTCTGTTTATCAGATCATAATGTACTTATTTTTTTTAAAGGTGAAATGGCTAAGAGCAGTAGTATATAGATGACAACTTGTATTTATTTTTATTGTATAATACTTAGTTCGTTCATTTATGACAATCTTGATGAAATTATTGATTGAGGAATTATTATATATTTCATAAAATTTATGGTTGTCCTACAGTCAACATTTAGCCTATAGTAATAAAACCTTTCTATTCATGAGGGTCTTTTCTTGGGGAATGGTGGCAATTTAAAGTCCGGGGAAATTTCAAGAATGTCTTAATGATTACATAGGCAGGTTAACTTCTTTCTTTGGATTTACTCTATATGTTTATGAATAATTTTTAAAAAGTGTTTAATTCATTTATTTGTGAGAGAGCGAGAGCTCAGGGAGAGAAGGTGAGGGAGAGGGACAAGCAGATCCTTCACTGAACACAGAGCCTGACTTGGGGTTCGATCTCATAACCCTGAGATCATGGCTTGAGCTGAAACTGAGAGTCAGATGTTTAATCACCTGACCCACCTAGGTGCCCCTATGAATCAATTTGAAAATTGGATCATTTTACAGATTTCCTATACTGCTAATTTTCTTACCGTATTTTGTAGGAGGCATTGAGCAATAAAAGTGACTTGCTTGCATTGCATCTTTACTATGCACATTACCTCATAATTAATTGTGGAAATTAAGATTATCCTTTCTAACATTTAATTAAAGAAATGATAATAAAATCTTTAAAGAAAAAAAATTTAAAAAAAGGAAGTGAAAAGGTAAAAGCTGATTTCAAATAAGGCAAGAAGATGTACTTGATACAGTTAATTGTTTTCTTTAGCATTTTTAAATTGAATATAGTTTTATTTTATTTTGTTTTGTTTGGAAATGTGCAACCGAATTTAGGATATAAATACTTAAGCCTGATGAAGAAAGAAAAGAAAGAGAGAGAGAAAGGGAGGAAGAGAGAGAGGGAGGGAGAGAGAGAGAGAGAGAGGGAGGGAGGGAGAGAGGAAGAGAGAGAGAGAGAGACTGAAAGAGAAAAGAAAGAAAGAAAAAATTTTTTTTAAAGGTTTTATTTATTTATTCATGAGAGACACACAGAGAGGCAGAGACAGGCAGAGGGAGAAGCAGGCTCCCTGCAGGGAGCCTGATGTGGAATTTGATCCCAGAACCCCAAGATCATGACCTGAGCCAAAGGGAGATGCTCAACCGCTGAGCTGCCCAGGTGCCCAGAAATTTTTTTTTTATAATGTTAAAATAAAGGTCATTTATTCGACCCACCCACATTTGACTACACTCCGCTCCTCTTCTCTATCCTAACACTGTGTGGACATGGGAATTTTGGGGTGTCTTGTTCTCTCCTCACTTGCTCTTATTACCTCTGACTCTCTTCTATCCTGTCTTCTTCTTCCCTGGAATCTTGTCTGTCTCTCACTTAATGGTTTTAGAGTCATTCATTCCCAAAGGACAAGAGGTACCACTTCTGTTCATTTATGTAGCAGGTTTTATACACTGAAGGTTCTTAGTACATACGAAGTTAATTAGCACATACATACATTTAGTACATACACTGTTAATTGAATGATTAAAACAGGAGGGGCAGAAGGCCTTAAAAGAAAAAGAAGTGTTGATTCACCAAGGTATTCTCTTCTGCATACTAAGTTTTTCACATGCTCTTAGGTGGCTATTTTATCTTGTCCTGACAGACAGTTCTAGCACATATACCAGACCAGGTATATGTGCCATATACACACATAACCGTACCAGGTTTTGTATGTTTTTGCATATACTTAGAAGCCTTATCTGTTTTGTTTTGTTTTTTTTTTTTTTTCTTTGTCTTCCTCCCACTGATCAGGCTGGAGGTGTGGCATCTGGATTAAATCATGTTCTCACGAATGACTTGACTGCTAAGAGGCTCCTGCATGTGAAAGGTCGGAGAGTGGTCAGGGCCACGGAAGTTCCTCTCACCTGGGACAGTTTCAACAAGGGAGACTGCTTCATCATTGATCTTGGCACTGTAAGTGTTACATACCAATGCAGACAGCTAAAGGGAAGTGAATTGTCTTCAGATCAAGTAAGATGTACGTGCCGTGGAAGAGAATCACCTTTTCTACACACGGGGAAGAGGTCTTGTTTATGTGAGAGGCAATCATATCATATGACCAATTGGCAAGTATTTAAATAACACAAAGTGGGACTTCAAAGTTTTTATTTTCTTTGATAGGTTTAGAATGGAGAAGTGATTTAGTTCTTCCTAGCATAGAACACATATTGAATAATTTTTCATACACTGACCCTTCTGTCTGGACAGAGCTTCCGCTGATTATTTTTGTCCTTAATTGGGTGTGGGAAAACATTACTTGAGGGGAAAGTTGGTTTCCCCGGAAAGCAAAGTTTCTAGAATTTCAAATGGACCCAAGATGAATCTAAACAGCCCGCCTGAGGGGTTTTTAGGGGATATTTTAGTATTTAGATCACACATACACTACGCCATACTGTTTCATAAATTTTTATTATTTAAGGGCATTAAAAGAAAAGGCACAAGTACATATATCAAGTATCATCTTAATAGGTTGGGCAATATCGACTTACATTTTCTTCAAGGAAAAGAGGCCCCTCTAAGTTCAGGTATATTATTCTTAATCTTTATTTAATCTTGAAATGAAGTATTGCTTCAAGGTCCTGTGCTAGATTCTAGAAAGTGGGATTTAAGTTGGGTCTTTTAAACTTTGTAAGGTAGAATTAAAATAAAGTAGAAATAAAAGGCATTCCCTACCACTGAGAACCCATGGGCAAAGCAGAGAAGGCAGGAGAGCACAGAGCACATCTGTGTTGCCCTCCTCCTCCTCCTCCTCCTCCTGATCATCATTCTCTCACAGTATGTACATCATCATCCTGCTTGTTGTCATCAATAATATTTCTGGGCCGAGGAGCATTGTACAGAGACTTGCTTTGACCTGTGCTGCTTCAGGGAGCTGAGGCTTGCACTGGCTGGGGGATCTGCTTCCGGATGCACAGCAAGTGAGTAGTGAAGCCAGGATTAGAGCCTGGGGAGGTCTGATTCCAACCTGAGTGTTGCATTTTACTGCCTCTCCAGGGGCAGTATTTGGGCAGAAGAGCATCAGACAAAAGCCAAAAGGATTTATTCCTCATGCCTAGGAAACGGATACTAAGGGTTTTGAAAATGAAGCTACACAGTCAAGGTTCTGTTAAGGCAATCTTAATTTGGCAACAGCACTGAGATTAAGTGTCCGAAGGTTATAAATCATTTGGAAGATGGCCCCAAGCTATAAACTTTGTGGGTTTCTCTCAGGATACACCTAGAGTTTTATGACTGCTAAAGTATAATTCGACTATCTTGGATCACACCAGGTTGTGTGTGCAGTTGAGATCATAATACTAATAATGCCCGAAGTACAATTCTCCATGTCACACTTAGATATCTGCCCTTACAATGGCAGTATCACAGCCCTGCATCTCGCCATGAATTTCTTGGAAAAGTTCTTTTCAACTTGAAATGCTAACCCATTCTCCTAATCGGCTTAAGTCCTGACCCTCAGATGGAGGCAGAAAACAGATATTGTTCCATCCTTCTGTTGTTCTGCAGCCAACACCATAACTTATACAAATCCATGCCCACACATATCATCAAGCCACACAGTTCCAAAAACACTTACAGCATCCGGAATCTCGCAAGCCTATGCATAATAATTATCTACCTCAACATTCATCTCAACCACTTATATTTTTATAGCCCTTTATCCCTTGATAATGTAACATATAAGATAGTATTTTTCACAGAAAAAAGAGACTGTTTTTTTTTTTTATCCAAGCTGATTTCAATCTCAGATTCCTGTCTATAAAAGTCGAGTGTTTGATGAGATGATCTTTGGGGCCCCTAAACAGAAGAGACACTTCCCGTTGATAATGTAACTCATCACTGCCATGACTTGAACATATTTCTTTCTTAAAATAACTTTTCATGTGTAATGTAAATTGCTCCACACATGCACTAATCTCTTTAATTACTGTGAATGACTGCCAGTTCAGCTTTCTAACCACCTACTCTTTAATCTTGAGCAAGCCATTAACCTCTCCAAAGCCTTAACTTCCTCATTGTTTTCATCTCGCCTCTGATTCTCTTGGTACTTCTACCCTTAGCTGACTATGATTCAGTCTCCTCTGACACAGAGTCACATCTGGAAATGACAATTGTCGTAATGGTTTCACAAGAGAAAAAAAGCCTAGAGGGTGTAAGCAAGTCGCTTGCATTAATATAGGTTTAGTGGTGACCTCGGTCTGATGTGGGATTTTCTATTCTTAGTTTACTTACATTCTTTTCACTACCCTAAGCTAACTTGATAGGATATAAAATGGTATGGCTTTTTAACAGAGTATCTTGCGACAGTTTCAGATTTTGCTCAATTCAGAATTATGTCTAATCTAGCTTAAAAGCTTCCAAATGTAGTATTGTTAATGAAGTATTGAGCTTCCACAATGGCTTAGATAGTTGGGTGCTATGGTAGGCAGATTGTAGTTCCACTGACATATCGTCTTCCCATAGGTGATGTCTGCCATGGGAGTATGACCCATAAATACAGGCTCATATGTTAGGGACAGAGCCTTTATTTTGAGATTCACGGATATTTATCTTCTTAATAGTAAATCACCTTTATTTTATATAGTTAATTACCTTTAATGACTTTTCAAGTTGTCTCCTGCTCTAATGCCTGGTTAGAGACATTTGGAATGATTTTGTTGCAGAGATAGTTGATTATCTCTTATGTTATAGAAGCATACTGTACCATAAAGGGATACCCTGGTAGGATTCAAGCAGTCTTATTACACTTTCATTTATTCACGTGATCTCTTTGTGTGTTACTAACCTTTAACCAGTTGGTATGTTGTCAATAATTTCTAAATGGTGATAAGATCTTGCAATTACCTTGGAGACTTTATTTTTGGGGTGTGACACAGTAAACAAAGAAGGATATGAGACCAAAATTTTCTCTGCCAGAATATTTCAGTAGCAGTTATTGGGTTATGTAATAACTAAATTTTGCATCAGAGAGTAAAAAAAGAAGCCATTGCAATTTCTTCAAGTTTGTTTTATTATCCAGGTATGAAAAAAGTAGGTCAGACATCAAAGTTCTCTTCCAACCAGTGCCAGCTGGCCCAAACTAAGGTTATGGATATAACCTAGATCCTATATTTTGTTTGTGTTTGAGGAAGTCAACTTTTTTGATCAACAATCACTCTCATTAATATGATATGCCATATACCTTTGAAACATATGCTGTTATAGGATTTTTTTTTAAGATTTTATTTATTTATTCATGAAAGACACAGAGAGAGGGGCAGAGACACAGGTAGAGGGAGAAGCAGGCTCCATGCAGGCAGCCTGACGTGGGACTCGATGCCGGGCTCCAGGATCACGCCCTGGGCTGAAGGCAGGTGCCAAACCGCTGATCCACCCAGGGATTCCCTGTTATAGGATTTGAAAATACGGTCAATATCTCCTAGATAGGACCCTGTAACCACCTCAATTAAAAGTATGAGATTATAAAATTAACCATTTAATCACTTTGAAAATAAGAAATCATCAACATTTTAGAGGATGATTTGGATAAGCTATCTTATGTTTAGTGTATTCTCAGAAAATAATACGGAACATGGCTCAATCTTAGCAATTTGGAATTTACCAAATCTTTGAAGTGACTTGGAGCAGTGTATTTTAATGTTGGTGAATTTATTGATAATCATTTTCTCACTATTTTTAAAGCTATGAGGTAGTTGAGGTAGTTGTGGAAATGACTAACAAAGTCACCTCAAAATATAATGCAGCAAAGCCATCAGTAACTACAGAATGTGAATGATAATAGAAAGAGTCAAGAAGCTCAAAGTTTGGGATGTAGAGCTCTTTTAGAAATATGTGTCCGAGCCAGCCACTAGTGGAGAGTTGGATTTCACAGGAGGAGGGATTTTTGTGGTGAGTTACTAATTGCTGTTGGGCATGTTCCGTTTCCTTGTTAACTTGTTTGGTCAGTTATGCAGCTTTGCCCCACTCACTTTGCTATTTATAACCTATAGCCCCCTCTCTCATTGTTCCCTGCTTTGAAAACAGCAGTCTATACTTCCTCATTTGCATGTTGGTCTGCAACCCACATTTCTGACTTTCACTCCCACCCTTACTTTGCATCTGTCCATCCTATGGCAGCAATGCCTTCTGCTAGATCCAGTGGACACTTGGTTCATTATTTACTCCATTCCTGTGCTGCAATTGACATTATTTATTATTCCTTTTACTTCAGCCTCACTCCTCCCCTGGCTTTCTGCTTTTCCTCCCTTTCAAGCCATTCTTTCTCATTCTTCTCGCATGGTCTGCCCACCTCCTCAAGTTTGTTTATTTTTTTAAGGATTCCACTTTTGGTCATTGTCTCTTTATACATTCTTCCTGAGCAAACTTACTCTTCACCCAAAACTTGAACTACTCACCCATCAGTAAATCTTAATTTTATAGTCTCACTCTGACCTCTTGCCTGAGCTCTGTCAGTGTTTCCGACTACCTCCCAGATATTTCTTGTGTGTATCACAAGAGCCTCAAACTCAACAATAAAAATGGAACTCATCAACTTCATGCTCTCATTCCAAAATGGCTTCTCCTCTTACTGTTCTTATGTTGAATGGAGCTACCCATCATTCAGACCTCAAACTCCAAATCTAGAAGTCATCCAGATGACTTCTCCCAAGGGCTGCCCATTCAGTTGGTTGCTAGGCCTACTCTCTTCCTCAAGTCATCATGGTTTTGCTTTGCATACATTGTTTCCTCTGCAGAGAATCCACTCCTGCTCTGTATCGCTTCTTTGGTATGCATCTGATAATCCTCTCCTTAAATATTCAACTCTGATACTGCTTTTTTTATGATGTGTTCCTTGGCCTCTTCCTCCCTCCTTCCCCTGTCCCACATTGCACCCCTGTAGAATTAGGCAAGCCATTATCTCATATTTCCTATCACCTTGCAGACTTGCCTGAGCATTTGCCACATTGCCTGTCCATTCATTTATTAGCCTTACTCACTCACTTTGTCCTTAGTAGAAGGTTCGGAACTTATACTCACTCAACAGATGTTTCAGCAAATGTATATCTGTCCAGCACAAAGCATACAGTCTCATGCAGTCATGTGGATAGAGATACAATTTTCTTTTTTCACCTATAGCTAAACCTGAGTTCATAGTGGAGCTTCTATTTTCACAGAAGGGGTAAAAATAAAATAATCTTGCTCTAGTAAGGTGAACCTTGTTTATCATTAATGCAATCCAAGCTTATCCCACCTGTCCCCTTTTTCATCTCTCAGGTACAGGGGATATGTGTGTGATATTATGGCTGGAGGATGGAGGACTGGGTTGAGAATGGAAGTGAGTCTGTTTGCAGCTCGGCCATTTCATTCATTCTTGAGCTTTGGGCTTTGGCCTCGGTCCCAAGACTTGTGATAGAAAATATCATTGGCCTTACTTTGGTTTTCTGATATGTCCACTTATCCATTGCAAGACCCTTTCTTTTTTTTATTTTTTAAAAAACTTTATTATTTATTCATGAGAGACACACACACAGAGAGAGAGAGAGGCAGAGACATAGGCAGAAGGAGAAATAGGCGCCTCGCAGGAAGCCCGATGCGAAACTCCATCCCGGGACTCTGGGATCACACCTTGAGCCAAAGGCAGATACTCAACCGCTGAGCCACCCAGGCATCCCAAGACCCTTTCTGGTTGTATTAGCCGCTATGATAGCCCCTTGGGAATTCTGACTTATTTTTCCCATACTGCATGCAATTGTGAAGACACTGTACCCATATTGTACCAGTGCCCATTGGTCTGATGCTTAGACACTGCCCACAGTTTTTCTATTCTAATGCTCAGGGTCACAGATGAATATATGACAAACATGTTGGAGGGAAATGTACTGAGCTCTTCTCAAAGATTAATTATATCTGATCAAGTTTCCCATTCTCTTGTAATCCCGATAATTTTCTCTTCTTGGAATTGAAAAACCAGTCTTCTGACATTTCAGTGTGGTTCCTGCAATACACTGTAGCCCCTAAGATCAAGACTCTGGTTCTTGATGTACAAGACCAATTTTCTGTAAATTGCTGCATCCTTACTCCTTCCCTCAGAAAGCTTTAACAAAGTCCAGGTTATTTTAAATTAAACCTATATTGAGGTGCCTGGGTGGCTCAGTAGGTTGAATGTCTTTCAGCTCAGGTTGTGATCAACGGTCCTGGGATCAAGCCCTGCTTTGGGCTCCCTGCTTGGTGAGTAGTCTGCTTCTTCTTCTCCCTTTGCCTGCTTGTGCATTCTCTCTCTCTCTCTCTCTCTCTCTCTCTCAAATAAATAAATAATCTTTTTTAAAAATTTAAAAAATAAATTCAACCTATGTTGACTTTTGGACTTTCATTTCTGCTATGACTTAAAAATACTTATTTTAGAACAAAAAAGTGACCAAAAGTCTTCTTTGTTCTGAATAAATTTGTCTTTATACATTCCACTAGATTTGTAAGGGGAAAGAAAGCCTTGAGACAAAAAGGAAAGATAATGAAAAAAGATAATAATGGTAAATCTTTAAAGTTACCCTGCAATAAAAGTAGGGATGAATGGTATTTATTATGCACTTAGTGTGTGCTGAGTGGTGGAATATGAAGATGGAAGCCAGATAGTTTTTGACCTCTAGGTCCTACCTATCAAATGACGAGAGGCACAGACACACACATGCACAGCCCGGAGTATGACAAGGTAGAAGGTAGGAAATGCTGGAAGGAAGACACAGACACGTTACAGTTGGAAAATAAATGAGAGCACTAGGAAAGACACCTCCCAAGGTCTTAGGATTTATGTTTTCATTCTCATAGTTTCACATTAGAATCATTAGGAAGAATTTTTTAAAATAACCAATGCCCATGTGATAGGATCCCTAAAGATCCTGATTTTAAAGTTTTGAGATGGGACTTTGGTGTGAGTACTTTTTAGTCCCTACCCCAGGTCACTTTATCTAAAGGTACTGGAAAATTTAGGGATCTGAAAAAATTTAGGGATCTACACATCTGAAAAACCAGTAGATCAGTTAAAAATAGTTAAGTCACCAACTCATGTGGCTGCCAGAAATTGTGATGAAATACGACTAAAACTTCTTTGATTTTCCAAATACTCTGATGAATATAAAGAACATGATTTCACTAACTCTCATTATCCCTATGAAAAGAATGCTCCAGGGGCACTCGGGTGGCTCAGTGGTTGAGCATCTGCCTTTGGCTCAGGTCGTGATCCCAGGGTCCTAGGTTCGAGTCCCACATTGGGCTCCCCATGGGAAGCCTGCTTCTCCCTCTGCTAGGTCTCTGCCTCTGCCTCACTCTCTTTAAAAAAAGAAAAAAAAAAAAAAAAGAATGCTCCAAAAACTGTCACCTGGTCCCGGTAAGTGACATCACTACCAGCAGCCAAGCTAGAAGGGTCCAAGTCATGTCCCCCTCTCCTTGTCTTCCAGTACACATTCCAATGGCATTGTTGACAATTCTGGAGGCTTTAACTTTCTAGGGATCCTTTGATTCTTGTCTTCTTCATTGCCACTGCTCTGCCCTGGTTCACATGCAATCCCTTCCTCTCCAGTCACCAAGCCTTTAGTGGCCATGCATACCCACTCCATTCATCTCCCATTCTATAATCAGAGGTGTTTATAAAAATACATATATGCATCACTGAATGATACTGAGTTGGTTCGGCTTTGCACAACAACAAAATGAGTTGTAAATAAACTCTTGTTCATCCAAAAACTAAAAAAAACCCACCCTGGTTTAAAGTTTAAAAATAGAACAAGGTAAATTCCTGGAGGTATCTCACAAGTCATGATGGTGTTTAAGTCATGCTTAGAGAGTCTCCAGCAGAGAGGGATATCTGGATGAGCTTTTATATTTTGTTAACTAGAGCTAAGGGAGAAATAAACACAGTAAAAGTAAAGCCAGTAGAGGCAAGGGAGAGGAAGAGGTCTGGCCACCCTTCTCCTTTTATAAAATTGTAAATGTATTTAGAATAAATAACTTAGAAAAGAACAAAAGGGTAACAGGTCTATGCTGAATTCTTTGCACATGTTATGAGTCAACATCACATGGGCTGTTCTAGGTCCTCCTTTAAACTTAGCTTCTGAAATCTTGCTTCCCTCCAAGGGCGTCCTTGAGCATTGTTTTATTTCTGCTCAATTTCCTGCCCCCAAATGAGGTTTGGCTGTACTTTGATGTTTTACTTGTTAACTCTGACCACATAGTTTAAAGGAAATTTTAGAGACTTCTAGTCTATCCCCAGTATGGTTGTTTCCATAAATATCATTCACTGGCTTTTATTTCTGGTTATTGGTGGTCCAAGCAAAATCCGTAACAGATTTTTCTTTATTCCCTTATTTACTTTTCCAGTTATCCATAATGATTTTGTTTTCCTTTAATAGTCTGTATATTATACAATCACAATGATATAAATACAATATACAATATATAAATAATTTATACAATTATACAATAGTTATAATTTCACAATCTTCAACTACAGGGTGTTCATGGGCAACATGTACATCAATAAATTTTGGCCAAAGTTTAAGTGAATTTCATTCTGAATTGAGTGTATATTGACTGGGGTTTTGTCCCTCTCCCCGAATAAGTATAACATTTATTTATTTTATTTTAAAGATTTTATTTATTTATTCATGAAAAACAGAGAGAGAGAGAGGCAGAGACATAGGCAGAGGGAGAAGCAGGCTCCCTGCAGGGAACCCAATGCGGGGGGGGGGGGGGGGGTGCTCATCCCTAGAGCCTAGGATCAGGACCTGAGCCAAGGGCAGACACTCAACCACTAAGCCACCCAGGCGCCCCTAAGTATTATTAATATGTAGTGTTGAATTGTTAAATTTTTTAGCATCTTAGAGGGTAAATAGCTTTCTCTGAAAACATGTTTGCTTTATAATTTTCAGGGTCTCATCTGCTTAAATCAGATTTACAAAATAATTTTTACCTAAATCCCCATTAAAGTATTATAAATGAAACATTTATGATAAGTTTTTGTTGTAATAATATGTATCAACCTGTTACATCAATTCAGGCATTTTTTAGCTCTGTGTAGCATTCTTGTTTTGTTTTATTTTGTTTTAATTCGCTTTATCCGAAAAACAAGGTAAGTTGAATTATAGGAGCATTTTTCAAGCACAGGGCCAATTGAATACAGAGTTTCCTTGTATTCAAGGAAATACAGAGTGGTGAAGTGGTCTTAACCAACTACCTCTAAATAGAGTAAGTGTTGGCAGTACAGCTTATTAATAGTACTATACACATTTATTTAGCACAGTAGAGCTTTGTTAAAATGAGATGTCTTAACCACATCATCCACCCATGATAGAATTTAAATTACTTGTTTAATGAATTGCTAAAATTCTACTTAAAATCTAAACAGATTTTCTGTTTAAAATCTAAAGCATGTTTTAATGTGTTGCTGCCATAATTGAATGAATATATTTGCAGAAATACTGAAGGAGCATTCAAAGAAAAGGGCTTTTAAATTAATATAACTCTTTAAACAATTCTGGCTATTGGCAATTTATAATTAAAGTCCACATTTTATTGTATTTCTTGTCTGAATTAACCCCTGAAAATTAAGTCTAGGAAATAGGATAATACATCACTTTTATATATATAGCACAAAATTAAGTGAAAATAATAAAAGAGTAAATATAACACAAAGCATTCATTTTCATGCCCAATTAAGAAATTTTCTGTAACACTTTCTTTGGTAATTGGGTCATCTTTGAGTTAAAAAGGAACATTTTGCTTTTAACAGTTTTATTATTTTTATGAGCATTTCCTAGATATGTTTTTGCTACTTAAAATTTTTTTTATTGAAGTGTAGTTAACATACAATGCTATATTAGTTTCAAATGTACAACATAGTGATTTGACTGCTCTGTACATTACACACTGTTCACCAGGATAAGTGCAGTTTCCCTCTGTCACCATACAACATTATTACACTGTTAATGAGTTTATTCCCTATGCTGTAATTTTCATTCTTGTGATTTATTTATAACTGGAAGTTTATACCTTTTAATTTCCTGCACCTGTTTTACCCACCCCTCTCCCTTCTGGCAACCACTAGTTTGTTCTGTGTTTGTGATTCTGTTTGTGGGTTTTATTTTTTTAGATTCCACATTTAAGTGAAATCACATATTTGTCTTTCTCTGTCTGACTTATTTTTCTTACCATACTACCCTTTAGATCCATCCATATTGTCACGAATAATAAGACCTCATTCTTTTGTATGACTGGATGATAAGTGCATGTGTGTATGTTTTCTTTACCTATTCATTTATCAGTGGACATGTCGCTTGCTTACATAGCTTGGCTATTATAAATAATGCTCCACTGAACATGGAGTGTACATAGCTTTTCATGTTAGTGTTTTCTTTTTTCTTTTCTTTTCTTTTTTCTTCTTTGTTAAACACCCAGGAGTGGAATTGCTGGATCACATTGTAGATCTACTTTTAACTTTTTGAGGAACCTCCATACCATTTTCCACAGTGGTTGCACAAAGTTACCCATCAAGTGAGGGTTCCCTTTTCTCCACATCCTCGCCAACCCTTGTTATTTCTTCTCTTTTTGATTCTAACCATTCTAACAGGGATAAGGCAATATCTCATTGTAGTTTTGATTTGCATTTCCCTAATGAGTAGTGATATTGAGCATGTCTTCCTGTGTCTGCTGGCCATTTATCTGTATATCTTTGTTGGAAACATGTCTAGTCAGGTCCTCTGCCCATTTTAAGATAAGATTGTTTTTTTGGTGTTGAGTTGTATGAGCTTTTTATATGTTTTTGGATATTAACTCCTTATTGGATATATCATTTGCAAATATTTTCTCCTATTCAGTAGGTTACCTTTTCATTTTGTCGATGGTTTCCTTCACTGTGCAGAAGCTTTTTAGTTTGATGTAGTCCCAATTACACGTTTTTGCTTTTCTTTCCCTTGCATGAAGAGACATGTCCAGAAAAATGTTGCTAAGGCTGATGTCCAGGAGATTACCACCTGTGATTTCCTTTAGGAATTTAATGGTTTCAGGTCTTACATTTAGGTCTTTAATCTATTTTGGCTTTGTTTTTGTGTGTGGCATAAGCAAGTAGTCCAGTTTTATTCTTTAGCATGCAGCTGTCCAGTTTTCTCCACACCACACATTGAAGAGACTGTCTTTTCTCCAAAGCATATTCTTGCATCTTTTGTTATAGGTTTTAATGGACTATATAAGCATGGGTTTATTTCTGGGCTGTCTGTTCTGTTCCATATGTCTTTTTTTGTACCTGCACCATGGTATTTTGATTACTGTAGCTTTGAAATCATGGCTTGTGAGATCTCCAGCTTTGTTCTTTTTGCTGTTTTAAAAGTAGAAACTGAGGTCTGTCAGTAATGGTGAGAAAATTGTATTTTCTACAATTGAAGTTACCTGTGAACTGATACTGCACATAAAAACTCCCAACCCAAGGTAATGTCATAGAAAATATTTTGGGATCCATGGAATATTGTAAAATTCTACATTAAATAATAATTGTGTTAGTCAAATATTATCTACAATTCTCTTCTAAACACATTTTACCAAGCTTCCATAATGCTTTATAGAAGCTAATAAAATTTCGTGTGATTTTATATAACCCCTTTGAAGTAGATGAGAGGTCATTTATACAGCTGAGGTGAGGAGAACATAAACACCTGTTGGACAATTACATAAACGCAGAGCAAGTCAGTAGTGAAAGTTGCTAACAAGTCTGAGAAATCTAAAAATCTAGATCTACCTCCTATATTTCACTGTCATGCAAATATTGGAAGTTTGCCTTCTCAGACCTACTGAGAAGAGAATTTTTAGCAAAATCTCCTGGAATAAGATAGGAAAGATATCTGAGCTAACAGCCTAAGCCTAGGTATACTTAGAGTAGCGTGCTTGGCTATCCTGGATAATTAGACGTTACAGATTCTCTGTAAATGCCATCCAGTTGCACTGTGCTCAAGGCCACCAGCAGGGGTTCTCAGCCTGAGTTGAGTGCTAGGATCTTCTGGGGAGCATTCAAAAAACAGGGCTGCCGGGAATACACCTGAGAGTCCCTCAGGGTTCTGCTCAGGTATCTGCATTTTTAAAAATCACCTTCCTACTCTACCACCTGATTTTAATGCACAGTTATAGGCCCTGACTAATCACTGGGAACCATTTGTTCTCACTTTTTGTAACTGCTGACCTGGGCATAGTATTCAGATTGATTCAAAATGTGAATCTAATATTCAGATATCCAGATGTA
Organism: Vulpes vulpes; assembly: GCF_048418805.1. Lineage (NCBI taxonomy): Eukaryota > Metazoa > Chordata > Mammalia > Carnivora > Canidae > Vulpes > Vulpes vulpes. The sequence goes on from NC_132786.1 coordinate 92,536,021, forward strand.
GAAAAGAAACGAGAGAGAAAACAATGGCAGTGCACCATTCTTTTCAAAATGGAAAAGAAACACCCCATTGACCACGTAGACTAGTTCAGATTCTACAGTGAAAGGAATTGCAAGACGCACAGTCTTTTTTATTATATCTCTTATAAAGACTTGAATTTCTAAAATGCCTCTTTTATTCTTGAAGAGGAGTATGGAATAGGTGAGTCAGGAACCTGGAGAGGGTGGGGGAAATCAGAGAGACTACCCTAGGCCTGTGTGATTCAAAGTTGAACCCCCAGGGCCTAGAAGGGAGCCTGCCTGTTTTAGGCAATCAGTAAAGTATTTGGGAATAAAGAAATGACTGGACTAGAAATGTTTTATCATCAGAGAAAAGAGCTATTCTCTCTGGATGCTTGGGCGCTGTTTGTTTTGCTGTTGTTAATTGACGTGCTCTTTTAAAAATTGCAAACACAAGATCATACAGCTGGTAAGTTGTAGCCTGGTCTGTGTCCTTCACACTTAACCACTACGCTTAAGCACCTCTCCACGGCGGACCGCATGAACCATGTGGTTTTGAAAGCAAGTGTAGTACAAGTAAAATACATTATTAGCATTAGCTGTCTCTATGTCAATCTCTCCTTGCTAGCTTTCTCTTATTCTTTTCTCTGTCCCCAACATCTAGCTCATTATAGGCACCTAATAAATGTGACATTAAAAAAAAGAGGGGCGCCTGGGTGGTTCAGTTGGTTAAGTGTCTGCCTTTGGCTCAGGTCATGATCCTGGGATCAAGCCCCAAGTCTCTTCTCCCTCTCCCTCTTCCTGCTGCTCCCCCTGCTTGTGCTCACGCACTCTGCCAAATACATAAAAAAAATCTTAAAAAAAGAAAAAAAACCTAACCTAGATAAAATTTGAAGACTTTCTACATATACATGCCTCTCTCCATCTGTTAAAACTGTGTATCTTTAAAAATCTTTATTTGCAAACACAGAAATAGAGCTTATGTTTCTGTTTTTACTTAAATGGAACTAGATTATTCTGTGGCTTTATTTTATTCCTGATGGTATACCTTGAATGATTTTCTGTGTCAGTATTTAAACACTTTTCTCAGCTTTTAGGCATCGAAGAACAATCTGCAGTCTCCATATAATGACATGTATATAACCAACGCCCTACTAATGGACATTTGTGGGGTTTTTGTTTTGCTTTCTTTGTTTTTGTATACCATGTTTGAATATTTCTGTAGTATAAATCCCCAGAAATGGAATTTCCTAATCCTAAAATCATATGTAATTTTTTGATATGATACCAAACTTCTTTAGAAAAAGACTGCCAGTTTATACAACCCAAATAGAATGTGATAATACCCATTTCCATGCCCCCACCAAGCCTAGGTACCATTGAATTTTTCTTTCTTTCATTAAGACCACATTTAATGGGGAAGATATTTTATTATTCTTTTATTTTTCTGTATCCTCTGAACAGTGTACCCAAACCAAAAAATATACATTATTTTAATCTAAATTGCAGCTAATACAATCTGTTTATTTTAGAATACATCAAACTGTTATTTTGTTTTTATTTTTATAGATTTCTGTGTCAAAATATAACTTTGATATTAAGTATCTGTTTTTTCTATGTATCATAGTGATATGTAATTATTATCCTATTATAGAACATTTAATGTCTTTCCAATGCCTCACTAATATAATTATATAGCAATAAAAATCTGTATACATATGGCTTTTTCCTAATTTTTCTGAGTGATTTATTAAAATGAACTCCAGATAGTGATATTACTGGGTCAAAGGTTTTAATTCTTTTTATGGCTATTGATAAGATTCATTAAATTGCTTTACAAAAAGTGTTAGATCAGTTTTTATAATCATCAAGAGTGTATTACTAGAGTAGATTTTTGACTACCTTTCTGAAGTATGGTAAAATTATTGTTTTAAATTTAAGTAATACGTACTAGTTTACTTTCATAAATTGTAATGAGTGGATTATACACAAAGAATGGTGAGATAAATTATGTTTAAAAAATGGTTACTTTATCATGCTAACTGAAAGCAACAGGATAGAGAATGAGAGATAAATACATAAAATTATATATGCCTCCATAAGAGATGGCTTTTATTTTTTATATCTTTTTGTTTTTTCCTAATTAATCACCTTGGGTATTACAACAGGGCTAAATGTCTTCCACCTATTTCTGGGTTAAAAGATTTGCCTCTTTCTTTTAGGAAATTTACCAATGGTGTGGTTCCTCGTGCAACAAATACGAGCGTCTGAAGGCAAGCCAGGTTGCCATTGGCATTCGGGACAATGAAAGAAAAGGAAGATCTCAACTCATTGTGGTGGAAGAAGGAAGTGAACCATCAGAGCTCAGAAGGGTATTGTGACTTGTGTTGTTTTTTGAAGGTTTACCACTCTAAGTAGGGTGTGTGTGTGTGTGTGTGTGTGTTTTAGCTTTAACAAATTCTTTAATACTGGGGCTAGGCTAAGATTAAGTAAGGGGAAACATCAAGGTTATCTAAGTCATGATACAGAGAAAATAGAAAGTCGTGACTGTTTTCTTTCACCAATGGTATGACCCCTGGAGGAAGCTCTGACTCCCAACATCAGTCGTATAGGTGGACAGATGGGTAACACTTTTGGCATTGACCATAAGAGCATATTTTGGAAAGAAAATAGTTTATTCGTGTGAGCCTCTGAATATATATTTTTTTAATACAGTGATAGTCTTCAATTTCAGCATTCATTATTTTATGAAAAGAATGAAATAAAATCTTATTCCAAGAGAATAAATATACCAATATTTTAAATATTTCAGTAATTTTAAACTAAGAATTATTGGCAAGGTGCATATGGTTTTAGTATAGTTATTAAATTAATTTGAAAATTATCTCCACAGCTCTTTATACCTTTGCTATTTATTTAGCAATTATGTCAGTCTTGTACATTTGGTTGTAACCAATTTTTCCCCTTTAAGAAAACTGAAGTGAGTGCCTAAGTGTATATATTTTATATTTTCCCTTAAGATTTTGATTCAAGGATATAATCATATTCAAGTTGTCTTGATACTTGTTGGTACATTGATTCCCATTTGTCCATTCAACGGTATTTATTGGACACCTGTGGTATATCAGGCACTAACTGTTCCCACCTGACTTCACAGAACCTTGTCAAGATTTACTTTACAATAATATCATTTTGAATCTTCCTGCCTTAATAGTAGCAGGTGGTATCCCTGTGAGTTTTCATTTCTTGAGATATGTCACATTTTCCTCAAGGACTTTAGGTATCTGCACTTAAGTTTTTCTAACCACTCTCTTGTAAACATGATTTTAATAACTTTGGTTTAGAAAATTTTATGTGTTAGAGTTACTTGATATAGTAATAGTCTATATAATCCAGTGATCAAAAATTATATGAGATCATTTTATTGTCATGTCTTTAAACTTTAGTATTTTAATAACCACTGAACACGACTTTCATGTTAGTGATGTTTTAGAAATGACTTTTATTCATTGGGAAGATATTCATGGTCAAATGCTAAGAGAAAAGGCAGGATATAAAATTTTATATATAATATGTATGTGTGTAGGTTTGTAGGTCAGTATATAGCTATATATTCTTAATATGTAAGTTTATATGTAGGTAGGCATATAGATATATATTCATATATATATATCTGGGAAGAAATATGCTGAAATATTGCCAGAATTACCAGTATTGTCTTTGACTCCTAGCATATGACTCCTTGTAATTTTTTTCTTTATTTGTCCTTATATTTTCAAAATTTATTATAATAGATATGTATTTTATTTTATTTATTTTTTATTTTTTTGTGTGTTTTCCTTTTGTAATCAGGTAAAAAAGGCCAACTAAAAAAAAAACAAAGCAAAATTAGGGATTAACTGGGTTTCAATAGTCATAATAACATCACTAATAAGTTACACTTTGAGAACTTCAAAACAATTTCTTGAACTTTTAATATTCTTTCAAGGCCTCTGTTGTAGAGAGTTAATCACCACTTAAGTCTTCCAAATTTCATATTTGGAAGCAAAAATCTATAAATAAGATGCATTTCTAGTTGATTGTAATGTCTCCTTTCAATAACTATGCTTTGGTAAGAGTGGACTGAGGACTGAGATTCATCCTGGTGGAGTAGTGAAGGGGTCCTAACTCTCAGACTAGCTTTTCCTCTGTCCTCTTGGGTCCCAAGTAAGTCCCTTAACCTCTGTTGTTTCTTGTTCCTCGTTTGTAAAGTGCAGGGTTAGACACAGCGGCTTCTGTGGTCCCTTTGGGTTCCAATGATCTATGATCCTGCCTTGTCTCTTTGGCAGTTTCTGTGTTTAATTACCAAGTCGTTTGTACTCTGTTCCAGAAAGTGAAGCCACAGGCTTAGCACCTACTGCGTGTATACATTTGCTTGCTTATTGGATTTCATTCAGAGTTTTGAGAGAAAAAAAGTTTAAGCAGTCAATATATTACACTGTTAAATTTAAAAGGGAATGCAGGGTAGCCCGGGTGGCTCAGCAGTTTAGCACCGCCTTAAGCCCAGGGCCTGATCCTGGAGACCCGAATCGAGTCCCACGAGTCCCACGTTGGGCTCCCTGAATGGAGCCTGCTTCTCCCTCTGCCTGTGTGTCTGCCTCTCTCTCTCTCTCTCTCTCTCTCTCTCTCTCTATGTCTCTCATGAATAAATAAATGAAATCTTAAAAAAAAAAAAAAAAGGAAATACGAACCTAAGGAAGAAAATTGTAAAAATATAACTTTGATCTTAAAACATTAGTAATAGAGATAAGGGGCATCATCCTTAATGTAAAATCTGATGTTTTTATGTTAGGGGATTTTCATTTTTTTGTGTGTTTTTTTTTTAAGATTTTATTTATTATTGAGAGACAGAGAGAGAGAGAGGCAGTAATATGGATCATTACTCCATATTCGATGTGGAATATTCAGAATGTGTCTTTCTAACACATCAACACATTTCACTATAAATAGTGAAAAATACTTTTTCTGAGAGTTTTTTGGAGAATTCACCTTTATTTCTTGGTATTTCAGCTATCTTTTCATACTATTACGTTCATACTGTAATGTTCATAAAATTTTAATATGGCTTATGTCTAGGATGGTCATAAATTAATCCTTCAAACCAAAACAGCCTGGAGAGTAATAGGGGGCACTCACCAGACAGGACTGGGAGAGAGCATGTATTCACAAGACTCTGTGGGGAAATAGGGTGTGTGTTCAGCCTCTTATCTGTGTCTTTAGCACTCTTAAAAATTCTTATTTCTAAATAGGAAAATTATCCTGTACATGGAACTAACTAGAGCCTATAACTAAAGCCACATTTTACCCTGTGCATGTTTTTTCTTCACTGTAAATGTATTTACCAGGAAAAGCTGCTCATTAATTATGTAATGCTTTTTTCTTGCTCTTCTTTTCCTATTTAAAATAAACAAACAATGAATGTGAAGGAGAATTAAATATGTCACTAACCCTAAGGTTCTAGACTTTCTTCATTGGTCCTATTTATCCTCTAAACATTAGGAGGCAAGCTAAAAAAAGTGCCCTCAGGAAAAATTGCTAAGGTCAATAATTTAACTGTTTTATAGACTTTCACTTTTTAAAGAACAGCATCTGGTAGATAACAAAAAGAGAATGCAGAAAAGGCAAGTTTTTGAAATGAGAACAAAAATCAACTAATTTTTCTAATTCAGAAAGACTTTTTTCAATGATTTAATGAACTTCTGAAGTTATAATAATTATAAATGCTCATGGTGGAATACTGGCAGCAAAAATACTACAGAAGATTTTAAGTAACTGCTCTATGGCTAATTGTTAGCTTTCTTGTTCTTATGAAAATGTGAAGGCTCCCTGGAAAGCCATGCACAATCGTTTCAGATTCTGGACAAAAATAAAGAAGTTCGGAAGGAAAGCTGGAATACCATATTATGTCCAGCTAATAAGCATTTATTGAATACTGGGTTGGTTCCCAATGAAGCTCAGAAACTGCTTACTTTGTCATCTGATTGAGAAGAGAAGCACACACTAGAGCTAAGACAGAGTCAGAAAGTGGGAGCAGATTGTGAGGGTCCGTAAACACCAGAAAGCATGGTTGGATACCACCACTATTGGAAGCCTTCTCATGATAAAATTCATATATTTTAGACTGTCTAAAAATAACAAATAGGCTAGATTAACCTCCAAAAGACTCTCCCAACATGGGACTTGTGTTCATCTTATTATAAGTCATAATTGACAGCTTGAAAATAAAATAATCCTTTTAATCATTCTCTTGGTAAGTTGATTGGATATGTACGATGTTCCCAGCAGAGCATCTTGTGAGTATAATCTAGAGTTGAATAGTGCAGATATTTCTTAAATTACTCTTTAGAGATGTTCATTTAGGCAAACAGTGAAACTTTAGTCCTATTTTTTCAAAGTATTTTGCCAAATAAAATTTATGTTATCACTTCCACTCTAAGTTCCTTGAGGGAGGGTATTGCACTGCCTTTGTATCTGTGTCACCTTTACAACTCGAACTCATTGCACATTCATATTTGGATAAGTAGTACAATTTGCTGTGAGCTACATGGTACCAGAAACCCATTACATTTGTTTTTCTGTTTTCTGGAGGATAGCAGTACCTCTTAAAAAACTTTCCTATGTTTTGATTAATAGTGTTGGTGAAGATTTGAAAAAGCCACACTATTGATGGTTTTAAAGTCCACTGCATTTATGTAAGAACAGTTGATATTTAGATAAGGGGCAGCTCATATATTCTACTAGTCTTCTATCTGCAGACAGATAGTTACAACTAACCTTTTGGAAAGCAGCAACTGAATCTTGGGATTGTTTATATTTACCTTCCCATGTATTAGGCAGCACGTACTTTCACGTACACGAAAGCATGTAGCATGGTAAGAAATAAGTAACTGGTCTAAAACTTTTCATTCTGTGGTAAAAATACATGTTCTCTGGAGCTGAAGCTGGATACCCTTATCTGTAGAATCCTTCCTCCCAGGTCAGGTCACCTCCCCACTTAGTGTCCAGTAACCACAAAAACCCACATCTCTCACTGACTAGCACACAACAGGGCTGTTCACTGGCCTTGACCACTTTGCTTGGCTGTGGCCCGCATCCCGGTGCTGCTGCTTCTCATGACTAGATTAAAAATGAATATGGCCCATGAACTCCAAGGAACTACCCACATATAGAGCTTTATTTTTGAAATCACTCCATGTATTTGTTTTATTCTTCCCCCAAACTTAACATCAAAAGACTGTGCACATTACTAATGCCTCCGAACTTCTTATGTATAAATTTATGGAAAAGTAAAACTAGGAGTGATTTTGAACATTTAATAATAAGCTTTGAAATACTCATACATTTCAGCATGTAAAGTATGATTAAGAAAGAAAAAAATTGGAATTTGGAAATTTAGAATTCTGTCAACATTCCTTAAAATTTCTTTGTGGAAATGTTTGTTTCCTAGAATAATCTTGGGTTTATTGGATTTACATGGGATCACATTTTAAACTTTTAACTAAAATTTTATTGTATGTTTAAATCAAGCATGATCATTTTGACATGATGTTATAGATAGTGGGAGGAACTATTTTCTGGGGATAATCTTTGATTAGATACATCAATCCCTATTTATCTTTGTAGACTAATATCAAATGAACCATAGAAGCTCCAAGTATAGAAATAGGGCGCTGTTTTGAAAATCCCCCTCATGACCATTTTAGAACAATGAATATATAATATTTTTTTAAAGGATCTAAAGATCTATAGAAAAGTAATACAAAAATAAAAATCATATTGCTTTTTAAAAGCATCTGGGAACAAACGTGGGTATTTGGAGCTCCTTAAATGTAAGACCTAAGGTTGTTTTGTGGGTTTGTAATAGCCACACACATACAAATCACTCAGTAAACTATTATCTCTTGCCTTCTTACAGATTTCATTGTTAGTCACAGCTCTGTAAGGGCAGAAATTTGAGTAGCTCGAGATATTAATTTGGTAAATAGACACAGTAAACACTTTGACAATGGAGACAAAGATTTTATCAGAGAAACACTTAGCCTTGTGTGCTGTTCAAATAGCTTTAGTTTCCTTGTTTATGCCTCCTTTATTTTCCAGGGTCTTTTTGTAAATTTTTGGGAAATTAAACAATATCTTAAAGATTTTGTAATTTCCCATTCTAGCGGCATGGTGTCTGGCATGTAGGTGCTCATCAGTATTCATTGACTGAAATAACATTATTATGAGAGCCATGTAGAAAGAGAAGGTCCATTTATGGGCTTAACCATTTCAAGGTTTTTAAGTTAAAAGGATTCAACATGTTTGCCACTCTCTCCAGTTTAGTCTTGCCTAGAAAATATCAGAGGGCCAGAAAATACTTTTCTCCTTTTCTTTTCTCTACTGCATTGGAATTAAATCATTTTCTCCATTTTGCATTACAGCCATGGTATTTCGTACATGGTCAAAATCTGAAGAATTATACTGACAAGTAGCCATGCTGCAGGGTTATAATGCTTTCAAGAACACTGTGCGTGCTATGGCTCTGTTTCTTTTCTTTTTTTCTTGGCAGAGTTAATTTTATATACCATTTATTGATAGTTCACTGTATGCCAGGCACTGTTCAAGGCACCATTCATTGTTGTCATTTATTTTAATGAATCTTTTATTTGGATTTCTAGTATTCAATTCAGATACTCATTTTATTTCTCACCAATTGATCCAGTGGTTGAAGTTGAAATATTCATTTTTGGGTTTTTAAAAAAAGATTTATTTATTTTAAAGAGAGTGCATGAATGGGAGGAAGGGCAGAGGGAGAGAAAGTCTCCAACAGACTCCCCACTGAGCACAGAGCTCAATGTGGGGTTCCATTCCAGGACCCTGATATCACGACCTGAGCTGAAACCAAGTCAGACACTTACACAACAGCCACCCAGGAGCCCCAGGACCTTCTGAACAAAGATAAGATACAGTAATAGTATAGTTTACCATATGCTGCAATATAATATTTCAAATAATCTTCCACTTTGTCACACCAAAGTTCAACATGAAGACTTGTGAACTTACTGATCAGGTGTCACTTTTATTTACCAAACCCAAATTAATACCTCTTGGCAATCATTTCTGAATGAGATAATTTTTTCTTTAGTTGGTAGCTGAAGTGAGGGAATAGTGTGATAGGACCTGTAAATAAGATAGTACAATTCTAAGACAGATGGACTATATAGAAGGATAGATCTTTGTCTCCACAGGTCTATATTGGAATTAATAAACTAATATAAATATTAAACTAGATTGTCAGGTTTAATTTTCCTTATTTATATTTCTCATGTTTCTTATAATATTAGTGATACTATATAATAAAAACCTAACAGTAAGAATATGTTTTCTTTAAGCAATTTTAGATCATTTATCTTATCTTAATCTATATATGAATATATATATAGCCTGTATAAATATACATATACATATTTATTTATAAAAAGGATTTTAGAGGCACGTAAGTGGTTCAGGCAACTGAAAAGCAGCTGCCTTTGGCCCAGGTCATGATCCTGGAGTCCCGGGATTGAGCCCTACTTTGGTCTCCCCACTCAGTGGGGAGTCTGCTTCTCCTTCCCCCTCTGTCCCTCCCCTTGCTCTTTCTCTCTCTCACTCACTCTCTCTCTCTCTCAAGTAAATAATTAAATCTTTTTAAAAAAGAATTTTAAAGTGACTTTTTCAGGAAAACATGATTTGTTCAGGTAAATACAGTATGTTTTCAGTAGAAACCAAGAGGCAATCCTTAGTTGTAGGTATAACATTCTACTAGTCAGGAAAAAAATACAAACATACTGTTAAAAAAATATTAAAATATATAAGTACGTGCATGCAAACAAATAAGAGCCATGCAGATATACAGGGAAATGAGGTACTATGCCATGCATAATGGAGAAATTAAATTACCAATGCCCAATTTCAATGAATACTGGCAACTAAAAAGCAAACCCAACTGAATGTAGATTTTAATGAAGTCTGACAGAGTGCATGGACAAGACAAATACGTTAATTAAAAACTATCTCAAAGCAAGCAACAAATGCAATACAATTAAATATGAGTTGCTGTGATATTCACTGTCATGGGGTTCTATTGCTATGTGATGACATAATTTCTCTCATCTTTTTGTTCTTGTTCTGTGGTGATAAAGGCAAGTGGCTCACTAGCAGGCTGAGTTTTGTTTGTTCCTTAATCTTTCTAGTTATGCTTTCTTTGTATCATACAAGTAATTCTTATCATTAACACAGAAATGCCATAATCTAAGAAACAAATTTGTGACTTTTTTTTTTTTTCTGCAGAGGAGGTGACAATAGCCACCATCATAGCAAACATCCAGTGCCTATCATGTGACTAACATTCTTCTATCGTCTTTACAAGAATGAGCTCATTTCATTCTTACAACAGCCCTTTAGACTTGATAGATCAGTTCTATCTTGGTTTGTGTTCCTCCAAAAGCCAATGCTATACAAGGACTTGGGGGCAGGTGGTTATTTGGAAGATGATCCTGGAAGCAGAAAATAGGAGTAAAGTGAGGCAATACTTTGTAAATACATAGTTTACTGCCCTGGGAAACTGGGGCTAGTCCCAGAGGGACCCTATGAGAAGCTATATGGAACACACTTCAGAATCAGTCCACAGGTGGTTGAGGTTGCTGCAGGATTTAGCTAGTAATTCCCATCCTTCATGGGCTGAGGGTCACTCTTTGGGTGTTAACTTCCCAGAATTCCAGACTTCCTTTGTGTGGAAACATACAGTACAGCTCAGTGGCCAGATAATACCATCAAACAGAGAGCAGAGGGCTTAGATCTTTAAGAAATTAACTACAGATGACCTCTGAGGTAGACCAAGGTGAAATGGGCAGAGCACCAATGGGATCTCTATACCTTTACTTTATGGATGAAGGAAGTAAATCGTAGAGAAGCTGCCAATCCTCTCTGGACAAGACACACTCTCTGAACATCTCTGAATTTGAGAATCCTTCCAGACTATTTTCACAGGGTTGAAAACAAATGAAGTGTGTCCTGCTACTTCTCTTATTTGTCCACGAGTGTAATAACTGGTGGATCATGTTAAACTTCCTCACTAAATTTGGAAGCAACCTCAGTATATTTTTCTGCAGACTGCTCCAGCAGCCACTGCCTATACTGGCATTTGTAAATGCAAGGACAGGCAAAACTCCTTTAGCATCCCAGCACGTCCGCTCACTGAGGACAGGGGCCAGAGCTAACTTACTAATCATTATAGCTCCCAACCCTTTCCAATGGGATATATCATAGATACTCCATACCTAAACCTTACTGATAAATAAACTGTAACTGATATATGCTGACTCACCAAGATAAGATCATATGTACAGGACTAAATGGGGAGATATGATTGAAACAGATGGGAAGACCAGAGTATCTGCTTCATAACCAAAGACTAATGGTATCATATATATCTCAATTGTAGAGAAGAGATGATCTTATTTTCCTTCTCAGCATTATTAATTATTCCTTTGCTGATGCATAGGAGACTATCTTCAGGTTTTGCTTGAAGAGAGATATTTAGAACTGTCTTCAACTTGTTTTAAATCTAAAATATAAGACTTTGACAAGGGTGCACTGTCAAGACATATGGAGTTCTTAGTGACATCATTAGATCAAGACATGAACACGTAATAAGTGAATAAGTAAACATAAGTCCACAGGGAGGTATGTGGCAAGAAATTCAATGGTAAAATTATCATGCAAAGAATCACAGAGGTGAATGGCAACGTCTTGCCAAGGAGAGAGAATGACCCTCTGAGCAAGGCAAGTTTCATTCTATGTATATAAAGGTGGAGAAAGGATGAGACCTAACTTTTGGGGAGTTCTCACGACATGCCAGGTACAGTGACAGTCACTTCACATACATTATTTCACTAAATCATCAAGATGATTGTGAATAGCATTAATTATTAGACCATTTTAGGGGTGGAAACAAAGTCACAGAGTCACTCTGGACATAGTAATGTCCAAATGGGTTTTCAGGCTTAACAAACCAAACAAAAAAAGATTTTATGATTCCTAGAAAGGGTAGATGGGCTAAAATCTTTACCTGAAATTTGCTCTGGGGCAGCTTCCTGACTGCAGGCCATGACAGTTTGTTCAGGGAAGAGTTCCCTGAGAAGCTGTTTCAACATCAGAAATGCTTAGAAGACCTGTCCTGATGTTGAGATAGATGAGCCAGGTTAACAAAGCTGATGCCACTAAAATTGTGAATATATCACATAACCAGGCCCAGAGGGCTTTGAAAATGCACAGTGCCAGGGCTTCAATCAGAATTTTGGGCTCAGATTCAGACTTTAGTACTTGTTATCATAAGTCCCCAGATGGTTCTAATATGTAGCCAATTAAGACAACTGCTCTAATTTAACAAGTTGGCATTCTGGCTTATGTATTTTAATACATAAGTTATGTTAGCTTTTTCCATATTATAGTATCTTATAAGTCAGCTTTCCATTGTATAGTAACTTTTAACTTGCTCTCCATATTACCATAACTTAAGAGTTAACTTTCTTGTAAATTGGACCCTCTAAATCTGATCTCCAATACCCTGATGCTACTGTCAAAGAATGAGACCTGCATCATGGTGAGTTGTCCAAGGCCACAGCATTCCCTGAGCCCTCTAGAGGTACACTGTCAAATACAGCATTGGCCGACACAAATGGCTATTTAAATTCTGACTTAAATTAAGTAAAATAAAAAATCCAGTTACCTGGTTATGCTAGCCATGTTTCAGGTGCTCAGTAGTTGCAGGTAGCTAATGACTACCATATTGTAAAGGAGAGATGTGGAATATTTCAGTTACAGAAAATTCTATTGGACACTCCTGGCCCAGATTATTAAATAACCAAACCTCTCCTGCAGACTCATAAACCACTTTAATCTTTTATCCAAACATGTACTTAATATGCTTTCTTTCAGTCTAAAGTAACTTTACCCACTACTTGATGTATTAAATTACCCTTTTTATTTGATTTATCAGTAATGGAGTAGAGGTGTTTCAGAGGCAGGGATGTACACCACTGAGATCAGGAGAGCAAATGTTGGAACTTCATATCCAGATTAGGTGGAGCTAGCTAAATGAGGTCATAGCTTTTCTGAGAATTGCCTGTGATTTTATATCTCTGTATGTCTTCCCTGTTATCAAATATTTATCTGACTTACACCATAAATTACTTAGAAGCAATATAACAAGGCTATATTTTGCCTTTATAGTTTATTTCTGTTCACCATATGTTAACAATCAACTACTAGTTTTTTTTTTCCCCCAGTTAGGGAAGGGAAATAAGACAGGAGAATTTCTGGGTAATTAAAACATTAGCTCTTGGGACCTGAGAGCTTCCTTTGTATTTAAGTGGTAACAGTAAGAAGACTGTGATGTCTCCTATGCTGTGGGGAGTTGGGAGGCCTGGGGTTTGCATCCTCGCTTTACTATTTACTAGACTTGGACTTCAGGCAAAATTCCTAGCTTCTCTCATTCTCATTTTCCTAATCTGTCCAGCTGAAATCACAGTTGAGAAGCACATGAGACTTTTTATGTTAAATTCTTTGAGGACTTGATACCAATTGGAACATTTTCATCCAGAGTGATCTGGAGTCTTAAGTTAGATATTGTTCTTCCTCCAGGCTATGTATTATCCCTTCTTTTCCTACCATTCACTCTGAATACTTACTTGTTCAAACGTCCTGAGTTATCTGTAGAAAGTTAAAATAGAGAAAGTGCATTTTGAGGGAGCAAGATCAGAAATGTTGGAATTTCATATCCCCAATAGGTGGGGCTGGCTAAAAGATTCAAAATAAATAAAGACAGATGCAAATGTGAAGATTAAGTAAAGATTATGAAGAGAGAGCATTTTTTTTTTTTTAACTTCCTGGTCCTTCTTTCTTAAATGAACTTACACATAGGCCTATTTATGTCTTAAAAGAAAAAGTCACCATGGGTCATAGAGAAAAAACACAGAACCCTAAGGATGGTCTAGACCCATGTCATGAGAACCCAGAAAACCCAAAGCTTGAGGATTGTGAATCTAAAGCAAGCTGGTGTACTTGCTCTAATGATTCAATATAAATATCTCCTGGATTATTTTGAACTGAACTCCTGTTGAAGACAAAGAGTGAACAGCAGAACAAAAGCTCTACTTTGGCATAGAATAAAATTATATTCCCACAAATTTCCAACCTCTCTAATGTACTTAGTGTCTTAAGTTGTTAAACACTTCCATTATGTTACTAACAAACAGAGAGAAGATAGAGATACTCCCATTTTTCTGCTAATACCACACCTATAACAAAGTAGCACCCGTGACCTTTGGAATCATTTACTTTCTTGATGAAAAATTAAGGCCTCTTTGTCACTGGTGGCCACCTGTAGATCTTTACATTAACAAAAAGTTTCTCTGACTAAAATTCCTAGAGCATTTAGGAATCCATCAAGAATAGTTACTATGCTTTGATGAACTGAGTGAAGAAGCCTGAGGGAGAAACCTAAGATAGATTATAAATTAAAAAGAGTTACAATTACTGTGTTTGAAGTAATGAAATGCCAACTATTTCTTCCATGGGGAGAGAAAATAAATACAAAAACAAGATATCAGTATTTTTTGTTTAATAAAAGCTTTTGCAGTTTTATTTATTAAAGACAAATATCTGCTTATTATTGAAATTTTACATAATATACATAGTCATAGTAGAGACAAAATATATCCTCAAGTCCCACCTTTTAGGAAAAAAGTAACTAAATTTTTCCTGATCTTCATTTTCATGTATGTATTTCTGTGCTTTCACAAGAAAGATTTCATATTGTAGATAATGCTTTGCAAGCTAAATTTATACTTGAAATATTCTGAACATTTCTTGACCATCACATGATTTTTATATTTTAATGTCTCTATAGTTTTCCATTCTGTTGATACACCCTAATTTATTTAATCAATCCCTTTCATGTTGGGCATTTATGTGGTTTGTTTTTTATTTTTTATTTTATTATTTTTTAAAAAAATATTTTATTTATTTATTCATGAGAAACACAGATTGAGAAAGAGAGAGGCAGAGACACAGGCAGAGGGAGAAGCAGGCTCCATGCAGGGAGCCTGATAATGGGACTTGATCCCGGGTCTCCAGGTCTCCAGGATCATGCCCTGGGCTGAAGGTGGCACTAAACCGCTGGGCCACCAGGGCTGCCCTGGTTTGTTTTTTAATATGTAAAATGCTGTGATGTATTTTTAGGTTGATTCTTTCATGTATTTTAATTATTTCCTTAGAATAAACTACCAGAATAGAATTATTGGGTTAAATAATTGGTCTGTTTCTTGGGTTTCTATTACCTACTTCTAGGCACTTTCCAGAATTTGCCTTCTCACCAGAGTGGTTGGTTGAATACAGAAGCTTTCCCAACATCAGATGTTATAAGTTGCCTCCTAACTTTTAACAATTTCATGGGTAAAGAAGTGTTGTTTTATTTTACATTCCTTGGTAGCTCTTTCATGTTATTGAACACTGTCCTATCTTGTTTGAAGAGCTGTTTGCTCACACAGCCCGTGATGTGACACAAGAACTTCCCTCTGCCAGCCTTCCATGCCCACAGCATGGGCAGAACTGATGAGAAGGGGAGTAGGGAGAGGATTTGGAGAGAAATGAGAACATCTGTGGAGGGAGGGGGGCAGAGCATGGTCACCAGATGAACTAGCATATGTGCCGCCCAGTAGACATGCTAGTATTGCTCTAAGCAGAAAGAGAGAACTAAGAGTGGTCCCTGTACATATCTCTGCTATGAAACAATTCTGTTTTATCGCTAGAGACCAGGCCTACACAACTAAGTGTGAAGACCCTTTTGAAGTGGCTACAGAGGCAGCACAGCATGCTAGTTAAGAGCATACGCTCTGGAGCCAGAGTTCAAATCCTGACTCTGTCCTTTGTTGTAAGCTGCATGACTGTGGACAAGTTAGTCTGTTTCTTGAAGCATCAAATGAGATAATAACTGCCCAGTTGATGTGAAGATGAAATGACTTGTTAAATCTAATGTTCATAGACTGGTGTCTGGTAAGTAGGGGTATATAAGCATCTTTTGTTTTTTAATTTATTTTAATTTTAATTTTTTTTTTTTAAGAGAGAGCGAGCGAGCACACAAGAGTGGAGGGAGGGGCAGAGGGAGAGAGGAAAATCCTAAGCTGGCCTCACACTCAGCGTGAAGCCCGACTTGCACTCAGTCTCACAACCCTGAGATCATGACCTGAGCTGAAAGCAAGAGTTGGACACTTAACCCACTAAGCTACCTAGGTGCTCCTGTAAGCATCTTTTAAACAAAATTTACAAAGTCCCTGGCATGGCACATAGTAGCACTTGAGAAGCATTAGCTGAAGACATGTAATACACAATAAAAGGTAATAAATATCAACAAGTTTCAATATATGTGGTTTAGATAAGAAGGGTATTAGGTATTAAAGGGTAGTTTTAAACAAATAAAATCATGAGTTTTACACAAATATAAAATAACCCACATCAAAGATTTTATTTAGGGATGCCTGGGTGGCTTAGTGATTGAGTGCCTGCCTTCAGCTCAGGGCGTGATCCTGGGGTCCTGGGATTGAGTCCCACATCAGGCTTTCCACAGGGAGTCTGCTTCTTCCTCTGCCTATGTATCTGCCTCTTTCTCTGTCTCTCATGAATAAATAAACAAAATCTTAAAAAAAAAAAAAGATTTGATTTAAGGTCATTCATTAATGAGATAACTAGTAAGGGGAGCCTGGGTGGCTTAGTTGGTTAGGCACCCAACTCTTGATTTTTGGCTCAGGTCATGATTTTGGCTTAGGTCATGATCTCTCAGGGTCATGATATTGAGCCCTGCATTGGGCTCCGTGCTGGGAGTGGATCCTGCTTAAGATTCTCTTTCTCCTTCTACCCCTCCCTCCATGCCTTCCATCCCTGCATGGAGCCTGCTTCTCCCTCTGCCTGTGTCTCTGCCTCTCTCTCTCTCTCTTTCTGTGTCTCTCATGAATAAATGAATAGAATCTTAAAAAAAAAAAAAAAGGAAAGGAAAGCTAAGTTCAGTCTGGAGCATTTTAAAGGATGATGATACTTTTAAGTGGAAATTTACAGAAAATAATTGAAGGAAGGGGAGGGGCAGGGAGGCTCCAAGCTTGAGTGACAGGGCTTGGCTAGGACAATAGATGAAATTTTTAAGAGACATTCTCAGATAAGACTTCTCTGTTTCCTTTCCTCTTTATATTGTCAAAATATATGTTTTTTTAAATGCACCAAGGATCATATAAGTTACATGTTAATCACTTGAGAAACTTAAAATGAATGTTTTAAATTTAGGCATTATCCTACCTATAAAAAAAAAGCTGTATTTATAGTTTATTTCAAGGATCAAAATATATAGCTTAGTTGATAAAGAGAACATGTTTAATTATTTTTCTCTTTCCAGGCAAGATATAGTATCCTTAAGGTCTGGGAAGGTAGTTAGAAACTCATTTGTTTACTCATACCCCAGAGAGGTATTTGGTAAATGCTTAGTTGTTCAACTGAACTTTATTTTTTTTTTTTAATTTTTACTTATTTATGATAGTCACACACGGAGAGAGAGAGAGAGAGGCAGAGACATAGGCAGAGGGAGAAGCAGGCTCCATGCACCGGGAGCCTGACATGGGATTCGATCCCTGGTCTCCAGGACCGTGCCCTGGGCCAAAGGCAGGTGCCAATCCGCTGCGCCACCCAGGGATCCCTCAACTGGACTTTAAAATGATTCTTGGCAATACCTGACAATGTATATCATTCCCCTACTGTGCAGTTAAGCCTGTTTCTGGTAAATCCCACGGGTTCAACTCCCAACTGTGCTACAATCCTTTGAGAGGCTAATTAAGATCCTTGGCTCATATGGGAATTGTTGTCTGAAAATTAAAAGTTAGAGTGTGTCCCAAATCTCAGACTCACTTGGCCCACTGGGAAACTTCCAAGTATTAGATGTGTCCTCAACCCAAATTGTTGATTCCAAACTACTGTCCTGATTGAAGCTGAATCACGAAAGGGTGCATAAGGAGCCTGTTCCTGCTCTTAGAAGACATGCAAACTTCTAGCAGAGTAAAGTTGTTTAAAAAAAAAAAAAAGCACCTTTGCAAGTGTTTTAATTTTTGTCTTGATCCTACTTTTAGCAAAAAAGAAAAACTGTATCATCATTTGATATATACAATAATTAAAATGTTTTATTGATCACTGTGTCAACAGAAAGATCTGCATGTTCCCAGAGAAAATAACTTCTGTAATGTGTTTCTAAACTGGAGGCAGTGTCCATACTTGAACAAGGATTAGAATTTATATACATTTTTATTGTTGCCTGGTATTTGGCAGTATGTATTTTCACACAATGTATTTTTTTTTAAGATTTTATTTATTCATTAGAGACACACACACACACAGAGACAGAGACGGAGACAGAGACAGGCAGAGGGAGAAACAGGCCCCATGCAAGGAACCCAACGTGGGACTCGATCTGGGGTCTCTAGGATCATGCCCTAGGCTGAAGGTGGTGCTAAACCGCTGAGTCACCGAGGCTGCCCCACACAATGTATTGTAGTGAAATAAAACACATTATGCAGGTGTTTGTATATGAAATATTGTATATGAAATGTATATGAAATATTTATTGAATCTAAATGAATATCTTCTTTGCATGTTCTAAACTTGAATTATGCTTATGTTGTTCTAAAAGTCACATTATTTAGAGTAAGTTTATATTTTTTTCCTGTCCTTGACATATTATATTTGTGTCAATTAATTTAATCAGTTAGGTTGCTTTGTATACCTCTATTTTTGTGATTGTAGTGAGTAGAAAATCAAAGCAGATTCAAATGTACTTTCTAATAATGCCTTATGTACTTGAACATTTGGATTATATCATATATTCAGAGAATAAATACATTCGTTTATTATTTGACAATCACTTATTGAGTATCTCTTATGCTCCAGAAACTATGCCATATATGTAGCAGGAAATAGCATTGTGTAGTCAAGAATTTGTCCTTTATCTAATGATAACGGTGCTCTACCCTCAAATAGTAATTTGATACAAGTTTTTGCAATTAAACCTATAGATTACTTCTAGAAGTGGAGGTCACAAGAAGAAATTCTGTTATGGAAGTGAATTTAGAAATCATATTTTAATTGATTCCTACTAGTCTAAAATAATATGAACACCTGTGCTTTCAAAGTGTAGGATTTTACTTTTCTTGGAAGTTCACATCATGGCAAATTCAGTGTTTGTTTACTTAATGCAACTGATTCATTTGATCCTTGGGAAAAGGCCAGTGTGGTATGATTGGTGAGAAATGTTTGAGCCTGGTCGTTTTAACTGCAAATATTTTATAATCTGTGTCTTTAGAAATATAAGATAGTTTACTTAAAAAAAGCTAAACCCTGCGTCCTTTAATGAGAGATCTTTATCTTTTTCTCTGGTCACTTTTTTCTAGGTTTTAGGGACAAAGCCTGAGCTCAGGGATGGAGATGATGATGATGACATCGTAGCAGACATAACTAACAGGAAAATGGCCAAACTCTACATGGTAAGTTCACTGTTAGTGAGTTCTGTTGTTTTTACTAGACTGGATGTAGCCCAGAGGCCTGTTCTGGAAAGGACTCTGCTACAGCTGATAATTCTTGTTGCTCTCAAAGAGAAGTATGTTGGCAGAATCTATTCTTTGCTCTAGTGTGCTTATTAAAATTCCTCTTTTTGTTACTTACTTTTCTTAAAAATGTCAAATAATAAGTGAAATGATTGCTACAACTTAAATAAAATTATATAGGGTTGTGTGATAGTTTGCAACAATATGTTTTGATATATATGACATTCAATAAAATGTTTCCCTCATGGAATAAAAATACTTGGGAAACTTTTTCTTATAAAATTGTGATAAACTATAAAATCTTCACATTATTTTAATGTTACAGGAGGGCAAAGCTATCAAATCAAATAGCTGGGAGGAAACAGGGTAAAAACAGCCCTATCCTGGGCATTGGAGACCTTGTGGTGATCACCCACTAGATGACCTTGGGCAAGATATGACCATGCTGGATCTCAGTTTTTTTATCTGAAAGAAAAAAAAAAGATTACATGAGAAGATTTTTTTTATGTTCCTTATGACTCCATGATTTTATTATTTTATTGCTGGTGAAAGTAACAGAAGCTACAGATGAACCATTTGAAGAGACTGCTCAAATGGGATCCTTCAAGAGTTCCCACCCCTTGTAACTTTCCAAGCACATGATTTGGAACAGACCATTAATCTCTTTGCAGAACTAAGTAGTCATCAGTCATCACAGGAAGGAGTTACATTTGCTTTTCTTTAAGGGAACTTCTAGCTCAGAAACTGATCTGAATGAAGAGCAAATGTGTCTAATAACTTGCATTTTGTAAAGGGGAAGTCTATTATTTTCTTCCTAGAGGGCAAAGGAAAATGTAGTCACCACTTCTGCTAAATACTGATGATTTTAATATAAGTCACACAGCAATTGTTATTCTAAAGACTTCACGGGGCACCTCAATGGCTCAATCAGTTGAGTGTGGGACTCTTGGTTTCCACTCAGGTCTGGATCTCCGAGTGTTGGGGCACAGTCAGCTTTGCCTTTGCCTTTGCCTTTCCCTTTGCCCCAACCCCAGTGCATGTGCTCCCTCTCTCTCAATTAATTAATTAATAGTAGAAAGTAAAGTCTTTTTTTATTTTTAAAGATGTAAAGTTCATTATTTTTAAAAAATATTTTATTTATTTATTCATGAGAGACTGCGGGAGGGGAGGGGGACAGAGACAGGCAGAGGGAGAAGCAGGCTCCATGCAGGGAGCCCGACAAGGGACCTATCTTGAGTCTCCAAGATCACACCCTGGGCTGAAGGTGGCGCTAAACCCCTGAACCACCGGGGCTGCCCAGAAAGTAAAGTCTTAATGGCACTTTTTTTTCCACTACTGCTTACAAAATCCCCTTTCAACAGCTTAAATATCTTTTATGCCACATCATCAAATAAAACCATCCTTCCTCTTGGAGAGCATTATGAACTAAAATATTTTAAAATGTGAAAATGTTAATCCTGAATCATTGCTCCCTCTAGTGGATATATAATGTCTTGCTTATATGTAAAATCCAAAATCTGTCTGAAAGTACTGTAATTTGGGATTGCAGAACATAGATGGGAAGCAGAGTCACCTAGGCAATTTCTAAAAAAAAAAAAAAAGAAAAAAAAGAAAGAAAAAACAGGATTCAGACCTCACCACAATGCTGCAAAACAACCACTAATCTTGGGAGAACCCTGGAGTCTGCATATTTATCAAGTACCAGGTGATTACCTTGTAACTAACAGGCTGGCCTTTGAAAAACAGTGAATTCTAACCTGGGCATTAATATCACTTTCAATTTTGCAAGACCACCTCCAGCTTTTTAAAAAATGTACTTTTTAATTTTTATTTTTAGGATTTTATTTGTTTGAGACAGATAGAGAGCACACAGGCAGGGGCAGAGGGAGAGGGAGAAGCAGACTCCCTGCTAAACAGGGAACTGGAAAAAGGACCTGATCTCAAGACCCTGAGATCATGACCTAAGCCAAAGGTAAATGCTTAATAGACTGAGCCACCTAGGTGCCCCTAAAAAAAGGTTCTGTGGTTATTTCCAAACTTCAGGAGTCTAAGTAAATAACTATTTGTGACAGAAGAAATCTACTTTGACAACTTACACAAAATATACTTAAATTACAGGATTTAATTTGAAAGCAGTCTATAAGCATAGACTATAATGTGCCAATGTCTTCTTAGTATAGTGCTTAGTGTATGGTAGGCACTCAGTAAATGTTGAATAAATACATGTTTAAGCTTTAGCTTTTATTATATAGAATGAGTGTAAGATTATTATCTAGTTGAAAAGATTGTTCTAAAAATTAGTAATCATGTAAAGTTCATCACTTGGTGCCTATTATATAGAAACCTCTACAAACCTTAGCCATTACTATTATGATTATTTTCTGATGCTTTAGGTCTGGTGTTGAAGCTTAACCATTTTTAATGGTTCTTTTACCCCAAAAGACTTTTTTTTAAAAAAAATTCCATGGTGTTGTTAGTTTTAAGTGTACAATATAGTGATTCAACAATTCTATACATTACTCAGTGCTCATGGTAATAAATGTACTCATAATCCCTTTCACCCATTTCACTCATCCCCCCCCCCTTTCCTCTGGTAACCATCAGTTTATTCTCTATAGTTAAGAATCTGTTTCTTGGTTTCTCTCTTTCTTTTTCCTTTGTTCATTTGTTTTGTTTCCTAAATTCCACATATGAGTAGCATCACATTGTATTTGTCTTTCTCTGACTGACTTATTTCACTTAGCATTAAACTGTCTAGATCTATTCTTGTTGCAAATGGCAAAACTTCATTCTTTTCTATGGCTGAGAATATTGTTTATATACATACCATATCTTCTTTATATATTTATCAGTCAGTGGATACTTGGGCTGTTTCCATAATTTGGCTATCGTAGATGACGCTGCTACAAACCTATGTAGCTGCATAGATCTTTTCAAATTAGTGTTTTTGGGCATCCCCGGGTGACTTGGTGGTTTAGCACCGCCTTCCTCCCAGGGTGTGATCCTGGAGGCCTGGGATCGAGTCCCATGTCGGGCTCCCTG